>NC_034203.2:43030801-43145801 GCF_002021735.2 Oncorhynchus kisutch
CACAGGAAGCAGCTCTTTCAGTAGTTTAGTTGGAATAGGGTCCAGTATGCAGCTTGAAGGTTTAGAGGCCATGATTATTTTCATCATTGTGTCAAGAGATATAGTACTAAAACACTTGAGCGTCTCTCTTGATCCTAGGTCCTGGCAGAGTTGTGCAGACTCAGGACAACTGAGGTTTGGAGGAATACACAGGTTTAAAGAGGAGTCCGTAATTTGCTTTCTAATAATCATAATCTTTTCCTCAAAGAAGTTCATGAATTTATCACTGCTAAAGTGAAAGTCATCCTCTCTTGGGGAATGCTGCTTTTTAGTTAGCTTTGCGACAGTATTAAAAAGGAATTCGGATTGTTCTTATTTTCCTCAATTAAGTTAGAAAAATAGGATGATCGAGCAGCAGTAAGGGCTCTACGGTACTGCACGGTACCGTCCTTCCAAGCTAGTCGGAAGACTTCCAGTTTGGTGTGGCGCCATTTCCGTTCCAATTTTCTGGAAGCTTGCTTCAGAGCTCGGGTATTTTCTGTGTACCAGGGAGCTAGTTTCTTCTGAGAATTTTTTTTAGTTTTAGGGGTGCAACTGCATCTAGGGTATTGCGCAGGTTTAAATTGAGATCCTCAGTTAGGTGTTAACTGATTTTTGTCCTCTGGCGTCCTTGGGTAGGCAGAGGGAGTCTGGAAGGCATCAAGGAATCTTTGGTCATCCCAGTCATCCCTACGGCCTCTGATCTGGAGGACTCACTAAAAACAAATGTGTTGTTTTTAAATTAATGTCAGAGTGTTGTAGTGTGCCTCTGGCTATCTGTAAATTACACACAAAAAACCAAGAATTGTGCTGTCTGGCTTGAATAATACAAGGAATTGTGCTGTCTGGCTTGAATAATACAAGGAATTCTTTATTATTAATATTTGTCCTTTTACTTTTGATACTTAAGTACATTTTAGCAATTCCATTTACTTTTGATACTTAAGTACATTTTAGCAATTCCATTTACTTTTGATACTTAAGTACATTTTAGCAATTCCATTTACTTTTGATACTTAAGTACATTTTAGCAATTCCATTTACTTTTGATACTTAAGTACATTTTAGCAATTCCATTTACTTTTGATACTTAAGTACATTTTAGCAATTCCATTTACTTTTGATACTTAAGTACATTTTAGCAATTCCATTTACTTTTGATACTTAAGTACATTTTAGCAATTCCATTTACTTTTGATACTTAAGTACATTTTAGCAATTCCATTTACTTTTGATACTTAAGTACATTTTAGCAATTCCATTTACTTTTGATACTTAAGTACATTTTAGCAATTCCATTTACTTTTGATACTTAAGTATATTTAAAACCAAATAATTTTAGACATTCACTCAAGTAGTATTTAACTGGGTGACTTTCACTTTTACTTGAGTCATTTTCTAGTAAGGTATCTCTACTTTTACAACAGTATGACTTTTGACTACTTTTCCCACCACTGCCTAATATTGGCACCCGGCCGCAGGACCCACTAATTTGTACAGTTTGTAACATTCATCTCCGTCCGAATGCTTGAAAAAAACAATACCACGGGGGGTAACAAAATATGATATAACATCACATTAAAGTGAATTACTTAGGCTTTAGGAAATGCAACCAACTACAGAGATTGATGGGGAGGGGAGCGGGAATGAAATGGGGCCCATGTACCCCACTTCAATCAAGCAGACTTCAGTCACCCACTTGGCCTCAGTCACCCACTTGGCTTCAGTCAAATCGAATCAAATCAAATTGTATTTGTCACATGCGCCTTACAGTGAAATGCTTACTTACAAGCCCTTAACCAACAATACAGTTTTAGAAAAACAAAGTCAAACAATTAAATTAAAATAACGAGGATTCATACAGGGGGTACCAGTACCGAGTCAATGTGTGGGGGTACAGGTTGGTCGAGGTAATTGAGGTAGTATGTACGTGTCGGCACAGTATGGGTAAAGTGAATAGATAATAAACAGCGAGTAGCAGCAGTGTAAAAAAGGGGGGGGGGGGGTCAATGCAAATAGTCCGGGTAGCCATTTGATTAACGTTCAGAAGTCTTATGGCTTGTTAAGGAGCCTTCTGGACCTAGACTTGGTGCTCCGGTACCATTTGCCATGCGGTAGCAGACAGAACAGTTGGGGGGAGCCTTCTGGACCTAGACTTGTTGCTCCGGTACCATTTGACATGCGGTAGCAGACAGAACAGTTGGGGGGAGCCTTCTGGACCTAGACTTGGTGCTCCGGGTACCATTTTCCATGCGGTAGCAGACAGAACAGTTGGGGGGAGCCTTCTGGACCTAGACTTGGTGCTCCGGTACCATTTGCCATGCGGTAGCAGACAGAACAGTTGGGGGGAGCCTTCTGCACCTAGACTTGGTGCTCCGGTACCATTTGCCATGCGGTAGCAGACAGAACAGTTGGGGGGAGCCTTCTGGACCTAGACTTGGTGCTCTGATACCATTTGCCATGCGGTAGCAGACAGAACAGTTGGGGGAGCCTTCTGGACCTAGACTTGTTGCTCCGGTACCATTTGACATGCGGTAGCAGACAGAACAGTTGGGGGGAGCCTTCTGGACCTAGACTTGGTGCTCCGGTACCATTTGCCATGCGGTAGCAGACAGAACAGTTGGGGGGAGCCTTCTGCACCTAGACTTGGTGCTCCGGTACCATTTGCAATGCGGTAGCAGACAGAACAGTTGGGGGGAGCCTTCTGGACCTAGACTTGGTGCTCCGGTACCATTTGCCATGCAGTAGCAGACAGAACAGTTGCTAGGATTGCTGGAGTCGTTGACAATTTTTAGGGACTTCCTCTGACACCGCTTGGTACAGAGGTCCTGGGTGGCAGGAAGCTTGGCCGCAGTGATGTACTGGGCCGTGCACACTACCCTCTCTCGTGCCTTGCGGTCGAACGCCGAGCAGTAGCCATACCAGGCGGCGATACAACCAGTCACGATGCTCTCGATGGTGCATCAATAGGACTTTTTGAGGATCTGAGTACCCATGCCAAATCTTTTCAGTCTCCTGGGGGGATTAGGCATTATCGGGCCCTCTTCATGAATGTCTTGGTGTGCTTGGACCATGATAGTTTGTTGGTGATGTGGACACCAAGGAACTTGAAGCTCTCAAATTGCTCCACTACAGCCCTGTTGATGTGAATGGTTGTGTGCTCGGCTCTCCTTTTCCTGTAGTCCACGATTAGCTCCTTTGTCTTGATCACGTTGAGAGAGAGGTTGTTGTCCTGACACTACACTGCTAGGTCTCTGACCTCCTATGGTCAGCGCTTACAAGATCCACTAACCCACTGTCAATGATGGTACATCATCCTTATTCAGGATTAGCTTCCTGGCAACACCCACCGAATGTCCTCCCTAATTGACAAAGCAACTTCACTTGAAATGTGCACTGCACACTGCACACTGCACACTGCACAATTTTCAGTGCACCCTGTCCACCCAAAATGTGAAGCAGCCACTTCTGTCAGATGTCTTCATTCTTCGTAAAATAGTGTAAAGTTAATATTACACTATGACATCCAGTCACAACACAGTGTGCTTTTGCCGGCATGCTGGTAAGTAGCTTGCTAGCTAACAGTCAAACCACAGATGAAAGGTTACCAGTGTCTTTGGTCGTAGGCACACATGTGACGATGGTTTTAAGGTGGTTCATATTTCAATTCATTAAAATGATAAGACACTACTGTTGGTGTATAACATTTCTGGCTTTATGTGACATTGCTTAAACCAGGAAGTAAATCCTTGGTCATGACTTCCTCTTGAATCCACAAGGGGAGGGGCACCACTAACTTTATGATCAAACTTGATCAATGTAGCAGCTACAGTCATTTTTCATACCTAGGTCACCCCACAGTACTTTGAACTGGTTTCATACAAATATCATCCAATTTTGATTTACAAGGTGTTATAACCATATCATAATGCATATAAGCACTTAATTATAACCACTTCATAATACATTATACGTCAGCTTCAAGTGTTTGAAAAACTGTGATGTCATATTTTCAGATTCAGCTAATATGGAGTGTTCAGCTTGGAAATATGAGGTAAAAAAAAATGATATACGTTTAAAAAAAAGGAAGTATATAATCGATAACTTGAACTGCTTAACAAAGGATGTAGATAGTCATAGTGCATTGTAACCCACAGTATTATAGCCACTACACTATGACAACCTTACAGTGATGCCAAGCCAAATAATGCAGCAAATCTGATTCCAACCCTACAAAATGAACATTACTTCAATTTCACAGTCAATTCCATACAGCATTATGATCACTAAATTACGTTGATGGATATTATGACAGTTTTGACAGCTATTACAGTGAGTCTCTCAGAATATGTCACTGTTCATGGGGTGGATGTCAGGGCCAGATAGATCCTTTCATCACGTCTTCAGTCAGACTGCTATCCTCAGTGTCCAACAGAAACAACAGCTGCCATAGAGGTCAAGGCTATGAAGCAAGTGCTACAGACACTAAACAGTCAGGGACAACTTTATTTTCTCATTCATGCACAGACAGGAACACAATCAGTCAAGTGTGCGACTGGTGGGGAAACTGCAAATGAATGGACTGTGCTGTACCTTACTCTTACTTATATCAGACTGGACCCCTGCTCCTCTAGTTACTGGTCCTCTAAACCCTAACCATTGGAACTGACCGGACCCCTGCTCCTCTTGTCCTTGTTACTCCAAACCATAACCCTAAACCTAACCCTTAGAGCTGACTGGACCCCTGCACCTCTACTTCCTGGTCCTCTAAACCCTAACCCTTAGAGATGACTGGACCCCTGCTCCTCTAGTTCCTGGCCCTCCAAACCCTAACCCTTAGAGCTGACTGGACCCCTGCACCTCTACTTCCTGGTACTCCAAACCCTAACCCTAACACTTAGAACCTACTGGTCCCCTGTTCCTCTAAACCCTAACCGTTAGAGCTGACTGGACGCCTGCTCCTCCAGTTCCTGGCCCTCTAAACCCTAACCCTTAGAGCTGATTGGACCCCTGCTCCTCTAGTCCCTTGCCCTCTAAACCCTAACCCTTAGAGCAGACTGGACCCCTGCTCCTCTAGTCCTTGTTCCTCCAAAGCCTAACCCTTAGAGCAGACTGGACCCCTTGTCCTCTAGTCCTTGTTCCTCCAAAGCCTAACCCTTAGAGCAGACTGGACCCCTGCTCCTCAAGTCCTTGTTCCTCCAAAGCCTAACCCTTAGAGCAGACTGGACCCCTGCTCCTCTAGTCCTTGTTCCTCCAAAGCCTAACCCTTAGAGCAGACTGGACCCCTGCTCCTCTAAACCCTAACCCTTAGATCAGACTGGACCCATGCTCTAGTCCCTGGTCCTCTAAACCCTAACCCTTAGATCAGACTGGACCCCTGCTCCTCTAGTCCCTTGCCCTCTAAACCCTAACCCTTAGAGCTCACTGGACCCCTGCTCCTCTAGTCCCTGGTCCTCTAAACCCTAACCCTTAGAGCTCACTGGACCCCTGCTCCTCTAGTCCCTGGTCCTCTAAACCCTAACCCTTAGAGCTCACTGGACCCCTGCTCTCTAGTCCCTGGTCCACGTTACAAACGGCATATCACATTCAACAAAGCAAACATTCAAATACCTGTTATGGAAGGTAAAGTAAAACACAAACTGGTTTGTTCATCAATACCGGTATATTGTAAAATACGCTATACCACCCAGCCCTGGTTTCAATGCTCCAGCAACCTCCCCTTGTGAGGATAACGGCACTGAGCCTTTTAATAAAATGTTTTCTGAGATGGGAGGACACATTGGAAAGGATCTTAGACAATTCCTCCATACAGAATCTTTCCCAGATCCTTGATATCCTTTGTCTGCGCTTGTGGACTACTCTCATCAATTCAAACCACATGATTTCATTGGGATTCAAGTCCGGAGACTGAGATGGCCATTGCAAAAATGTTCACGATGCCGTTGAGCTTAACAAAGGCCCCAGGACCAGTGGAAGCAAAATAGTCCCATAACATTAAAGGTCCACCACCATATTTTACAGTAGGTACAAGGTTTGTTTCTGCATATGCATCCATTTTTCGACATCAAACCCTCTACTGGTGTGCGTGGCTGAAAATGTAGCTCAGTATTTGTATAATTTATTTTATACAGTCTTTTCTGCTCATCTTTATCAAAGGGTGCCAATAATGTTGACTGACTGTATATTTCTCCCATCTGCAACACAGCAAAGCAGAGATAGACGACAGACATTAACATTTATGTTAACGGTCTGTCACAAGAGACTATACTCTAGAGGACTGTGATGTCACTCTTTCCTAAGGCTGGTCTGGACGAGTCGCCCCTGCTACCCAAGATGCTTGTTCTGCCAACAGCTGCAGGACAAGCGACCTTGAAGGAAGGGAGGGGGTGGGATTACCGCTTTCATCAATGTTCTCTTTTGTATTTCACACTGGTCTGTATTTGGCTTTGTCTGGTCTGTATTTGGCCATATCACGCTGGAGCGCAGCTCAAATTGCAGCAGATGTGGTTTGATACTCATTACTATGGCGGGGTGGTAATAAAGCCATCGTGCTATGGTGGCTGCATTTACTTCTAACACCCAGTTTGTGAACATATTGAAGACAAGGTCATTGTAAATAAGGCTTGTAAATAATCCTGTTTTGGTCTACTGTGTCTACTGTGTCTTTGACTTCCTGACATTGAACCTTATTTAAGTCCAAAGGTTTAACAGATCTGTTTGATTGGGTGGTTATGGGGGATGTAAATCTTGCTAAAAGACACAATAACTCACCTTTGGACTAATTAATTAATACTTTTAAGAAATATGTTTAATTATACATTTCAGACTTGCTGTAAAAGTAAAGCCAAGGACAACCTACACTGTAGAGCAGAGGGATCCGGTGCAGGACAGCACAATATTTTGACCATATTAGTAGACCCTGTCTTCACATTGCTGACATTGGGTACTGTAATAGATTTTACCACGGAGATATGGCCTGGAAAAAAACAAGCTCTGAATGAGCTGAGCCTTGCACTGGCCTCTCCAAGTCTTTCAAAGGGGACCAGGAGTGTTATGTGGATCCCTGCCACCGCATGTGACATTACACATCCCAAAATAGACCTTTTACCGTGGGGACATTGTTATGGATTAAATCATGTAAAAAAAAAAAATCTGCTGTTGTGAGCCAACGGCTCATGTCTGTTGTAGTGAAAACTACTTTGTGAGTGTAGATGTAGTATAAAACACCATTAATGTGTACTGGATCAAGAGTTTACTTAGCAACCACATAAAGGCTCCGCAGTCCAAAAATATCAGACTTTTAGAATGACAGTAATGACAGTTTAGCATACTTATCGACAGCTGACGGTCAACAATACCATCGGGGTTTGGCAATGGTTCTGACAGCTGCAAGGTGTGCAGACTTATGTTCCATCCCAGCAACACCCTATCACAGCTTATTGCGAAATAGACAAATTAGCCTACTCATTCGAAATTCATTGTTCGTTGTGTATTATACACCATTTTTTTCATAATCGTGTACATTACAGCATTTTCTTACGAATTCCAATTTATTGTGTCTAAAATAAGCTAGGTCAACTCTGTGGCTAACGTTAACTAGGCTGAAATAAGCTAGGTCAACTCTGTGGCTAACGTTAACTAGGCTAAAATAAGCTAGGTCAACTCTGTGGCTAACGTTAACTAGGCTAAAATAAGCTAGGTCAACTCTGTGGCTAACGTTAACTAGGCTAAAATAAGCTAGGTCAACTCTGTGGCTAACGTTAACTAGGCTAAAATAAGCTAGGTCAACTAAGTGGCTAACGTTAGCTAGGCTAAAATAACCATTTGCTAGCATGTTAAGGTTAGGGTTTAGTTAACATGCTAGCTAATTAGTAAGTAGTTGCACAGTTGCTAATTAGCTAAAGTTGTCAATGATGTGATTCTAACACGCAACATTTGGTTTGCTAGTCCTTTGCGTTATCCGTCCTGACCACCACCCTCCTATTGTTTCTGTCTTAAGTAACCTACTGTCTTTATCTGATTGAAATGCACTGTATATTAGTGTACTGTACACACACAAAAAAAACGAATTTCCAATAAATAATTTTGATGTTTTTCACAATAATCTGTGATAGTGGGTTGATCACAGCTCATAGTTTTCATTTAGATGAGCCAGGTGTGTTGATGCTGGGACTGGTTTAATAAAGCATGTGCACAGCAGCTCTCCAGTCAGGTGGATCGAATCCTGAGCTGACAAGGTCAAAATCTGTTGTTCTTCCCCTGAGCAAGGCAGTTAACCCACTGTTTCCCCGGGCGCCGATGACATGGATGTAGATTAAGGCAGCCCCCCTTCCCCAGCATCTCTCCGATTTAATTCTGCTTTCTTTTTTTATGCGGAAGACACATTTCAGTTGAATGCATTCAGTTATACAGCTGACTAGGTATCCACCTTTCCCCTTCCTGTCGAGGGCTTTGGTCCACAGCATTCATCGTCAGCACACCTTTACTCCTTCCTGTCCAGGGCATTCATCGTCAGCACACCTTCACCCCTTCCAGTCCACAGCATTCATCGTCAGCACACCTTTACCCCTTCCTGTCCACAGCATTCATCGTCAGCACACCTTTACTCCTTCCTGTCCAGGGCATTCATCGTCAGCACACCTTTACCCCTTCCTGTCCACAGCATTCATCGTCAGCACACCTTTACCCCTTCCTGTCCAGGGCATTCATCGTCAGCACACCTTTACCCCTTCCTGTCCAGGGCATTCATCGTCAGCACACCTTTACCCCTTCCTGTCCAGGGCATTCATCGTCAGCACACCTTTACCCCTTCCTGTCCACAGCATTTATCGTCAGCACACCTTTACTCCTTCCTGTCCAGGGCATTCATCGTCAGCACACCTTTACCCCTTCCTGTCCAGGGCATTCATCGTCAGCACACCTTTACCCCTTCCTGTCCACAGCATTTATCGTCAGCACACCTTTACTCCTTCCTGTCCAGGGCATTCATCGTCAGCACACCTTTACCCCTTCCTGTCCAGGGCATTCATCGTCAGCACACCTTTACCCCTTCCTGTCCACAGCATTTATCGTCAGCACACCTTTACTCCTTCCTGTCCAGGGCATTCATCGTCAGCACACCTTTACCCCTTCCTGTCCAGGGCATTCATCGTCAGAACACCTTTACTCCTTCCTGTCCAGGTACCGTTTTAACACTCCTTTACACTGCTCATTCCATTATGAGAGTCCTCCCTTGGCTGTGAAGTCAGTTTTGACCTTTGTGGCCTACTGTACAGGTGTGCCCTCTGGCTTGGAGTGAAATGTATATAATTACTTTTACATTGATCTTTGTAAATCCCCCTCCACCTGTAATGGTTAAATTGAAGATTTGGTAAACTGATGTTAAGGGAAGCTTCTAACCAACTGTTTATCTTAGAGAAACATGCCCCTCAGGTGTCAAATATCAAGTATGCTACATCTCTTCCCATTCAAATATCTTTCATGTCATGAACTCCATTGAAATAATCTTCACGTGCGAAGGCTCTCGCTATCCACAAACGAGTCCAAGAAAATGTGTTGTGTCTCTGTGTGGCATCAGTGGCCAAACTTAGCTGTGTGCAAGTGTTGGCTGATAATCACTTCAAAGGTGTTAAACAATAAGCCTTGAATGCAGAGATGAGAATAGCATAGCCCAAGAAATGTAAAGATTGTTTGCCTTGCCTACTCAACATATGTCTCCTGCAACGCCCCCAATGGAGTTTCCAACTTGATTAACATTGTGACATTGTCACATCGTTGCACAGGTTTGGAGAATGTTGTTATCAGTTTACTAGTAGGGGATAGGATGAGACATCTAACATAAACAGAATGCCACATTAATTTAGCTGAACCAATTGGAAATAACTCCCTTTTATTGAACAACAGCTGATTGCAGAAGTTTGACAGAAAAGATTCACTGGATATTAAAAGCTGTGAAATTATTGACTTAAACATTTAAAAAATAAAATAAATATTATACCATGAACAAACACATCTCTTAACAACTACATACCGCAGTAGTATATCAAATCTTAGGGATAAATCTCAGATCTCCAATTTGGAAAAACAAATGAATTGTTTTGGCCACAGGATTGGTGGTTTCTTTTGGTATCATTTGAAAGGGTTACATGTGAAGCTTCGACAATACCTTGGTGAAACAATTTAAACAAGTGTTGTTAGTATCATTCACAGCAGCATTCAAAACACATGTTCAACATCATTCATATTTATCAATTTCACAATGAAAATGTGTATTTTTACTGTCGCAATCCCTAAGCACCCTGACACATTGTTCACTCAAAAGGCTAGTGGGCAGTGTAACAGGGGTGTTTATGCCAATTCAGTAATCTAATGTTTATGATCGGTTGGTTGAATTTGCATGCCAATAAAACGTATTGCCGTTGGCCACGCTTGTTGATAGCGGGAGATCGAATGTCAATTCTTCCCAGTCTAATATTTACATACAAGTTTAGTAGACCATGTTCTAAACTTAATCTCTGTATTCTATTCATGTAAATTAACATGTGTAGAAGTTTAGTATGTACAGCAGCAGAGGGTCAGTCACAGCGCTTTACTCTTGAAGCATGTTAGGGATAAAATCCCTTGCTCAAGGTCGACCGAGGTTTAAATTGTACATTTCACATTTTTAAGCTAGATTAGCTTGATTTCACTTTCCAGACGCAATGAAACCAACGGAATAGTCCCAAAAGTGTAAACCCAAACCGTCTGACACTCAAGGCAGGTTCAAGCAAATTCGATTTGAACCCAGGTGTGGAAGGCACCTGAGCAATTTGATGCTATTGTAACGTGTTAATTAAACTTACCGGAGACTAGCATTACTGCCACAACCCTATGGATATAGGCTTTAGTAAAGGATGAATTGACATGAAATGTTAATGAATAGGCTAAATTACTTTATTGTAACTATTCCGTATAAATGTTATATCAGTTTTATTGAAGGCAGCTCAGCTGCTATGCGGTTTACCGCAGAGGCAGCTAATATTGCAGTCAGCAATATGAGTGGATAACATTATTGGGTATCATTTTACAATAACACCTTATAATAAAGCACTTATAATGGATTATAACTAGTTTACTCATCATTTATTAATCATTACTCCCACATTTGTACATGTTAATAAGCTACTTGTTCACGCATTTATAAACACTTAACTTTTACAGTATGTCATAATGATTCGTAAGATGCTTAATATAGGTCCTTATAAAACCATTTACTAATCATTAGTTAAGTATTTTTTGCATAACCTAAAGTGAGGGCTATTTATACTTTACAAACGTTTCGAATGACCAGTGTAATTGCGCGCAAAAAGACATGCCATTTGTGGACATTCCTGCAGTAGGCTACCTGACGCTCCTTAATGTATGTCTCAGAATAGCCTAGAACATATCAACGGTAAAAGAATAAGGAGTGTGATGCTCCTTGGCGTGGGAGGGGCTAGTGAAACACAGACACACAGAGATCTCTCATCCAATCCATTTCCTTCACCATGGTGGTCCATAATTAACTTTTGCTTGGTTGGCACTTTCGACCAGATATAAGGAGGCTGAGGCCCCAGCATCCATAAGTCAGATACCTTCTTCTTCTGTGGTAAGACTCTCTCTCAACCTCCTAAGATTTGTTTATTTGTCTCATCTTTGCGCTCATCGTCTGAGGTAGTAGCTAACTGCACTGTCTGAATTGAGTTTTACATAAAGAAATGTTTTGCCTGTCTCTTGTAATATTGACAAAATGCAATGAAGTGGCATTGATTTAAAATGTAAAAAAATATTTGTTTTACTTAAAATCTGGCACTTTAATTCACAGTCAAAAGTGGTGCTTCTGCACTTGTTTGTAAATTGAGGGGGTTGGTCTCGAATGTAACTGGGTTTTCAGAGGTATTTATTGAAATTCTTGACAGAATGTCTAGTAACGTAAGTACCAAAAAAATGGTATAATAAGTTAAAAAGTTACCAGTTGAACCTGTAGTTGAATTGGACATGGCTGTAATGATTTGGGTTGAATGTTGGCATTCAAATTGTTTTCTAGCCTTTCAGGGGACTAAATGATAAGACTTCAGAATTCACAACACCCTAATGTTTCACAGGCTCAACCAAGAAGTACAACTTCATCTGTAGGAGGGGAAAAAGAAGGTGAGACATTGTTTGAGCCTTCATATAAAAACGATGAAAATATACTGTGAGGGATATCGCTCATCTAACTGTTGAATGTGGAGGAAGCACCACAGAGTCACTCTAGTTTCTTGTTTCATCTCTTTCCTAGTAATCCGTCACCATGAGTACGGACGCGGAGATGCAAATCTACGGCAAGGCTGCCTTGTACCTTCGTAAGCCTGAGAGGGAGAGGATGGAGGCACAAGCAGCACCTTTTGATTCAAAGAACGCCTGCTATGTGACAGATGTCAAGGAGCTGTACCTAAAGGGTTTGGTCACTGCCAGGGCCGATGGCAAGTGTACTGTGACAGTCACCAAACCTGACGGGACTAAGGAGGTAAGTCTGATCTGAAAAGTATTCAAGTTCAAGTTTGTGCCATTACTCTATTTCTTGAAGAAAAAAAATCATAAAATTGATTTTAAAAAAACAATATGAAAATCAGTAACAAAAGACAGATTAGTATTGTTTTTGTATAAACAGAATATAACCTTCAAGCACACAATTTTTCTTACTGCTATTTAAAAATGGCATGAATTATTGATATTGAGTAGTCAAGAATATCCATGTATGTGTCAATGGGTGATAACAGAGTAGTTGGATTAAATTAAAATATACATTTTTTGATCTAATTAAGGAGCAAAAGGCATTCAGTCATGTCCAGTTTGATCTGTGTGTAATGTAGATTCCTGACTGTTTCAGGAAGGAAAAGAGTTCAAAGAAGCAGACATCTATCAGATGAATCCCCCTAAGTACGACAAGATTGAGGACATGGCCATGATGACCTACCTGAATGAAGCCTCTGTGTTGTATAACCTCAAAGAGCGTTATGCAGCATGGATGATCTATGTAAGAAACCTGCATAAACATACACACACACATACATCAACCTAAGAAATACACACTTCCAGTACTACACATACATCAACATAAGAAATACACACTTCCAGGACTACACATACATCAACTTAAGAAATACACACTTCCAGTACTACACATACATCAACTTAAGAAATACACACTTCCAGGACTACACATACATCAACTTAAGAAATACACACTTCCAGTACTACACATACATCAACATAAGAAATACACACACAAAGTACTACACATACAGTGAGCTCCAAAAGTATCGGGACAGTGACAGATTTTGGGGATTTGAATGATACAATGACTATGACGTTAAAGTGCAGACTGTCCGCTTTAATTTGAGGGTATTTTCATGAATATGGGGTGACCCGTTTGGAAATTACAGCACTTTATGTACATAGTCCGTCCCCCCCCCCTTTTAGAGGACCAAAAGTATTGGGACACGTATGTATATCAAAGTAGTAAAAAGTTAAAGTATTTGGTCCCATATTCTTAGCGTGCTATGATTAAATCAACATTGTTGTTGGATGCATTTGCTGTTTGGTTTGGTTATGTTTCAGATTATTTTGTGGCCCAAGAAAATGAATGGTAAATAATGTATTGTAAATAAGATTTGAATATGTTTCTAAATACTCCTACATTAACGTGGCTCCTACTATAATTACGGATAATCTTGAATAATGATGAGTGAGAAAGTTATAGACGCAAAAATACCCCCCCCCCCCCCCAAAAAAAAATGCTAACCTCGCCTGTTACTGTAATGGTGAGAGGTTAGCATGTCCTGGGGGTATGCTAACCCCCACTGTTATTGTAATGGTGAGGGGTTAGCATGTCTTGGGGGTATGCTAACCTCCCCTGTTATTGTAATGGTGAGGGGTTAGCATGTCCTGGGGGTATGCTAACCTCCCCTGTTATTGTAATGGTGAGGGGTTAGCATGTCTTGGGGGTATGATAAATTGACAGTCTGCTCTTTAACCTCATTGTCATTGTATAATTTCAAATACAAAGTGCTGGAGTACAGAGACAAAACAACAAAATATTTGTTACTGTCCCAATACTTTTTGAACTGTAAATTAAATGGTAGAATACATGCCAATACAGTAGACCAACATAAGTATACCAAAGTACACCCACATCCTCACATAAAATCCAGGTAAAAGTCATTCTGATTTACTAATCCCTGAATTCAAATGAATCCCTTTCATCCAGACCTACTCTGGGCTCTTCTGTGCCACGGTGAACCCCTACAAGTGGCTCCCCGTGTACGACGAAGAGGTTGTCAACGCCTACAGAGGGAAGAAGAGGATGGAGGCTCCACCCCATATCTTCTCCGTCTCTGACAACGCCTTTCAGTTCATGATGATTGGTAAGAGCTCTCATGGATGGATGGATGGATGGATGGATGGATGGATGGATGGATGGATGAATAGACGGATGGATGGACAGATGGGGGTAGGGAGGGAATCTACTGTTTTCTCATGTATGTTAGTTTCATTAGTCTCCAATTGTAAAATATTGCTGTTACATTCAATGGACAACCTTCAATGTTATGTCATAATTATGTACAATTCTGGCAAATGAATTACGGTCTTTGTTAGGAAGAAATGGTCTTCACACAGTTCGCAACGAGCCAGGTGGCCCAAACTGCTGCATATACTGATTGCACGGAACGCAAGTGACAAAATTTCACTCGTTAAAAGAAAGTCATGTTAGCAGGAAATATTAACTAAATATACAGGTTTAAAAATATATACTTCTGTATTGATTTTTAAAGAAAGGCATTGATGTTTATGGTTAGGTACACATTGGTGCAATGACAGTGCATTTCACGAACGTGCTTGTTAAATCATCACCCGTTTTTGAGAAGTAGGCTGTGATTCGATGAGAAATCAACAAGCACCCCATCGATTATATGCAACGCAGGTCACGCTAGATAAACTAGTAATATCATCAACCATGTGTAGTTTATTATTATGTTTAGATTGATTGTTTTTTATAAGATAAGTTTAATGCTAGCTAGCAACTTACCTTGGCTTCTGCTGCACTCGCATAACAGGTAGTCAGCCTGCCACGCAGGCTCCTCACGGAGTGCAATGTAAGGCAGGTGGTTAGAGCGTTGGACTAGTAGCCGGAAGGTTGCAAGATCGAATCCCTGAGCTGACAAGGTAAAAATCTGTCGTTCTGCCCCTGAACAAGGCAGTTAACCCACTGTTCCTAGGCCGACATTGAAAATAAGAATTTGTTCTTAACTGACTTGCCTTGTTAAATAAAGGTAAACAAAATAAATAATGATGAATAAATAAAAATCGGCCACAATCGGTGTCCAAAAATGCCAATTACCAATTAATATGAAAACTTGAAATCGGCCCTAATTAATCGGCCATTCCGATTAATCGGTCGACCTCTACTATGACTGCAATAATGTACCCATAATGTTGCAGGAGTATGATAAGCAAAATGTTTTTTTTTGGGTTACAGATAAGGAGAACCAGTCTGTCCTGATTACGTAAGTTTTTATAAAATACATGACATTAAGAATGACCCCTGGATATTGCTATGTGCAATAATACATCAATGAGTGGGAATATTTGTTAATTATTTACTTTTGTTAGAAAACAGGTCAACAGTGTATATTCTAATGCTATTTCTTAGTGAAAGCCAATCTGACGCAATCTGTGACTAAAGCCCCTCTTTCTCTGTCATATTAACCAGTGGAGAATCCGGTGCAGGAAAGACTGTCAACACCAAGCGTGTCATCCAGTACTTCGCCACCATTGCGGTATCTGGTGCCAAGAAGGAAGTAGACCCCAGCAAAATGCAGGTAGGTTGTGCCTTAACACATTTCAGTTTGGTGGGCTGTGTAAACGTTTTTCTCCAGCGGTGAATCTTGTTTCAAGAAAGGGTTTACCAGTTTCTAAGCAACTTGTGTTTGTCTCAATCAGGGGTCTCTTGAGGATCAGATCATTGCAGCTAACCCTCTGCTGGAGTCTTACGGTAATGCCAAGACAGTGAGGAACGACAACTCGTCTCGCTTTGTAAGTTTGAAGGACATACTGTGGAAGTGACATTATATTTGGAAAAAAAAACATTTCAGTAGTTTCTTATAGTTATAACAGTCCAACAAACTAACATGTCAAGGGGTTCTATCAAATACCTATTTCTAACCCCCATGCTCTACTACAGGGTAAATTCATCAGGATTCACTTCCAAGCAGGCAAACTGGCTAAAGCTGATATTGAGACCTGTGAGTTGGTTTTTGATTGTTTCTCAATGCTTTCTTTAATTCACACAGAATATTTTTGGGAGATCATGTCATCGTATGTAATGTTCTCATGTTCTCTCTCTCTCTCTTCTCTTTGTCTCTCAGACCTGCTGGAGAAGTCCAGAGTGTCCTTCCAGCTGCCCGATGAGAGAGGCTACCACATCTTCTACCAGATGATGACAGGCCACAAACCTGAGCTAGTTGGTAAGGAAAAGTATAGGTTAGGGGGAAACTATCCCCATCTGGGAAATCTTCTCCAGCATCACCCCAACATCAACATTATGTGAAAATGGTGCATTTCTGTGTTTTGTAGTAAAAAAATATAGAGGAAGTGTTTCCAATGACATCATCAACCAATTAGTAGACAAGTAGTAGATTCAAATCACTTGATGCACATTGATGATGTCATTGGAGACACTTGTCTTCCTCCTTTTTAACTACAAAACAAAACACGCCAATTTCATTTTTGTTGATGTTGGGGTGGTGCTTTATTTTATGTTGAGATGATGAGGAAGGAAGATACTGAGATGATGAATATTTTAGACATTTGTATTAAAATAATCATAGTCCATCTATTATTAATACTATTACAATGAGAACATCCAAGATAACAAGGCATCTAGACATGTTTCAGGTCTTTATAGATCTTTCATTGGAAAGACCTATCAAGTAATGCACTGTGATGCACTACTCTAGGAGCCTCAGTCCAGTTTTTTGATGCTATTTATTATGTACAACAAATATCTTTGAGTCCATCTACTGACTAAAGGAGGGTGAGATACTGTAAATGTAGGACAGTGGAATTCTACGAGATTTAACTGAGAAGCCGTTTTCCGTTGTCCACAGAAATGACGCTCATCACTACCAACCCCTACGACTATCCCATGATCAGCCAGGGTCAGATCACTGTGGCCAGCATCAACGACAAGGAAGAGCTGGATGCCACAGACGTGAGTTATAAGGGCTAACCAAACTCCGGTGCAGGAGTTGTGGACTTGTGCATGTCCACAAGTCATGGAACGGGTAGGAACATTGTGCAATTCCAACTTGGTGTCAGATGGGCACCTTTGTGTTAGTTGACATGTGTCTCAAACCACTTGTCATGCCTCCACACTTCACCTTTAAGTACATGTAAGACAAGAGAGTGCCACTAAATGTCCTGCGGAACTGTGTAAAACTGCTCGTGGTGCCACATAAGTGTTGGCCACAAGTAATCATGTGGAACAGAGAAGCCAGTCAATTCTATCCATCCCGTCTGTTCTGGAGTGAGCACAGAACTGTAGTGTTCTGTAACAGACCAACCTACTGTTGAGTTCATCACTGTTGTACTTCCTCTCTAATTCCAGGATGCCATTACGATCCTGGGCTTCACTAATGATGAGAAGATGGCCATCTACAAGTTGACAGGTGCTGTAATGCATCATGGCAACTTGAAATTCAAGCAGAAGCAGCGTGAGGAGCAGGCCGAGCCAGAAGGCACAGAGGGTGAGTCGCACTCATAGATAACTCAGTGCCTCTTTGCTTGACATCATAGGAAAATCAAAACAAATGTAGAGCTCCACAAGTCTGGTTTATCCTTGGGAGCAATTTCCAAATGCCTGAAGGTACCACGTTCATCTGAACAAACAATAGTGGGTATTAACACCATGGGACCACGCAGCCGTCATACCGCTCAGCAAGGAGACGCTTTCTGTCTCCTAGAGATGACTGTACTTTGGTGCGAAAAGTGCAAATCAATCCCTGAACAATAACAAATGACCTTGTGAAAATTCTGAAGGAAACAGGTACAAAAGTATCTATATCCACAGTAAAACAAGTCTTATATCGACATAACCTGAAAGGCCGCTCAGCAAGGAAGAAGCCACTGCTCCAAAACCACCATAAAAAAGCCAGACTACGGTTTGCAACTGCACATAGGGACAAAGATCAAACTTTTTGGAGAAATGTCCTCTGGTCTGATGAAACACAAATAAAACTGTTTGGCCATAATGACCATCGTTATGTTTGGAGTGAAAAGAGGGAGGCTTGCAAGCAGAAGAACACCATCCCAGCTGTGAAGCATGGGGGTGGCAGCATCATGTTGTGGGGGTGCTTTGCTGCAGGAGGGACTTGTGCACTTCACAAAATAGATAGCATCGTGAGGATGGAAAATTATGTGGATATATTGAAGCAACATCTCAAGACATCAGTTAAAGCTTGGTCGCAAATGGGTCTTCTAAATGGACAATGACCCCAAGCATACTTCCAAGTAGTGGCAAAATGGCTTAAGGGCAATGAAGTCAAGGTATTGGAGTGGCCATCACAAAGCCCTGACCTCAATCCAATAGAAAATGTATGGGCAGAACTGAAAAAGCATGTTCGAGCAAGGAGGCCTACAAATCTGACCCAGTTACACCAGCTCTGTCGGGAGGAATGGGCCAAAATTCACCCAACATATTGTGGGAAGCATTTGGAAGGCTACCCGAAACATTTGACCCAAGTTAAACAATTTAAAGGCAATGCTACCAAATACTAATTGAGTGTATGTAAACTTCTGACCCACTGGGAATGTGATGAAGGAATTAAGAGCTGAAATAAATAATTCTCTCTACTATTATTCTGACATTTCACATTCTGAAAATAAAGTGGTGATCCTAACTGACCTAAAACAGGGAATTTTTCCATGGATTAAATGTCAGGAAATGTGAAAAACTGAGTTTAAATGTATTTGGAAATAGAAACGGTAAGACAGACAGTACCACATGAAAGTCATTTAGGAGATAAACGATGCAGACTAAATTCCAACCTCCCCAAATGATTTGAAGCAATGGTTGAGGATGAAATTCAAAACGTATCCCACAAAAGAGTTTGATAAACTATGTTGTCAGTGTAACATCAGAAACAAGCGATCTTGAGTGCCTGAGTCTGTTGATGTTGGTTCTCTCTCCAGTGGCTGATAAAATCGGTTACCTGCTGGGCCTGAACTCAGCGGAGTTGCTGAAATGTTTGTGCTACCCCAGAGTGAAGGTTGGCAATGAGTATGTGACCAAGGGACAGACTGTGCCTCAGGTAAGGTGGTCAAACCAGTGTCAAACACTTTCTGAGCACCGTAATTCTGTTGGGGACGAGTGCATAGCTTTTTTGTTTTACAGTACTTTGGTTTTTCCAAACGCTTATCACTTAATCACTAGACATGGTCAATATCTCCTGTATTAATTTGAGGTATTATCTTTGCAGGTTTATAATGCAGTCATGGCTCTGGCCAAGTCCATCTATGAGAGGATGTTCTTGTGGATGGTCATCCGTATCAACGAGATGTTGGACACCAAGAATCCAAGGCAGTTCTATATCGGTGTGCTCGACATTGCCGGATTCGAGATCTTTGATGTGAGTATGAGACCAGAACAAGACAATTAGTTGTGATTGAGAGGGATTACAGCCTTGTACAATGAAATGATCCCTTTTGAAATTCCTTCAACAGTACAACAGCATGGAGCAACTGTGCATCAACTTCACCAATGAGAAACTGCAACAGTTTTTCAACCACACCATGTTCGTCCTGGAGCAAGAGGAGTACAAGAAGGAGGGAATTGTCTGGGCCTTCATTGACTTCGGCATGGACTTGGCTGCCTGCATTGAGCTTATTGAGAAGGTAAACTGTCTGTGAAGATTATAATGGACCACAACAGCAAAGCTCATAGCAAGTGATGTGTGATATATTATCACAGAGGTACAATGTATCTGACGGTCGAGAACTCAATATGCCTCCATATATGTGACCCTAAAGGAATAGAATCCTATAATAGCATGTTTACTAAAGGAATAAATGTTTCTTAAATCTCTTTTCTTAAAGCCATTGGGCATCTTCTCCATCCTTGAAGAGGAGTGCATGTTCCCCAAGGCTTCAGACACTACCTTCAAGAACAAGTTGAACGACCAGCATCTTGGCAAAACCAAGGCATATGAGAAGCCCAAACCTGCCAAAGGCAAGGCAGAGGCCCACTTCTCTCTGGTACACTACGCCGGCACTGTGGACTACAACATCACTGGCTGGCTGGAGAAGAACAAGGACCCCCTGAACGAATCAGTTCTTCTGATGTACGGGAAGGCCTCAGTCAAACTGTTGGCTGCCCTGTACCCTGCTGCCCCACCTGAGGGTAAGACTAGCATCACGTCAAAAGATTTAACTAAGCACCAGTTAAAACTCAGACCCAAAGGAATATTTCAGGATTTTGGCAATGATACCCTTTATATACTTCGCCAGAGTCAGATGAACTTGTGGATACCATTTCTATGTCTCTGTGTCCAGTAAGAAGGAAGTTAGTTATGTTTATTATCTATCCTGCTGCCTAGCCACTTTACCATAACTATAGACCCAGACGGTATTAGATAGAATGTCACCACCCTACCTGCCTGTGGGGAAAACAACATATGGTTACCTAGGTTACCCCATTGTCTCAGAGTAAATACTTCGCCTTTTTCAAGCAAAATTTACTTTTTGTCTGCTTGTTTTAGTCAATTACAAAACGACATTTATGCAAAGTACAACACGTGTAAAGATTTATTTTCAACATTGCCTACTCCAGAGTGTTCTCACTACTTAACATAATATAATATTGTAGGGCTTCCCTCATGCCCCTTTTCATGACGTTGCTAGCAGCCACATGAATGAGTGGATGCTAGTTAGCTATCAACCTAGACCAACATTACAAACATACTATACAGCCTCTGTTAGTGAGTGGAAGCTAGTTAGCTATCAACCTAGGCCAACAATACAAACAGACTATACAGCCTCTGGTAGTGAGTGGAAGCTAGTTAGCTATCAACCTAGACCAACAATACAAACAGACTATACAGCCTTTGGTAGTGAGTGGATGCTAGTTAGCTATCAACCTAGACCAACAATACAAACAGACTATACAGCCTCTGGTAGTGAGTCGATGCTAGTTAGCTATCAACCTAGACCAACAATACTAACAGACTATACAGCCTCTGGTAGTGAGTGGATGCTAGTTAGCTATCAACCTAGACCAACAATACAAACAGACTATACAGCCTTTGGTAGTGAGTGGATGCTAGTTAGCTATCAACCTAGACCAACAATACAAACAGACTATACAGCCTCTGGTAGTGAGTATAAATACAAAACAGACTTTACTAAACTAGTGAAATGTCTTATGGGTGATGAAATGTTTTGCACACATAAATGCTACGTGTAGCCTAATTGGACACCAGGTCCCCACATTTCCGTACAGCCAGAAACCACAAGGCTCTTCTTGCAGGATCTATTTCCCTGTGGGAGCATTGTGAACTGGGTCTGGATTTTGGACCTGATTACAACACGGGAAGCTTTTTGGGATGTTTTGTATAACAAAAGATTTTACACCGGGGATCAGTGGGATTGAAAAAAAAAATCTCCACAATTTGTGAGTGTGGTCGAGGGCAATTCAGTATTATTACGTTTATATTGGCTGACTATATGTGCATATCTACCTCAATGACCTTGTACCCCTGCACATGGACTCAGTACAGGTAGCCCGTGTATATAGCCAAGTTATTGTTACTCATTGTGTATTTTTACATGCTATTTTTTCTATATTTTTCTCTCTGCATTGTTGGGAAGGGTTCACTGTTGGTCTACAACTGTTGTTTAAGAAGCATGTGACAAATACAATATGATTTGACTTTGAATGTATCACTATTTCTCAGGGTTATTCAGATAAGAGTGTTTATCGAGTTTATAGTTATCTTTTACTTTCCCCTCATTTGAACAGATACAACCAAGAAAGGAGGCAAGAAGAAGGGTGGCTCCATGCAGACTGTGTCGTCCCAGTTCAGGGTGAGCTTCTGAAATGTGTCTATTCAGTCCTTCAAAAGGAGCCTTGACGATGATCAATAATTTCTGAGAAAATGGTTTGTAACCCTCTTACAGGAGAACTTGGGCAAGCTGATGACCAACTTGAGGAGCACTCATCCTCACTTTGTGCGCTGCCTGATCCCCAACGAGTCAAAGACTCCAGGTGTATATTGAGTTAAATAGGACATATTATCAGTACAGTATCACTACCCTTAACCATCTGAATCTTTAACCTGTTTATGAATATTAAAAGAGACTTGGTTTGTTTTACCAGGTCTGATGGAGAACTTCCTGGTTATCCACCAGCTCAGGTGTAATGGTGTTCTGGAGGGTATCAGGATCTGCAGAAAGGGCTTCCCCAGCAGAATCATCTATGCTGACTTCAAGCAGAGGTACATGCATATAAACACTAATGTACACACATAATTTCTGCTCCAAGGGTTTCCCGGCATCAGAATAGGCTCAGGGATTGACATAACTTTTTTAGCAACTTATCCGCACCCGGAGGACACTTCAATCTAATTCTTCTGAGTAGTCTAAATGCTTGATATTGTGATCTTTTTTAATTCTCCATTCTAACAACTTAAATCTATAATCTGCTTGTCCCCCCAAAAATGCACTTGCCCCGGACAAGTGCCCTGAGGCTTACCTTTTACGTCATTTAACCAAGCTATTGCAACTTGGCATATGTTAAAAATGTCTCCTCATTCAGGTATAAAGTACTGAATGCCAGTGTCATCCCAGAGGGCCAGTTCATGGACAACAAGAAGGCTTCTGAGAAGCTACTTGGGTCCATTGATATAAATCACGAGGATTATAAATTTGGACACACCAAGGTCAGTCAAATACAACCCAGCCATAACTGACAACAAAACACAACTACAAAAATGTCAACCACAATGTAACTAATGGAGAATAAAGGTGGAAAAACATTGTTTTGTTTTTCAAAGTCAAACATTACTAATAATATAGAAGATAAACTAAATCAGTCTACTTCCCCTCTTTTGATTCAACCCTTTCTATGTGTTACCATTTATATCTGTCCCCATCTGACTGTGGTTCCATTGACCATGTTAACCTGTGTCAGGTGTTCTTCAAAGCCGGCCTGCTGGGTGTCCTGGAGGAGATGAGAGATGAGAAACTAGCAGCTCTGGTCGGCATGGTCCAGGCTCTCAGCCGTGGATTCCTCATGAGGAAAGAGTTCACCAAGATGATGGAGAGGAGGTGAGGAAGAGTAGACATCTTGGCAAAGCTTTCTGTGAACCACCTGTATGTAATTCATCATGATTATATACTGTATATGATGTGAGTTGATCATAATGAGAAAGTAAGTTTGGAAAGCTGTTCAATTTTCCTTTAAGTTTGTGCCTCATGAACTTAGCATAGGCCTGTCAGTCCTTGCATCAAGAACGCTGTCTATGAATTTACGAGGGGGGTTGGGCAATTCCAAATGTATGCCAAACAAAAAACGTTCTCAAAATTTAACAAGCCATACACATCTAAGCACAATGATGTCACAATGCTTTCAAGAATGTAAATACAGCAAATATTATGTAAAATATGCTGGAAAAACTGTGCCTTTGCAAATTTTGGTAATAGAATTATGGTCAAATCTCCTTTCGATTGATTCTGTTAACTAACTTTGTATTTGCACAGTTCTTCCTGTGAAAGTGTTTTTGTAAAATGTGTCCTTGTGCATAGAGTTGTATGGTTTGTTCAACTTTGAAATCAATGGTTTTTGTTTAGTAAATATTTTAAAGTGAAAAACCTTTCATTATCATGCCTGGTTACAACTGTATACCAAAAGTGGGACAGGGCTCCAAATTGTTATTCTTTGACTCCCAGAATGTAGGTTTATTAAGCATGTCACTCAACATTCTATCCTTTCTGTCGACCAGAGAGGCCATCTTCTCCATCCAGTACAACATCCGCTCATTCATGAATGTGAAAACTTGGCCATGGATGAAGTTGTACTTCAAGATCAAGCCCCTGCTGAAGAGTGCTGAGACTGAGAAGGAGCTGGCCAACATGAAGGAGAACTATGAGAAGATGAAGACAGACCTGGCCAAAGCTCTGGCCAAGAAGAAGGAGTTGGAGGAGAAGATGGTGTCCCTGTTGCAAGAGAAAAACGACCTGGCACTCCAAGTCACATCTGTGAGTGAGCAACAACCCTCAAAGGGAACATTTACAAACACACACACTGTGAAAGAAGTATGTGGCTAACTCACACATTTTAATAGCCCATGAATATATTTAATCCATTTATATTGATTTGCTCTGATCTATAACTAAATGTCTATATTTTAATATACAAAGTGAGGCCTCTGATTTTTTCTTCTGTTCTGAAACCAGGAATCAGAGAATCTGAACGATGCTGAGGAAAGGTGCGAGGGGCTCATCAAGAGCAAGATCCAGCTGGAGGCCAAACTCAAAGAGACGACTGAGAGGCTGGAGGATGAGGAGGAGATGAATGCTGAGTTGACTGCCAAGAAGAGGAAGCTGGAGGACGAGTGCTCTGAGCTAAAGAAGGACATTGATGACCTGGAGCTCACCCTAGCCAAAGTGGAGAAGGAGAAGCACGCCACTGAAAACAAGGTCTCGTGTTTTTACCAGTGACAGTATAACCACCAAACAATAATCAACTCGAAACATAGTTTAACAGAAATTGAATTCAAGTCGTATTGTGGGTGCAGGAAAAATGAAAAATAGTTGATTTTCAGTTGCGGAGTACTTCCCACACTCATTGCATGTTCCCCCCTCGTTTATGAATTCCATTCAGTACACTTGCATGGTGTACACCGGTTGAATATATAACTACAGTACTTGTTGACATTTCTAATCTGAATGAAACTAATGCAGGTAATTAACAAAATAAATCACTTGAGTGAATGAGGGATACAAAGTATATTGAAAGCAAAATGAAGCAATTAACATTCCATCATGCTTAGTGTCATGTATAAAAATGCCCAGGAGTCAATTATTTTGTCTACCACGGTTAGAGGAGATCTCAGTGACTTTGAAAGAGGAGTACAGGGGTTTTAAAGGGTGTGTTTGAATATCTCAGTGCCCAGATCTCATCCGGATTGAACACTTATAGGAGATTCTGGTGTGGTGCCTGAGACATTTTCCACAACCATCAACAAAACACCAAATTAGGACATTTCTTGGGGAAGAATGTTGTTACATCTCTCCAATAGAGTTATAGACACTTGTAGAATCTGTCAAAGAGCATAGAAGCTGATTTGGCAGCTCGTGGTGGCCAAACACACTAAGAGCATTGAAGCTGATTTGGCAGCTCGTGGTGGCCAAACACACTAAGAGCATTGAAGCTGATTTGGCAGCTCGTGGTGGCCAAACACACTAAGAGCATTGAAGCTGATTTGGCAGCTCGTGGTGGCCAAACACACTAAGAGCATTGAAGCTGATTTGGCAGCTCGTGGTGGCCAAACACACTAAGAGCATTGAAGCTGATTTGGCAGCTCGTGGTGGCCAAACACACTAAGAGCATTGAAGCTGATTTGGCAGCTCGTGGTGGCCAAACACACTAAGAGCATTGAAGCTGATTTGGCAGCTCGTGGTGGCCAAACACACTAAGAGCATTGAAGCTGATTTGGCAGCTCGTGGTGGCCAAACACACTAAGAGCATTGAAGCTGATTTGGCAGCTCGTGGTGGCCAAACACACTAAGAGCATTGAAGCTGATTTGGCAGCTCGTGGTGGCCAAACACACTAAGAGCATTGAAGCTGATTTGGCAGCTCGTGGTGGCCAAACACACTAAGAGCATTGAAGCTGATTTGGCAGCTCGTGGTGGCCAAACACACTATGTTGGTGTTTTATTTTTTTGGGGGCAGTTACCTGTACATTGTAATATTGTACCACTGTAAATGTCCCCATCATGGTGAAGAGACCAAAGACAAATTTTGTTGTGGCGGTTTTCAGGTTAAAAACCTGACAGAGGAGATGGCGTCTATGGATGAGAGTGTTGCCAAGCTGACCAAGGAGAAGAAAGCCCTCCAAGAGGCCCACCAGCAGACACTGGACGACCTGCAGTCAGAGGAGGACAAAGTCAACACTCTGACCAAGGCCAAGACCAAGCTGGAACAGCAAGTGGACGACGTGAGAGGAGTTTGACATTTTGGCCATGATAGTATGTGAGATGATATTATCTTCAGTTGTTAAAATTTGAACATTGTGGTTATATCTTATAGCTTGAGGGTTCTCTGGAGCAAGAGAAGAAGCTCCGTATGGACCTTGAGAGAGCCAAGAGAAAGCTGGAGGGAGATCTGAAACTGGCCCAGGAGTCCATAATGGACCTGGAGAATGACAAGCAGCAAGCCGATGAGAAAATCAAGAAGTAAACACACAGTGTTACCTGCCATAATGATCAAAACAATAGTTGTTCTTGACTAATCCTTGTAATTATGAATTACCATTTGCATGTGATTCTTGAAAGAAAACTGAATGGTATGATACTCTCTCTTTACATTATCAAACCAAAACAATGCAATCTACGTGTTCGTGTTTCTTAGAAAGGAGTTTGAGACCAGCCAGCTCCTCAGCAAGGTTGAGGATGAACAGTCTCTGGGAGCTCAGTTGCAGAAGAAGATCAAGGAACTCCAGGTACAGAACAGGATCTCAGCTCCAGTACAGGAAAGCCAAAACCTGAATCATTTCCTTCATTTCCTGAAAACAATTAATCTGGTAGCATACATTTTTCCTGGTGCTTCTTACTGTTGCTTCTTACCATTGTAAAGATGGTGCTTCTTACCATTGTGGTTTTGGTTCCTGCATGGGAAAGTTTCGACTGAATATATTAGTGGAACTGGCTTTGTGTGAACACATTCAATTGTTTCAACTGCATTGTAGTGTTCATTCCTCCTGCTCCTGCCCCCTGTTCTAGGCCCGTATTGAGGAGCTGGAGGAGGAAATTGAGGCTGAGCGTGCTGCCAGGGCTAAGGTTGAGAAGCAAAGGGCCGATCTCTCCAGGGAACTTGAGGAGATCAGCGAGAGGCTGGAGGAGGCCGGTGGTGCCACTGCTGCTCAGATTGAGATGAACAAAAAGCGTGAGGCTGAGTTCCAGAAGCTGCGTCGTGATCTTGAAGAGTCCACTTTGCAGCATGAGGCCACAGCCGCCGCTCTGCGCAAGAAGCAGGCCGACAGTGTGGCTGAGCTCGGGGAGCAGATCGACAACCTGCAGCGTGTCAAGCAGAAGCTAGAGAAGGAGAAGAGCGAGTACAAGATGGAGATTGATGACCTCTCCAGCAACATGGAGGCCGTCGCCAAGGCTAAGGTGAGTAGTGATATTTTGATCAAGCAGCGTTGAGGAGGGTCAAAATACATTACCATTCAAGAGAACTGCAGCTGACAGGAGTCCCATATATAAAGTAATGATGGAACATGTTTCACTAACAGGGCAATCTGGAGAAGATGTGCCGTACTCTTGAGGACCAGCTGAGTGAGCTCAAGACTAAGAATGATGAGAATTCTCGCCAGATCAACGACATCAGTGGACAGAGGGCCAGACTCCTGACAGAAAATGGTACCATCATCAACAATTAACAACAAGCAAATTGTTTCCTTCAGTAAAACACAAGAACATGTATTGGGGGCTATATCCTGATAATCCAGTCCACAATAGTTTCTAGCATCATATTCACAACATAACATTGCCCTACGATACCTAAAAATACATTTTCAATCTTAGGAGGTCAGAGACCCCATTAACAAGGTATCCCTCTATCCCTGCAGGTGAGTTTGGACGCCAGCTGGAGGAGAAGGAAGCCCTGGTGTCTCAGCTGACCAGAGGAAAACAGGCCTTCATCCAGCAGGTGGAGGAGCTGAAGAGGCAGATTGAGGAGGAGGTCAAGGTAAGGGACATAAAACGGACACTACCGACCACAGAGTTAATAGCCATATCGTCATATAGATGGTGACTACGCCACCCTCAGAGACTTCTACTGTCATTTGCTGTACTATCTCTCTAATATCTCTTTGTCGTTCTCTTTCACAGGCTAAAAACGCCCTGGCCCACGGTGTCCAGTCTGCCCGCCATGACTGTGACCTCCTGAGAGAGCAGTTTGAGGAGGAGCAGGAGGCCAAGGCAGAGCTGCAGCGCGGCATGTCCAAAGCGAACAGTGAGGTGGCTCAGTGGAGGACTAAGTATGAAACTGATGCCATCCAGCGCACAGAGGAGCTGGAGGAGGCCAAGTGAGTCACACGCAACAGCAACAACTCAAATATAGGGTGTGGATGGTGAGGTTCCATGTGTATTGTAACATTCCTACACCCTCTGTCGTCAAACAGGAAGAAGCTGGCCCAGCGTCTGCAGGACGCTGAGGAGACCATTGAGGCGACCAACTCCAAGTGCGCCTCCCTGGAGAAGACCAAGCAGAGGCTGCAGGGAGAGGTGGAGGACCTCATGATTGACGTTGAGAGAGCCAACGCCATGGCCGCCAACCTAGACAAGAAGCAGCGTAACTTTGACAAGGTGAAAATAAATAAACCTTACCCTAGGTTCTGCTATATGATTAATTGTAGTGTAATTGTAGCATATTTCTGATTCAAAACTCTTCATCAATGCATGCTAATGAAAATCCGATGGATTTCCCTAGGTCCTGGCAGAGTGGAAGCAGAAATATGAGGAGAGCCAGGCTGAGCTGGAAGGAGCTCAGAAGGAGGCTCGCTCTATGAGCACTGAACTCTTCAAGATGAAGAACTCCTACGAGGAGGCTTTGGATCATCTGGAGACTCTGAAGAGAGAGAACAAGAACCTGCAACGTGAGCATTTGACAGCAGTTTTACTTGGCTCATGTTTGACTGGGGTATTGAAGATGGAGAAAACTGTAACCATTAACATTTTGATAACACCATTTTAGAACGGTATAAAATATCATTTTTTTGAACTTGTAATCGGTATTCCTTTGAAAAACCCAAGGAAGCAGGAGCAATTAGAATTGCAAGACCATATGAACTACTGAGTAAATAATGAATTAATCATTATGATTCAATGTCAACTGGAGTGCATTGGAGATATCCAATCTCTACCAAGTCTAAACTGCTCCTGTGCTTGTGTGTGCAGAGGAGATCTCTGATCTGACTGAGCAGATCGGAGAGACTGGCAAGAGCATCCATGAGTTGGAGAAGGCCAAGAAGACCGTGGAGACAGAGAAGTCTGAGATCCAGACCGCTCTGGAGGAGGCTGAGGTACAAACTGCAGCTGTTTGATGGGAAAAGCAGTGTAACGATAGCCAGTGACAGCTACAGTTCAATGCTCCCCGTATTTGTGTTTATTATAGTTATATATATTTAATTCCTTGTGTTATACACATCCAAATGTATTGAACACAATTTACCCGACTGCTTCTCCTTGTCCAGGGAACACTGGAGCACGAGGAATCCAAGATTCTGCGTGTGCAGCTGGAGCTGAACCAGATCAAGGGTGAGGTGGACAGGAAGCTGGCTGAGAAGGACGAGGAGATGGAGCAGATCAAGAGGAGCAGCCAGAGGATGGTTGACTCCATGCAGAGCACCCTGGACTCTGAGATCAGGAGCAGGAATGACGCCCTGAGGGTGAAGAAGAAGATGGAGGGAGACCTGAACGAGATGGAGATCCAGCTGAGCCACTCCAACAGGCAGGCCGCTGAGGCCCAGAAACAGCTGAGGAATGTCCAGGGACTGCTTAAGGTAAAGGGACCGGGATATCAGGCTCAAACATCTGAACATGGGGAGGGATTTGTTTGTGAATCTGTAGAAAAGAATAGAACAGAGGAATTGAATAGTGTTGACTAATATACAGTAGAAAGGTAGGGATATTGGGGAAATTCTTACCAATGAACAGTTCTATCACCAATCCTATCGCCTCTACTTCCACACGTCCTAATGAACCTATGTCATTTTGAACCCCAGGATGCCCAATTGCACCTTGATGACGCTGTCCGTGCCTCAGAGGACATGAAGGAACAGGTAGCCATGGTGGAGCGCAGGAACGGTCTGATGGTGGCTGAAATTGAGGAGCTGAGAGTTGCTCTGGAGCAGACTGAGAGAGGCCGCAAAGTGGCTGAGACTGAGCTGGTAGATGCCAGCGAGCGCGTTGGACTCCTGCACTCCCAGGTGCGGCTCTAAGCCATTTCTCATTCAACTCAACCAAGCATACCTTTCCTGCCTTGTGACTTGTAAGTTCTCTTGAGATTCAAACAAATGGTCTTGTTTCATCCTCCAGAACACCAGCCTTCTGAACACCAAGAAGAAGCTGGAGACTGACCTGGTGCAGGTGCAGGGAGAGGTGGAGGACATTGTCCAGGAGGCCAGGAACGCAGAGGAGAAGGCCAAGAAGGCCATCACTGACGTGAGTCCTTATGATCTATTGAATTACATCCACATGATTTGTCACCAAGGGCCAATGGTAGCTGAGCTGGTTTACAACAACAAAGATCTCAGAGGGACGTTATGATTGGTGCCAATTGGTGCATAAATTAAACAAACTACCATTCCAGGCGGCCATGATGGCTGAGGAGCTGAAGAAGGAGCAGGACACCAGCTCTCACCTGGAGAGAATGAAGAAGAACCTGGAGATCACAGTCAAGGACCTGCAGCACCGACTGGATGAGGCTGAGAATCTGGCCATGAAGGGAGGCAAGAAGCAGCTCCAGAAACTGGAGTCCAGGGTGAGTTAACAGCAGGGTGTGTTAGGGTGAATTATGTCTTGCAATAGCCATACTTCGAAATCACATCGTCACCACACCTCCTTTGGAGGTCTGGATAACTTTGTATTAGCCGAACGCCTAGAATGGTCCGCTGGAAGCTCCATTTTTATTGGATGTTACATTTCCAGAACACCTCCAAATGAAGGCATTACAACTCCTTTGAACACTCTCTCTGCCCAAGCAAGTCATTTGATTGTTTTGGTGTGTTGTGAGGCGTCAATGATTTACACCAGATTTACACCAGATTTACACCAGATTTACACCAGATTTACACCAGATTTACACCAGATTTACACCCTTTTTTTTATAGCAAATTCATACCATTTTCATCAGGCTTCCGATTCGGGAAGTCTGGTTCTCAATGAGGCTAGGGTGGACTGATTGCTGAAAATGTATTTGATTATATACAGTGCATCCGGGAAAGTTTTTCAGAACCCTTATTCCAAAAGGGATTACATCTTTTTTTTCATCATCAATCTACACACGATACCCCATAATGACAAAGAAATAACAGGTTTTCAGAAATGTTTGCTAATTTATTATAAATAAAAAAGTTGAAATATCACATTTACATCACATTTACATCATTATTCAGACCCTTTACTCAGTACTTTATTGAAGCACCTTTGGCAGCGATTACAGCATTGAGTCTTCTTGGATATGACGCTACAAGCTTGGCACAAATGTGTATTTGGGGAGTTTCTCCAATTCTTTTCTGCAGATCCTCTCAAGCTCTGTCAGGTTGGATGGGGAGCATCGCTGCACAGCTATTTTCAGGTCTCTCCAGAGATGTTCGATCGGGTTCAAGTCCGTGCTCTGGCTGGGCGACTCAAGGACATTCAGAGACTTGTCCCGAAGCCACTCCTGCATTGTCTTGGCTGTGTGCTTAGGGTTGTTGTCCTTTTGGAAATCCTGAGTGCTCTGGAGAAGGTTTTCATCAAGGATCTCTCTGTACTTTGCTCCCTTCATCTTTCCCTGACTAGTCTCCCTGCAGCTGAAAAACCTCTCCACATCATGATGCTTCCACCACCATGCTTCACCGTAGGGATGGTGCCAGGTTTCCTCCAGATGTTACGCTTGGCATTCAGGCCAAAGAGTTCAATCTTGGTTTCTTCAGACCAGAGAATCTCATGGCACTGCCAACTTTGGGACCTTATATAGACAGGTGTATGACTTTCCAAATCATGTCCAATCAATTGATTTTACCACAGATGGATTCCAATCAAGATGTAGAAACATCTCAAGGATGATCAATGGAAAGAGGATACAACTTAGCTCAATTTCGAGTCTCATAGCAAAGGGTCTGAATACTTATGTAAATAAGGTATTTGTGTTTAGTTTTATAATACATTTGAGAACATAAAAAAAAAATGTTTTCGCTTTGTCATTATGGGGTATTGTGATGTCATTATGGGGTATTGTGATGTCATTGTGGGGTATTGTAATGTCATTATGGGGTATTGTGATGTCATTATGGGGTATTGTGATGTCATTATGGGGTATTGTGATGTCATTATGGGGTATTGTGATGTCATTATGGGGTATTGTGTTGTCATTATGGGGTATTGTGATGTCATTATGGGGTATTGTGATGTCATTGTGGGGTATTGTAATGTCATTATGGGGTATTGTGATGTCATTGTGGGGTATTGTAATGTCATTATGGGGTATTGTGATGTCATTTTGGGGTATTGTAATGTCATTGTGGGGTATTGTAATGTCATTATGGGGTATTGTGATGTCATTTTGGGGTATTGTGATGTCATTTTGGGGTATTGTGATGTCATTGTGGGGTATTGTGATGTCATTTTGGGGTATTGTGATGTCATTTTGGGGTATTGTGATGTCATTGTGGGGTATTGTGATGTCATTTTGGGGTATTGTGATGTCATTGTGGGGTATTGTGATGTCATTGTGGGGTATTGTAATGTCATTGTGGGGTATTGTGGTGTCATTGTGGGGTATTGTAATGTCATTATGGGGTATTGTGATGTCATTATGGGGTATTGTGATGTCATTGTGGGGTATTGTAATGTCATTGTGGGGTATTGTGGTGTCATTGTGGGGTATTGTAATGTCATTATGGGGTATTGTGGTGTCATTGTGGGGTATTGTAATGTCATTTTGGGGTATTGTGATGTCATTGTGGGGTATTGTGATGTCATTGTGGGGTATTGTAATGTCATTGTGGGGTATTGTGGTGTCATTGTGGGGTATTGTAATGTCATTATGGGGTATTGTGATGTCATTATGGGGTATTGTGATGTCAGATTGATGAGGAGAAAATAAGGCTGTAATGTAACTAAATGTGGAAAAAGGGAAAGGGTCTGAATACTTTCTGAATGCACTGTAACAATACACAGGAGCGTAATGACTTTCTGTCAATAACCAAACTACAAACCAAACCAAACTAAACTAAATGAAAAGCTTTTATCAATACAGACCCCTTCAATGAAAATGGTAAAAGTATATAGGAACAGACAACAATTTTGCCTCCTTGACTGAGTAGAAGAATATACATCTGTTTTACAAAGATTTGTTATATCTGATTTCACCCCCTCAAACAAATGCCTACGTTCATTTATTTCACAAACAAGGTTCGTGAGCTTGAGACTGAGGTGGAGGCCGAGCAGAGAAGAGGTGCAGACGCAGTCAAGGGAGTCCGCAAGTATGAGCGCAGAGTCAAGGAGCTCACTTACCAGGTAAGAGAAAGCACCTTCTTCCATCACTTCCCACTGAGCACACTGGTTAAATCAACATCGTTTCCACGTCATTTCAATGTAAATACATTGAACCAATGTGAAATAGGTGTTGAATTGATGCCTTTGCCCAGTGGGTTGATGCAAACACAGACAGGTTTGTGTATAAAAAACTACTGGGCTTTGATTCTTTGATCTTCTCCCACAGACTGAGGAGGACAAGAAGAATGTTGTCAGACTTCAGGATCTGGTAGATAAGCTGCAGATGAAAGTGAAGGCCTACAAGAGACAGGCTGAGGAAGCGGTGAGCACACTTCATTTGTCAAATACTCTGAAAGCATACATTCAAAAACATATTTCTTCCCTAGGAGACATTACAAGTTGAAGTAAGTGTTGCTACTGCACATCAGCCACCAATGACTCAATTGATAGTGCAAGTAATTGCTGAAGAAATGATGCACATATTTGAGTTACACCCATGTCTACATTTGACCAACTTGAAGGAGGGGGACTAGTCTAGTGGTCGATCACATACAGCCTTCTATATGACCAACTTGAAGGAGGGGGACTAGTCTAGTGGTCGATCACATACAGCCTTCTATAAGTATTCACCCCCATTGGATGTTTTTCACATTTAGTTACAAAGTGGGATTGAAATAGTATTTTTTTAGGGGAGGTCACAAACTCTACATAATGTCAAAGTGAAAAGAAAAGATGTAATTGAGCTGAGCCCGATTTTTTTTAAACTTTAAAATGCCAAACAAAAAACCATTGATTTATACATTTTAACATAGCAACCAACTCTATGCACAATTACTATTTTTTAACAATTTACACATTTTTATTTTATTTTTTAATTACACATTTACTGGAAAAACTGTGCAGATGCAAAGTTTGATAAGAGAATTACGGTAAAATGTCCAAAATGTTTTAATCTGTTAAATTTCATATCTGCACAGTTCTTCCTGGGTCGTTCCACTTGATTTGAATCACCTTTTGATTTGAACATAACTTGCCATACATATTTGCCCATGGTAGAAGTGGTTAGAAAGCTTACAAACTATTATAGAATTTGTGTGGTGTATCAATACACCCAGTCAATACAAAGATAAAGGCGTCCTTCTTAACTCAGTTGCCGAAGAGAAAGGAAACTACTCAGGGATTTCACCATGAGGCCAATGGTGACTTTAAAACAGTTACAGAGTTTAATGGCTGTGATAGGAGAAAACTGAGGATGGATCAACAACATTGTAGTTACTACACAATACTGACCTAAATGACATAGTGAAGAGAAGGAAGTCTGTACAGAATATTCCTAAACCTGCATCCTGTTTGCAACAAAGGCACTAAAGTAAAACTGCAAAAAATGTGCCAAAGGAATAAACGTTTTTTTCCGGAATAAAAAGTTTTAGGTTTGGGGCAAATCAAACCCAACACATCACTGAGTACCACTCTCCATATTTTCAAGCATGATGGTGGCTGCATTATGTTACTGGTATGCTTGTCATCGACAAGGGCAAGGGAGTTTTTCAGGGGGGAAAAATGGAATGGAGTTAAGCACAGGCACCATCATAGAGGGAAAACCTGATTCAGTCCTGCTTTCCACCAGACACTGGGAGATGAATTTACCTTTCAGCAAGACAACCTAAAACACAAGGTCAAATCTACACTGCAGTCGCTTACCAAGAAGACAGTGAACATTCCTGAGTGGCCTAGTTACAGTTTGGACATATAATTGCTTAGACATATATTGTGAGACTAGAAAATGGCTGTCTAGCGATGATCAACAACCAAATTGACTGAGCTTGAATATTTTTTTGAAGAATAATAGGCAAGTATTGCACAATTCAGATGTGCAAAGCTCCTATAGACTTAGGATAGCCAAAAAATTGTAATTGTTGCTAAATTAATTTGTTTATAGCATGTGTTGACTCAGGGGAGTGAATACTTATCTAGTTAAGATATAGTGTTTTATTTTTCAATAATTCTTAAAATATGTTCCATCACCTATATAATAAAATATATAATCACGAGTTAATTTACAAAATATACCCCGAAACGCAATTGTGTCATTCATTTGGAATGGATAACATTGCTTAGTTCATCATCAACAATAATTCATATATTTGACAGTTTTATGTACAATTGATTAACACTTTGCGTGATGATCCCTTCCAAGACAGTTTGAAGAATATTTCTCCATAAATAATGTAATGAAAACAAATCAAAATGTTACCAGTTCAACTGAAAAAACACATACTCCATATGGTTTTGCATATGTTCCAGACAATTATGTGTAGCTCGTTGACAATTTACATTTTTTAAAACCATTTTAATACCACTTTGTAACACAAAATGTGAAGAGGGGTGAATACTTACAATAGGCACTGGAGGCAGTGGTTGGATGCACATTTACGACACCCACTTTCTCTACTGTATCATCTATCTCCCTATATACAGTGCAATCCTAAATCTGTCAATAAAAATACAATTGAAATTACTTAAAAAAACAAAAACATTAATTTGCCTAAATTTGTCATGTACAAATAAAAATAAAAACTTAAAATACTTCTAAAAATCATATTAATTTTCTACCTGAAGCTTCAAACTTTGAATGCTGATGTTGTGCTCTCCCTCTCTGTTCCTCACACAGGAGGAACAAGCCAACGGCCACATGTCTAAGTTCCGGAAGGTTCAGCATGAACTGGAGGAGGCTGAAGAGCGTGCTGACATCGCTGAGACTCAAGTCAACAAGCTCAGAGCCAAGACCCGCGACACTGGAAAGGTACAGAGCTGCTACCAATTCTACATCTGACTCATGCTCAGATATGACCACATCAACACCACCTATGATTCGGTCTTCACAGAAGTCAATAAATCCTCTTACACTCAATAAAACATATTTAAGATACACTATATACACAAAAGTATGTGGACACCCCTTCAAAATAGTTTATTTGGTTATTCAGCCACACCAGTTGCCACACCAGTTGCTGCCAGGTGTATAGAATCCGTGCACAACGCCATGCAATCTCCATAGACAAACATTGGCAAAACTGAGGAGCTCAGTGACTTTCAACGTGGCACCGTCATAGGATGCCACTTTTCCAACAAGTCATTTCTAAAATGTCTGCCCTGCTAGAGCTGCCCGGTCAACTGTAAGTGCTGTTATTGTGAAGTGGAAACGTCTAAGAGCAACAACGGCTCAGCCGCGAAGTGGTAGGCCACAAGCTCACACGTAGCGTGTAAAAAATATTCTGTCTTCGGGTTGCAACACTCACTACCAAGTTCCAAACTGCCTCTGGAAGAAATGTCAGAACAAGAACTGATCGTCGTGAGCTTCATGAAATGGAGTGTCCACATACTTTTGAATACATAGAGTATATATTGCACGTTCATTGTTAATACTGATCCATTCTTTTCTTTCTTCTTACAGGGAAAAGAAGTTGCTGAATAAACAAGACCGAAGTCTTATATCATTTTCCTGTGTTGCATAAAATATGATTTTCATGGTGAAAATGATTGTTGATTAAAAACATGTAGGCCTACATACCCCTTGTGACGGTGGACTTATTACTCAGCAAACAGTTTGTTCATACCATAAAAATACTGTACTTTAATTAAAGGAGCAATCTGGTATTCCAACAACAACAAAGTGGGCACCCAAACAAAGGGTCATTTTTTGGGGGGGGTTAAACAGCTGTGGGATGAGGCTGGAGAAATGCAACCACTTTCAAATTCATAGACAGCTATGGATTCAAGGACTTACGATCCATAAATCTAAATTATTGTTTGACAGTGAGAGTAATTTGCCTATTCCTATTTGCTATAGCCTACTTCAATAAATATGTTAAATACAGAACTTAAGAGGAATGTGGACCAGACTGAGCTGGAGAAATCCACCAAAGCAGAGCTAAATGTCCAGTTAGTAACCATGGTTTCTCTCTCTGTCGGATGCATGGGCCTTAGACTATATTTTTCATAACGGACACACCTTAACTATCTTGTATATCTATCTATATTCCCTTCTCTCTCTATTGGATAGAGAACCAATAACCTATCTTCCTACTAGGCCAATCATAAAAGCTTTAAGAAAAGTTAAAGGAGTTATATGTCATATTTTTGCATTGAAAATTTCAGAAATGTTCCTTAATATATCTACAATATTTGTTTCCACACAAAATTGCATTCTAATGATGCAGTCTTCTTATTGGTCAACAAAATACTTCTCAAATTGACTGGGGTGAGCAAAGGGTAAGCATCAAACATGTAAAAACCGCTCTGCCCCAGTTCATTTGACAACAACAGATTTGCTGGTCCCAGTCAATTTGACAACAGGATATTTGCTGGTCCCAGTCAATTTGACAACAGGATATTTGCTGGTCCCAGTCAATTTGACAACAGGATATTTGCTGGTCCCAGTCAATTTGACAACAGGATATTTGCTGGTCCCAGTCAATTTGACAACAGATTTGCTGGTCCCAGTCAATTTGACAACAGGATATTTGCTGGTCCCAGTCAATTTGACAACAGGATATTTGCTGGTCCCAGTCAATTTGACAACAACAGATTTGCTGGTCCCAGTCAATTTGACAACAGGATATTTGCTGGTCCCAGTCAATTTGACAACAACAGATTTGCTGGCCCCACTCAATTTGACAAAAAGACGTGGTCTGTTGTTGAATTGTTCCATGTACTACCTTTAAAGGTAAAGTGAACCTTTAAAGTTATGAACAGCAGCTTACTTCCCAAATGTTCTAGCATAAGAAGGTGCTATCCTAAAGTGCTATTATCCATCTCTGAGGACGGTAGACTGCTTCTATCCAGCCCATGTTGTATAACCTAAAGGCCAATTTATGCTTGATCAGAAAATGGGGTTGGAGGCTCTTATATGGATGGTGTGATGCAATTGCAGAGCCTCCGGATGTATGCAGAGGTCAAAATGAGCTCCATACCGCATCACCTTGCGACTCCCAAATCGTTTAACAATGCAGAAGGGCTCTGTAAAGCTCCGCATTGACGTGATTGGTTGACGGTAGCTGGGACGACAGGTCCTGTATAAACACAAACACACTTCCTTGACAACTTCCTTCACAACAGCTCTGCCCTGACTTCACCATAAATGCTGCACGGGCCAATGCAGACGTCAGATTGACCACGCAGCGGTCCTTATATTCACTGCTGTCAGACCGTTTCTCATCACTGTCACTGATCCATCGTGTGTAAGCCACACAGGCATTGGGAGAATCTCAATGGCATACTTCTCGCGTCCCTCTCACTTCGGCTTCCTTCTCAAAACCCATTGGAGGAGGTCAGAGTAGAGGAACCTCCGCTGGCTTCCTCATCCAATGGGTTTTGAGAAGGAGGCCGAAGTGAGAGGGCGCGAGGAGAAGGCAATTGAGATTCTCCCAGACACACACACACACACACATACACACAAACAACCCTGTTCCATAAAGCCCCTCCACCAGATAGGAGTACTAGAAAATATTTGCCTGAACCTAGCCTCTGCCCAGGCTTTTAACATCACATTTCGTCATGATTCATCCAGCTGTAGCATTCTAGTTCGCTGTTTTTATTTATTATTATTGGCCAATAGGGGGCGATACCATCATATCACAATGTTTAATTGGTACATAATCATGATAGGACAAAGGTTGACATCGCCCTAACCCATATATGAAATAGCTGTACATAAATAGGAAATTAATCTCTGAATGATATTCACTAAATAACAGAAACACTGCCAAATACAACAAAATTCAGTATTTCAATCTCACCAATGAACACACTAAGAACATTCACATAATGTTCCAGTCTAGTATAGAAAGCCCCTTCATTTCATGACGACAGAATCAGCAAGACACCAGATTCACTGGTGGCACCCCTCTAAAACTAGCTAGCAGTCCCTCTTGATAGCTAGATATCTTAGCTCCAGAGCTTATTAGCTTCATTGCATTCTGGTCACATTTATTCATTTGTTACCGATAAACATCTTAAAGAATGTCACACCGTGTTCCTTATAAATTCTCAACACTCTCGGTTTGGACAAATAAAGGAATCTTTACCTGAAACGCAGTGGGAAAAGTAAGCACGTGAGAATGATTCAACTACATCAAGTGACAGTTCAAAAGTAATTTGCCTTGATCGCTAGTCCAACAAAATAGTAAGAGCGCCCTCTTGTGTCCTGACTCCTTATTGTAAATTCAATCTACTGCATAACACGCCTGACCGTGAAGGAATTAATATACTCAGACCAGCAAAATAAGAAAAGGTACCACCTGAATATCATTTACTTTGAGTTATACCGCAAATAACCCACCACACATATGCATAACCATGATAGCAATTGAAAGGGAACACTTTGGAGAATGTGAGAATTCTCAGAACAAAGTTCTCAGGAAACAACAGACCGGATTTTTGCATTTCCCATGGCCAGATTTCATCCAACCTTTTCATGCGAGTAAAGTACATGTCGGATAAGAAAATGTCATGTAAGGCAGGATGGAAACAAAAAAAAAATCAAATGTAGACAAAGCTAAACATGATAGACATGGTGGGATCTTTTTGTGTCAGTAAAATGAATTATGCGAGAAATGTTGGAATCACTCGATGACATGTGGTGCGATCCTTCCGCTACGACTCGCCGGGAAAGCGTGCAGTTTATTAGGCTACAGATTATATAAATGATGATCAAAATTCACAGGCTGGTAAAAGTGCAAAGTGATGAAGCTTGATGCACCTTTCCGATGCTTGGCTGCCATTTGACAGATACAAAGAATCTCGCTCTTTTGTCCATACTAGTCTCATCATTTAGGCCAGTGGTTCCCAACCAGGGGCAGGGGGTACTTTGGGAGACTCGTGAGACCATAGGCCTAACAGTAAAATGTACATAAGGAGGCACTTCAGGGGTACTGGTGGTACAGTAACCGAAAAGGTCGGGGAACCACTGATGTAGGCTATACCCGCACTGTATCTGCGAGCTGCTGGCTGGAGCGCAGGTGTCCACACCAGAGTGGGCACACGCTATATAATGCTACATTTTCTGTGAGAGAACAACCAGCAGGGTTGAAAATGCAAGGGAAAGCCATGTTTTAACCGCAAAAGGTATTTTTATGTGCACTACCTCATCACGCACATATTTTTTTCCCGCAACGACTCAATTTGATGTAAACATCTCTGGTGGGAAAATGCGCATGTTGTTTTATGAATAGTTTTTTGAATATTACCATGAAAATGTATTGCCAATTGGATGAAAACCTGGCTCATTTTGTTACAGATTATGCACACAATAATATATTGCGGACAGACCATGACAGTGTTCCCCAACAAAGGATTTAAAAAAATAATAGTAAATAATTTGTTGGACATAAACGACTGTACAAACACCAGCAAATGAGCTCCATGTGATTTTAATTTTGGAAATATGTTCTAAAGTATTCCCACGCATATTAGAGAAATATACAGCGCCTTCAATTTGTATTCATACCCGTTGTCACCTTGGTAAGTATATATTTTGGTGTATAGTATGTATTTGACCTTGTCTTGTTGAAAGGTGAATTGTTCTAGTGTGTGTTGGAAAGCAGCCTGAACCAGGTTTTCCTCTAGGATTTTGACTGTGCTCAGCTCTATTCTGTTTCGTTTCATCATAAAAATAAAAAAAACTCCCTAGTGCCCTTTTGGATGGTGTTATAAAAATAAAACAAATTGTATAGCCTACACTCTGGGTGAAAAGGGACCATGAAAAGGGATATCTTTACATGACAAGTGTTTGATATTCTAGACCAGTGTGTAGGCTATACACACCATTTCCAATGTATCTTTGGAGTTTTGTGGATATGCATCTGTAACAGTATAACTTTAGACCGTCCCCTCGCCCATACCCGGGCGTGAACCAGGGACCCTCTGCACACATCAACAACAGTCACCCACGAAGCATCGTTACCCATCGCTCCACAAAAACTGCTGCAAGGGGAACCACTACTTCAAGGTCTCAGAGCAAGTGACGTCACCAATTGAAACGCTATTTAGCGCCGCACCACCGCTAACTAGCTAGCCGTTTCACATCCGTTACACATCATATCCATACTGTCTTTTAGATATACACTACCGGTCAAAAGTTTTAGAACACCGACTAATTCAAGGGTTTTTCATTATTATTGTCCTATTTTCTACATTGTAGAGTAACAATGAAGACATCAAAACTAATAAATAACACATATGGAATCATGTCGTAACCAAAAAAGTGTTAAACAAATCAAAATATATTTTATATTTGAGATTCTTTTATAAATAGCCAACCTTTGACCTTGATGACAGCTTTGCACACTCTTGGCATTCTTTTCACAACACAAAACTATTTTCACAACACATCCGGTGTGTTCCCTTAAGCCCACTACTCTATCATATATCTACAGTACAAAAATCCACGTGAACGTGTGTGTAGGGTGCGTGTCTTATCGTGTGTATGTGTGCCTGTGTGTGTGTGTGTGTGTGTCTCTTCACAGATATATCTTTTTGATATGCCATCATAATTATTTGAGTTTTGAGGACATGTTCAATAATTTGAAGAATATTACATTCATATCATTCTGTCAGACATCAGTAATAAAGGCACAGGCAAACCATAAGCTCAAAGCACTGTAACTGGTAGACTAGCCTCGTTCCAACTGAGTGTGTAAAATGGTCGAACTGACAACTTGAGAAACAACGAAATTAGAATCTGTTCTGAAAATACCTCAAAGAAGTTAACGCTAAAGTAAGTAGCTAATTTGAGATGTTTTATTTATTTCAATAACTAGAATCAAGAAGCTAATAAATAAATAACAAAATTGCCTTCCCTTCAGGGTAATTTTGTTTTTACCCGCTATCAAGCCTTAAGGTGACAGCTAAGTTAGCGTTTTAAAACGTTTAAGCGTATTTTGTTGTTGTTTTACTGGTTGATATAAACTAGCTTGCTAACTTAATTAGCAACTTGGCTAACTAAGTTATCTAGCTAGCTTATTCAAGTTAGTTTTCTCGTCATGAATGAAGCAGGTAGAGTAGCTACCTTGTGGTATGGTTATGTGAAAGGCCAATATTTTCTTGCAATAGACACAATTTTGATTCATGATTTATGCATTGCCAGTTTGGAGTGGATCACATACCAACACTACCACCACGACAGGAAGATCACGTCAGTGACTCAACCCACTCAAGTGACGCACCCCTCCTAGGGACGGCATGGAAGAGCACCAGTAAGCCAGTGGCTCAGCCCCCGTAATAGGGTTAGAGGCAGAGAATCCCAGTGGAAAGAGGGGAACCGGCCAGGCAGAGACAGCAAGGGCGGTTCGTTGCTCCAGAGCCTTTCCATTCACCTTCACACTCCTGGGCCAGACTACACTCAATCATAGGACCTACTGAAGAGATTAGTCTTCAATAAAGACTTAAAGGTTCAGACCGAGTCTGCGCCTATCACATGGGTAGGCAGACCATTTCATAAAAACGGAGCTCGATAGGAGAAAGCCCTGCCTCCAGCTGTTTGCTTAGAAAGTCTAGGGAAAAATAATGAAAAATAATAATTTAATTAATTAAATAAAAAATGTTCAACTTATTTCTATCATAGGTAAAGAATCCAAGCAGTACATCTCTCCACAATAGTGTAAAATCCTCATAAGCGTGTTTGATTATGCCCCAGACCATTATTCCTCATCCACCAAACTTTACAGTTGGCACTATGGATTCAGCCAGGTAGCGTTCTCCTGGCATCCATCAAACCCAGATTCGTCCGTCGGACTGAAGGATGGTGAAGCGTAATCCAACACTCCAGAGAACACATTTCCACTGCTCCAGAGTCCAATGGCAGCAAGCTTTACACCACTCCAGCTGATGCTTGGCATTGTGCATGGTGATCTTAGGCTCTTGTGCATCTGCTCAGCCATGGAAATCCATTTCATGAAGCTCCTGATGAACAATTCTTGTGCTGACATTGCTTCCAGAGGCAGTTTGGAACTCTGTAATGAGTGTTGCAACCGAGGAGATACAATTTTTATGCGCTTCAGCTCTCTGTGGTCCTATTTTGTGAGCTTCTGTGGCCTACTGAAGTTGAGCCGTTGTTGCTCCTAGATATTTCCACTTCAGAATAACACCTCTTACAGTTGACCGGGGCAGCTCTAGCAGGGCAGAAATTTGACGAACTGACTCCTTGGAAAGGTGGCATCCTATGACGGTGCCACGTTGAAAGTCACTTAGCTCTTCAGTACAGGCCATTCTACTGCCAATGTTTGTCTATGGAGATTGCATGGCTGTGTGCTCAATTTTATACATCTGTCAGCAACGGTTGGGGCTGAAATAGCTGAATCCACTAATTTGAAAGGGGTGTCCACATACTTTTGTATATATAGTGCATTGTCATGACGTTGGCCTCTCTCTCTGACTCTACTGAAGGACTCTTGAATAGCCTTTGTTAAACATAGAGAGTCTGGGAACATCAAACAAGTGGGGGGAAAGGAACCATATTTCGGTAATAGAACCAGTGGTAATTATGCGTTGGTACTTAATGAATATGATGTCAGTTCAGTTGTTATCTGAGACATTATGACTGATGACAGGACGACAAACTGTATCTGGGAAAGTCTACACATTCTAGTTATCAGATTCACATGGAATTGTTGTGCAATATGTGGACCATGACAATTTCAGCCAGATGATAGGCTAGAAAGACTCTCTTGGTGAGGGTGTGTGTGTGTGAGGGTGTGTAGGAATGTGTTATTATCAGGGTCAGAGAATGATAGTTTTACTTTATTCTAGTCCACTCTGGTGGGAAAGTCTGGCACTAATGGGGAGGTGCTCTGTGTTTACCTTCATTGTAATATACCCTCCACCTTTTAATGCTCCTCCTTCCCGTCCTCTGACCAGACTGGTCAGACACCCATGAACCATTATGTCCCCATTCTCAACGTCCCGTCTGTCTGACCCTGAGTTAAAGCCCTCAGAGCCCAGGACCAATCCCCAGGTATCAAACCTCTGGGTTGTCAGGAAGCTGCTGTCTCTCTTCATTACATTTCATGCTGGTCAGATCTTCCACACTGGGTCAGACAGGATGAGATGTGTGTTGACTTTGTTTTGGGTCCAGAATCACAGGTCCTGAACAGACAGAACTAGAGATTAGAACTGGTCGTGACATCAGGACAGAAGGAAATCAAAACAACAACACTTTAATGCTTTTAAACAATATACATCTTGTTGATCTATAAAAATCTATGTTTTTTACAGCAACATATTTTTGTCTGTTTTTATTTTTTTATTTAATTAAAATTTTTAATTTTACCTTTTTTTTAACTAGGCAAGTCCACCATTTCCTGGTTGCAAAAATTCTAATAGTTTGCCTAATTTCACTTTATGTGACAAATCAAGCATGTATAGTGTGCAGAATCATTATACCATCTAAACCACTGTGAATATATTTTCTAAAACCAAAAATCGAGAATTTTCAGCTGTTTGAAGCTGGTGTACAAAACTGAAAGTAAAAAGATAAAGTTTCGATTTGCTTTCAATGAGAATAACAGATCAATTGAACCTTTATTTAACATGGCAAGTTAGTTAAGAACAAATTCTTATTTTTCAATGACGGCCTAGGAACAGTGAGTTAACTGCCTTGTTCAGGGGCAGAACGACTGATTTGTACCTTGTCAGCTCAGGGATTCAATCTTGCAACCTTGCGGTTATTAGTCCAACACTCTTACCACTAGGCTACGCTGCCGCCCCAACTGTTGTGTTAAATAGATAAATAAAGGAAATTGTTCATCTAGGTAAGTAAAATGACTCTCTGTATTTCACAATCCTGAGACCAGCTGTGGATCCGGCAGTGTGAAATGGGCTCTGAAATAAACATTAAGGAGTCAGTGCTGCTGTGGGGGTTGGGTTCAGAACCACAGAGTCAAGTCAGTGCTGCTGTGGGGGTTGGGTTCAGAACCACAGAGTCAAGTCAGTGCTGCTGTGGGGGTTGGGTTCAGAACCACAGAGTCAAGTCAGTGCTGCTGTGGGGTTGGGTTCAGAACCACAGAGTCAAGTCAGTGCTGCTGTGGGGGTTGGGTTCAGAACCACAGAGTCAAGTCAGTGCTGCTGTGGGGGTTGGGTTCAGAACCACAGAGTCAAGTCAGTGGTGCTGTGGGGGTTGGGTTCAGAACCACAGAGTTAAGTCAGTGCTGCTGTGGGGGTTGGGTTCAGAACCACAGAGTCAAGAGAGACAGGAGGCAGATCACTTACCTTTTCACTGTGGCCTTGTAGTTCTGCCGTGGGAGAAAATTGTAAATTAATACAAAATACTTTTCCTGAAATCAAATCAGTCACAATAATTTTTACTTATTACAGAGATAATAACATTTGTAAAGCGCTTTTAATTATACAAGAATAATCTCAAAATGCATAAAATAAAAGATCTAGGAGAAAAATAAACATCTAGGAGGAATGGTTGGCCTGACAAAAAATACTGCTTTAAAAGCCCCAACCGTCTGAGTCTCAAGGCCTGCTTTAATAAAAGCCCCAACCGTCTGAGTCTCAAGGCCTGCTTTAATAAAAGCCCCAACCGTCTGAGTCTCAAGGCCTGCTTTAATAAAAGCCCCAACCGTCTGAGTCTCAAGGCCTGCTTTAATAAAAGCCCCAACCGTCTGAGTCTCAAGGCCTGCTTTAATAAAAGCCCCAACCGTCTGAGTCTCAAGGCTTGCTTTAATAAAAGCCCCAACCGTCTGAGTCTCAAGGCCTGCTTTAATAAAAGCCCCAACCGTCTGAGTCTCAAGGCCTGCTTTAATAAAAGCCCCAACCGTCTGAGTCTCAAGGCCTGCTTTAATAAAAGCCCCAACCGTCTGAGTCTCAAGGCCTGCTTTAATAAAAGCCCCAACCGTCTGAGTCTCAAGGCCTGCTTTAAAAGTCCCAACTGTCTGAACAGCCCTGAGTTTGTCAGGAAGGGAGTTCCAACTGTGTGGCGCGTGGGAGGAGCCAGGTCCTGGGGCCATGGAGCAGTTTGACCTGAGTTGAACATAGCGTGAGTGGAGGTTCATGGGGGGAGAGTAGGTCTGACCGATAGGCAGGTTCAATTCCATTTAGGGATTCGTAGACAAGGAGAATTGTTGAACAACGTTTTAGATGAGCTATAATTTGACCCCTAAATACTGCATTTCCATAATCGATTGGGGAGAAAATGAATGAATGAAAACGCTTTTCTGTGTCAGATGTGGTGAGAGAGGGTCTTAGGCGGGAGAAAAATAATCCCATGTTGGATCAAATACACTAAATAACATGGAAACATGCCATACTCTTTCTGCAGTTCATTGGGGGAACTCATATCATTGCAATGGTGTTCGCATGTTCAATTTGTGTGTATGATTTCAGAGATTGGAATGGACAGTGTCCAGGAAGGGTGGTTCTGGCCAATATGTTCTTGTTCAAGAAATGTAGGAATGTTCTGGGAATGTTCTCTAAACATTAGGAAAAAGAACATGGTTTTAATCTCAGACAGACTACAGTGTAATCCTGTGGTAAGGAGTTGTGGTCATAGACTGACTGAACAGACTGGGCTTTAGGCCAGTGCATATCTAATGGTGGGAGCATTTTAACCTACATTTCACCTCACGTTAAACCCACTTTTACCAGATCTTTCTTTAGGCATCTGTGTCATCTTCACATTACTCCAGGAGCATATCTCCTAGCCATGGTGGGCTTTACCAACATCAAGTCACAGAGGAAGTGTTTATAAGGATGGCTTTATTATAGAAATGCCTTCATTGAAAATAACAAGTAGAAACATCTTCATACAACATGCTGCGAGTCAACAGAATAAAGAGCATCCAGTTCCAACCCACTAGTTTAGGCTGGGACCTTCATTTAATGTTCTGTCAAAGTGCACCAGTCAGTGAAGATAGTGGGAACGGGTGGTAATAAAGTTACATACGTGGTCATCTAGAATGTGAATAATAAACGGTCAGAAGTAGTTGGATTACATTTGGTGATAACGTTCAGTCACTTTTTTGCCGAGTTCCAGGAGAGAGTTGTACCGTAGTGTCTTGGTCTTCCATGAGTTAGGGATGCCTTGAAGCCCAATCTGTACGGATAAAAACATTGAATTAAAACATTAGTAATATTATTTTTTGAGTTCCTAAAAAAAAATCATCTAACCATAATGAAATGTATATTTAATATGGAGACCCGAGTTTTTCATGACCATACGTGACTTGAACAGTCTTAGTAGTAGTCTTTCCCAGCCAAGTCATAAACATGGCCAGGAAACTGCTGACCCTAGAACATCAGATTATACAGAAAAGATCCATGACAGGTATGTCCCCAAGTTGACCAGGTCCAGCCCTGTTTAATAGTGTCCATAGTTACCTGACCAGGTACAGCCTTGTTTGATAGTGTCCATAGTTACCTGACCAAGTAAAGCCCTGTTTAATAGTGTCCATAGTTACCTGACCAGGTACAGCCTGTTTGATAGTGTCCATAGTTACCTGACCAAGTAAAGCCCTGTTTGATAGTGTCCATAGTTACCTGACCAGGTACAGCCCTGTTTGATAGTGTCCATAGTTACCTGACCAAGTAAAGCCCTGTTTGATAGTGTCCATAGTTACCTGACCAGGTACAGCCCTGTTTGATAGTGTCCATAGTTACCTGACCAGCTAAAGCCCTGTTTAATAGTGTCCATAGTTACCTGACCAGCTAAAGCCCTGTTTGATAGTGTCCATAGTTACCTGACCAAGTAAAGCCCTGTTTGATAGTGTCCATAGTTACCTGACCAGGTACAGCCCTGTTTAATAGTGTCCATAGTTACCTGACCAAGTAAAGCCCTGTTTGATAGTGTCCATAGTTACCCGAGTAATATCATTAAGTCACCAGAACATCCAGAAGAGATCCACAGTTAGTTAGGTCCTAGTTAGGTCCTAGTTCGGTCCTAGTTAGGTCCTAGTTAGGTCCTAGTTATACAGTGTTCCATACCAGAGCCCTGATACATTTTTACATTGTAGTCATTTAGCAGATGCTCTTGCCCAGAGCGACATACACGTTGGGCATTCATCTAAAAAGGGAAACTAAGCATTTTCTTCGGTAAGTAACTATTAGCAAAGTCAGTGGTAAATAAGAAAAGACTAGTGTTAAGTGTCCATGGTACCTGAGCCCCCAGACAAGCACCGATGAATGAGCTCCTGCTGCAGGTGCATCCTCCGCACACCATGGTGTCCCTGATAGCTTGATCAAACTCCTTAGCCGTCAGGACCCCATGCAGCGCCGCTTGGAACGAACCAGGCAAACCTAAGAGATCGAGACCATACAGTAGAATAGAAAACATCAGCCACATTACCCAACCCGATCACTTAAAACCCACTCAAACACAACTGACAGACTGAGACCAAGACGAGGACGGACAACCATAATTTAATTCTGTTTATATTTCATATCCCCACAAAAAAAGTAAACGAAATAGCTGACCACAGCTGTTGGGGAACACACTGGGGATCAGATCCTGGTGAGCCTTGGACAGATTCTCCCTCACCTGGTAAATGTGGCCTAAAACAGAGTAGAATTGATAAGAAATGTGTTAGATCATTACATATTTATTCTAATAGAATTACTTTTTTTTCATGGTAACTATTCATACAGGATGCATGAATAGTTAGTAGTGGACGACTGCACACTTTAAGAGAAAGGACAGATTATTGGGACACAGGCCAGGGTGGGCCTCCCAGTCAGTGAGTCACATACCAACCACAGCTTTGTCCAAGTCCTGTGGCTGTTTCCTGTTCGGGTCAGTGAGCTGATCAAGCACAGAATCTAGGACCTTCTCATCAGGACCATTCAGGATGAAATGCTCTAGGATCCTGGAACAGAAAGAAGGAAAAAGCTATTTGGGTTTTAAATGAATAACCAGAGTTATTAGGTCTATAATGTTGTGTTTTGCTCTGTGTATAACCAGAGTTATTAGGTCTATAATGTTGTGTTTTGCTCTGTGTATAACCAGAGTTATTAGGTCTATAATGTTGTGTTTTGCTCTGTGTATAACCAGTTATTAGGTCTATAATGTTGTCCTCTGTGTATAACCAGTTATTAGGTCTATAATGTTGTGTTTTGCTCTGTGTATAACCAGAGTTATGAGGTCTATAATTATGTGGTTTGCTCTGTGTATAACCAGAGTTATTAGGTCTATAATGTTGTGTTTTGCTCTGTGTAAAACCAGAGTTATGAGGTCTGTAATGTTGTGTTTTGCTCTGTGTATAACCAGAGTTATGAGGTCTGTAATGTTGTGTTTTGCTCTGTGTATAACCAGAGTTATTAGGTCTATAATGTTGTGTTTTGCTCTGTGAATAACCAGAGTTATTAGGTCTATAATGTTGTGTTTTGCTCTGTGTATAACCAGAGTTATGAGGTCTGTAATGTTGTGTTTTGCTCTGTGTATAACCAGAGTTATTAGGTCTATAATGTTGTGTTTTGCTCTGTGTATAACCAGAGTTATGAGGTCTATAATGTTGTGTTTTGCTCTGTGTATAACCAGAGTTATTAGGTCTATAATGTTGTGTTTTGCTCTGTGTATAACCAGAGTTATTAGGTCTATAATGTTGTGTTTTGTTCTGTGTATAACCAGAGTTATTAGGTCTATAATGTTGTGTTTTGCTCTGTGAATAACCAGAGTTATGAGGTCTGTAATGTTGTGTTTTGCTCTGTGAATAACCAGAGTTATGAGGTCTGTAATGTTGTGTTTTGCTCTGTGTATAACCAGAATTATGAGGTCTAAAATGTTGTGTTTTGCTCTGTGTATAACCAGAGTTATTAGGTCTATAATGTTGTGTTTTGCTCTGTGAATAACCAGAGTTATTAGGTCTATAATGTTGTGTTTTGCTCTGTGAATAACCAGAGTTATTAGGTCTATAATGTTGTGTTTTGCTCTGTGTATAACCAGTTATTAGGCCTATAATGTTGTGTTTTGCTCTGTGTATAACCAGTTATTAGGTCTATAATGTTGTGTTTTGCTCTGTGTACAACCAGAGTTATTAGGTCTATAATGTTGTGTTTTGCTCTGTGTATAACCAGAGTTATTACTAGTTAGTACTCCCAACTCCTTTCTACCTCTACCTAGTCTGTTTGGCTGTTTGTGTGGAGTACTCCCAACTCCTTTCTACCTCTACCTAGTCTGTTTGTCTGTCTGTGTGGAGTACTCCCAACTCCTTTCTACCTCTACCTAGTCTGTTTGGCTGTTTGTGTGGAGTACTCCCAACTCCTTTCTACCTCTACCTAGTCTGTTTGTCTGTCTGTGTGGAGTACTCCCAACTCCTTTCTACCTCTACCTAGTCTGTTTGGCTGTTTGTGTGGAGTACTCCCAACTCCTTTCTACCTCTACCTAGTCTGTTTGTCTGTCTGTGTGGAGTACTCCCAACTCCTTTCTACCTCTACCTAGTCTGTTTGTCTGTCTGTGTGGAGTACTCCCAACTCCTTTCTACCTCTACCTAGTCTGTTTGTCTGTCTGTGTGGAGTACTCCCAACTCCTTTCTACCTCTACCTAGTCTGTTTGTCTGTCTGTGTGGAGTACTCCCAACTCCTTTCTACCTCTACCTAGTCTGTTTGTGTGGAGTACTCCCAACTCCTTTCTACCTCTACCTAGTCTGTTTGTCTGTCTGTGTGGAGTACTCCCAACTCCTTTCTACCTCTACCTAGTCTGTTTGGCTGTTTGTGTGGAGTACTCCCAACTCCTTTCTACCTCTACCTAGTCTGTTTGTCTGTCTGTGTGGAGTACTCCCAACTCCTTTCTACCTCTACCTAGTCTGTTTGGCTGTTTGTGTGGAGTACTCCCAACTCCTTTCTACCTCTACCTAGTCTGTTTGTCTGTCTGTGTGGAGTACTCCCAACTCCTTTCTACCTCTACCTAGTCTGTTTGGCTGTTTGTGTGGAGTACTCCCAACTCCTTTCTACCTCTACCTAGTCTGTTTGTCTGTCTGTGTGGAGTACTCCCAACTCCTTTCTACCTCTACCTAGTCTGTTTGTCTGTCTGTGTGGAGTACTCCCAACTCCTTTCTACCTCTACCTAGTCTGTTTGTCTGTCTGTGTGGAGTACTCCCAACTCCTTTCTACCTCTACCTAGTCTGTTTGGCTGTTTGTGTGGAGTACTCCCAACTCCTTTCTACCTCTACCTAGTCTGTTTGGCTGTTTGTGTGGAATACTCCCAACTCCTTTCTACCTCTACCTAGTCTGTTTGGCTGTTTGTGTGGAATACTCCCAACTCCTTTCTACCTCTACCTAGTCTGTTTGTCTGTCTGTGTGGAGTACTCCCAACTCCTTTCTACCTCTACCTAGTCTGTTTGGCTGTTTGTGTGGAGTACTCCCAACTCCTTTCTACCTCTACCTAGTCTATTTGGCTGTTTGTGTGGAGTACTCCCAACTCCTTTCTACCTCTACCTAGTCTATTTGGCTGTTTGTGTGGAGTACTCCCAACTCCTTTCTACCTCTACCTAGTCTGTTTGTCTGTCTGTGTGGAGTACTCCCAACTCCTTTCTACCTCTACCTAGTCCGTTTGGAAGTTTTTCTTGGTAAGTCCTCCACATGATTTCTGTCATTGTTGTTGAACACCCCTCCGTTCCTTTATTTACTGAAGCGCGAAGGCCCGCCTTGTGATCACCATGTCCTGATACCTGTACATGCTATACAGTATGTTTCCTTCATACAGGAAACTGACCTTGCTGCTGCCAGTGTCTCAGCCACACACGCGTCATTGTTCTGCGTGACTCGGACAGCCTCCTCTACCTTCTCCAACATGTCAGGCTTCCCAGCATACAACGCAACGATCGGAGCCAGCTTTGCTATGCCATCCGGCTGAAAGTCCGTCTCACATCCTAGAAGACCAGAGAGACATTACGCAACATTAGAGCTGGTAAGGCTTTATTTAACATCTATCACGTACGTATAGTATACACATAATGTTGTTTTTGTTATTGTTTACCTGTTTCTTCCTTGCCTGCGTCCATGTTTTCATGAAGCTCTTTATACTTCCATGTCGCCATGGTCCCTCAATGGGCAGCTGGGGTCTGGGTCCTTACGCAACACACAATACAACACATTCAGCTTTTTGACAATCATTATCATGCATGGTTGGGGGCCAGTTTCCCCTGACATAGAGGAAGTGGTGAGGTTAGGGTAAAGTTCAATTTAAGGCTAGGGATCTGCTGGTCATATATATCCACAGCCTAAAAAATAAATAAAAAAAATATATATATATACAGTCCTGTCATGTTTGTTTTATTTTAGATGCAACTATATTGATCCACTACGTGATCCTGAATGGAGTGTATTCATTCCTTTCAGCCTTCATCATCAGGTTTCCTTACCACTCCTATCCCTGTACGGGTCATTGACAGGGGTGTCATACTCGGACCTGGGCCCAAAGAAGTTATACGTCCTCTTCCTCAGATCATTGACGTTCAGACCTGAACAAATGGGAGAGAAAAAAACAAAACAAAAAAACAACAAGGTCTGAACCTATGAAGATGCTGTGTAGCTAAAGGAATAGTTTTGAGGTTAATCTTAAGAGAACAGTTAGTTTAAAAAAAAGTTGCATACTGTGCCACACTATAATAGAACAGACTATACCTCCACATTCAGACAGTGATTCCAGCAACACGAAGGCCTGGTCCCCGTAGCAGCTCTGGTTACCCGTGTCACGGCGGTAGAAAGGGTTGGCTGACTTGGGCCTGAACTCAGGTGTAGGGGCCTCATTCAGGAAGCCATCCAGTTTATCCAGGTCGTACACCCAGTGCAGGGGCTGGGCTGGGATGGGATTGACAGTCAAATTGACGTCATGTCATGAGGGGAAGCTGATGGCCAAAGTAAATACCTGTTTATTATGTGTATGTTCTTTTTTAATTTTTATCCTTAACATTAAAATTGCTGGGCTAGAAGGGATGGTGCAGGTTTTTCAACATTATATCACAGAGTTATTAATACACACTGATGCTGAATACAATGATGCCATTTTATGTTCTAAATCATACTCGTGAGCACGTATCTATGTTTGCCTCTGAGAAGAGACCATGGGATGGGAGCTCTATAAACCAAATTCCAACAACATTATAGAAAATCTGTAAAAAATCCCCACCCCCCCCCCAAAAAAATGAGCCCTATTTACAGGCTGAAACTATAGCACCTAGAGTTTGTCAAGAAAAACTCCCTATTTATACAAAAAAAAGTCCAAACTATTTATACAGTAACGCCAACGATTTGTATTAGTCATTACCTGCTGCGTCGGCTACAGCTGATCCAATGATGGCTCCTAGAGCTCTGTCAGCCAGAGACATGGCCATCTGGGGGGAAAAACACACACGTCAACGTTATTCACGTTATTCATGTCTATTGGACATATGACGTTGGAATCTATGCCTGTAGGACATTTACTTTAGATCTACTATAGCACTGTGACTAGAATAGTGACAGTGCTATAATAGCCTATCTACCATTAGGCTAAAGACGATTCAATGGGGCAGAAATAGATACAGGCAACAGTCTACAGACGATTCAGGGGGGCAGAACGAGATACAGGCTACAGTCGCTGGATACATTTTGGTTTGCTGAAGACGCGCTACAACAATGATTGTCATAGAATATATATATATATTTTAAATGTCTTACCGTGGAAAACCTCCTCAGATTGTTCTAGATACAGGGCCTATTTACACCATGCAGCTGTCTGGCGTTATAAAATAATAACTTCAGCCGTTCTCTCATTGGACAGACTCAATGAGAATCTACATTTGCGTAAAAGCCGCTCCTCCTTACGCCATGCGACTCCAGACTTTACATTAAATGCGCGCATGACGCATACACTTTCATTGATCTAGACAACAAATTCATAGCCCAAATTATAACATCATCATGTGTCTGACTATGTAGATGATTTGTACATTTGTACATACATTCACGCAGCAGAACAACGACCCGGTGAAGTGAAAAGGAAACCCGAATTACACCGCCATTGCTCCAGATTCCAGAGTACATTATTCAGTGATTGGTCCTTCTGTGTGAGCTAAACGCTTTCATTGGTCAGCTGTGTGTGGAGGCGGGACAGAGATATTATAGGAGGCGGGCGAGACAAAGGGTGTAGCCCCCACCCAAAATGGTATATATATATACATTTTTTTTAAACGTAGGCTGTTGTCAGAAAAGAAAAAATATATCAGTTTCAAAAAATACATTACATTGCAAATTGAAAACCAAAACACACACACACACACACACACACACACACACACACACACACACACACACACACACACACACACACACACACACACACACACCACACCACACACACACACACACACACACACACACACACACACACACATACAATAATTTTATGACTCAAAACTCCTGTTTGTGCATGTTTGTGTATGTGTACAGTAAACTGAGCTTACAAAACATTATGAACACTTGATCTTTCAATTACATAGATAGACTGACCAGGTTAATACAGATGAAAGCTATGATCCCTTATTGATGTCACTTGTTATGATTCCCCAATCCAGTCTGTTCCTATGAATTTAATAACAATATACTGGAAATCACATGAAGCTTATTGTTTCTACAGAAAAGTATTTGCAACCCCCAGACACGCGTGTTTGATGTTAAGGATGAGCAAAATTTCAGGAGAACAGACCAGACTTGAATGCAACACTTAACTAGTTGCCTTGAACGCAACTCAACAAGCACCGGGCTGCTAACCATTGCCAATCAGCCTCCACTACTGTTTGCAACACTTAACTAGTTGCCTTGAATGTAACTCCTCAAACAGGGTCCAGTTGCTACTAACTGCTAATCAGCCTCAACACCTGTTCTCACTCTCATTACTCACCACCACCACCCTACTTTACCCTGACCAAACAGTCATTCCTTCTCTCTGTTTTGCATCACATCCCTCCTCCCCCGTTTTTCTCTTTTTTTCATCTTTTTTTATTTATTACTTAGGCTGCTGTGGTGAAGGAAATCCCCCACAGAAGATTATTGATAAAACTTAACTACCATAGACATCTCCATCAGGCCATCTGAGACTCCAAGCCAAAACCTAGAGAGTCAACGTCTCCGGATCCTTCATCTGCAGCCCTTGGCTTCATCCGGCCCATTCTCATTCTCCCACTGAATCCTCATTCACACACCCATTCCATCTCCTCAATAAATATTCTAAACCCATTTCATGTCTGGTCCTTAAATGGGTGAATTTTCTTTTATAGCAGGCCTATTCCAGTATTGTCTCAGACTGTAGTTTCATGAAACAAAAATATATTTCTGGTTCCTTTCACCAAATCCCTTACTTTAAAGTGAACAGTCACCATGTAAAGCCATTTACAGTGTAATCCAGAAGGAATGCTTTAAAACAAGGTTGTGTCTTCTTTCACAATGTTTCACTGTTTTACTTTTTATCTTTATATAGCAATGTAGTGTTTCTAGAAATACAGTTGTCACAATCTGTATGTATGCCTTAATGATATTTTACAGTGAATGACATCACTCTAATGGATCCAATAAACTTTCACATTGATTGTCATAGTAATTCGGGGATTATGTATCATATAGTGTATTATGGTGTGGTAATCCATACAATTCCACTCGCTAAGTGCATTTCAGTGAACTTCCCACAATAATATTTGGCCATTTGTCAATTGCCATTTTTTATGAATGAATGACATGTCCAAATATGTCACTTCTTTAGAGAAGCATTTAGTATTTGTCATACGAATTCAACAAAAACCCAAAAAATGTAGACGGAAGAGGAAGTGAAATAGAGTTTGACGTTTCGGAGATCGAATTCATGTGCAAAAGTATCACGCTCCATAAACACACTGCAACCAGTTCAGTATCGCGCACCTCGCGATTCTGCTGGAGTGGAGCAGAAAGTAGCGTCACTTTCTTCATCGTCACAAGGAACAGAACCAGAGTGACAGCTTTCAAACGTCCAGTTCTTCGTTTACAATGTCGTTTCAAACACTTATTGAATAGACATAACTATTTTTTGTTATTCTTCTACTTTGTTTTGACTCTCGAAAGCGGAGATGAAGTACTGGCGGCAGTGCGCATTGTGGCTGATAAACTGCAAGGTGCTTCCTCCGACCCATCGGGTAACCGGGGACAGTGCCCAGGTATTTGACTTGGCTCAGACGCTCCGGGATGGGGTGCTGCTCTGTCAGCTGCTCAACAACTTGAAACCACACACCATCAACCTGAAGGAGATTAACCTTAGACCACAGATGTCTCAGGTAAAGACAACTGTTATTTTGCTTGATGTGTAGCCTAGTAGGCTAGCTACAGGGAAAAGTCTTAAAAGTGTGATAAATTCAATGGCTACCAAACCATTTATTTTTATTCAAGGATTCTTTGGTGCGAGCAACATTTTTTTTTGAAAATGATGAAATACATTAATTTATTTCATGATTGATTTGAAATTGATAGTCCTTGATGTCATACACACATTTTAAATAATTGTCATTAGTTTAAACTATTTTATGCGATTTCGGGTTTGGCTAGTTTATTCATCATCACAGATAAATACCAACTGCCACTGTAATTATATTAAACATATAGGCCTATTTCATCCCCAACTTGTGAAACTGGTGCCTGAGTCAGTGAGAGGTAAACCATCTCATGGATGTCTGTTTCTTCTTGGCTCTGTGTCAAACAATATTATTATGTTGACACAAAGCCAAGTAGGTTTGCTAATTGCTATTCTAAAATCCTCAGCGCTCTTCTTAGTAATGACAGTCAGTATACTCAACTTTCTTATGGACATGTTTGTTACATAATTAAGTGGTCTATACTACCCAGCTACAACTAATACTTCAAATACACACATGTATTTCCTAGCTGTTCATGAATAATGTTGACTCTATTGGCCTACAGTCTTATAAACCTTGTTGGTTTTCAACCTCGGGTTCCTCTTAACTACTTCAATTCATCATGTTGAGGAAGTTTGTAAAAAGCTTCAGCCCCATGGGGACACAGGAATGCTGTCCAGAGTGTGCATCCCAACTGGCACCCTATTACCATAGGGGCTCTGGTCAAAAGTAGTGCACTACATAAGACATAGGGTAGATCGCTGCTCTCTACCCAGAATCCTCCATCCTCTCCACCACAACACTCATTCCAGGGGACAGATAACATCCCAGCTTTGATCCACCCTTTAGTTACAGCCACACACACACACACACACACACACACACACACACACACACACACACACACACACACACACACACACACACACACACACACAGATGTGTGTCGGCTGCATGATTTATACTACATCTGTCAGTAGCCTTTTACTAGTTGTAGACTTTATTGAAATGACCACTAGGCCTTGTAGTTCTTTTGCCAGATTCTCTTAAAATCAAAATGGCAGATTTACAGTGAGTGTACAAAACATTAAGAACACCTGCTCTTTCCATGACATGGACTGACCAGGTAAATCCAGGTGAAAGCTATGATCCCTTATTGATGTCACTTGTTAAATCCACTTCAATCAGTGTAGATGAAGGGGAGGAGACGGGTTAAAGAAGGATTTTTAAACCTTGAGACAATAGAGACATGGATTGTGTATGTGTGCAATTCAGAGGGCGAATGGACAAGACAAAAGATTGAAGTGCCTTTGAACAGGGTATGGTCGTAGGTGCCAGGCGCACCGGTTTCAGTGTGTTAAGAACCGCAACACTGCTGAGTTCTTCACACGCAACAGTTTCCTGTGTGTATCTAGAACGGTCCACCACCCAAAGGACATCCAGCCAACTTGACACACCTGATGAGAATCATTGGAGTCAACATGGGGCCAGCATCCGTGTGGAATGTTTTTGACACCTTGTAAAGTCCATGCGCCCGACAAATTGAGTCTGTTCTGAGGGCAAAACGGCAATGCAACTCAATATACTAGGAAGGTGTTCTTAATGTTTTTGGTGTACTCTGTGTAGAACTTATTGAACAACTTTATTGTTCCCGAAACAGTGAACGCACACAACATGTTATATGTGGTGCCATTGCTATGTGCTAAAACCATATTTTAACCTTCTGTGAATCTGGCCCTGCTTGTGGCCTTGGTCATAGAGAACGCTGTTTTAAAAGTGTATGTTTAGCTGTGAATCTGGCCCTGCCTGTGGCCTTGGTCATAGAGAACGCTGTTTTAAAAGTGTATGTTTAGCTGTGAATCTGGCCCTGCCTGTGGCCTTGGTCATAGAGAACGCTGTTTTAAAAGTGTATGTTTAGCTGTGAATCTGGCCCTGCCTGTGGCCTTGGTCATAGAGAACGCTGTTTTAAAAGTGTATGTTTAGCTGTGAATCTGGCCCTGCCTGTGGCCTTGGTCATAGAGAACGCTGTTTTAAAAGTGTATGTTTAGCTGTGAATCTGGCCCTGCCTGTGGCCTTGGTCATAGAGAACGCTGTTTTAAAAGTGTATGTTTAGCTGTGAATCTGGCCCTGCCTGTGGCCTTGGTCATAGAGAACGCTGTTTTAAAAGTGTATGTTTAGCTGTGAATCTGGCCCTGCCTGTGGCCTTGGTCATAGAGAACGCTGTTTTAAAAGTGTATGTTTAGCTGTGAATCTGGCCCTGCCTGTGGCCTTGGTCATAGAGAAAGCTCGCTCTTCTCAAACAAAAGCAATGGTATTTGTTCTCTGTAATGGCTATTTTAAATTGGAAAACGTAGTTTGATTACCAAGATCCTAATCTTTTGGAAGGATGTAAGACACTTGCATTTTCAAGAATGTTTAATGTTACGTCGTTGTATTTTTAGTTAGTCACTCTGAAATTTCCCCTGATGTTGATCCCTGTACGGGGATCGCAGCCATAAGAGGTTTTAAAGGTGTATGTTTCGCTCAAGAGTGTCACTGCATTGAGCAACCGACAATTTCTGCAGAAACACCCACAGTCAGAACACCCACTATAGATTAGGATGTGTTTTAATCTTTGTGTTTCTGTAATATGTCACAACGTCATTGTCAACGTTGACATCTTTCCCCGAATGGACAATCAATTAATTTATTATCAGTGTTGTCTTTATCTCACAACATGGCTGTTTCATTGATCTGTGTGGGTTTGGATTTGGATTTGTAAGCTTTTCCCATTGTGTGTGTATCCATTCTGCACTATAGAATAGAATAGAGCTCCGGTCCAGGCATATCTTACTGGACAATGCAGAAAGTTGTAGCCTACAGCAGTAGGTCATCTGATGCAGTAGGTCATCTGTGTAGTAATTCCAGATAGGAAATGGCTTTGTCATAGTGCGCTACCACTGTTCTAGCCATACGATGTGGGTGGTTTAATACACGCAGAAGTCTATCATTAATGGATTGAAGGGAGAGATAGAGGGGGAGGGAGGGATTGATGGAGAGAGGGAGGAATGGGGAGAGAGAGATGGATAAGCGGGCAGTGTACTGTGATTAAGTAGTTATAGCCTACTGAACTGCTATTTTTAGCCAAGTACTGCATCTAGGGGTAGGTAGTGTAAAATCTGCATTTTGTGGAGCAGGCAGTGGAATGTGTATGTGTGGGTGACGATATGCATTATCAACGTTGGTGCCAACCTATATTGTACCATTTCGATATATTTCACATTTAAATGTGGAATACTCACAGTAGTTGAGACATGTCTTTGACAGAGCTGATTCTTCAACCAAAAACAGTGTATTCATACAGAGAGCGAGAGAATCAGAGACCGAGAAAAATAAATGAATGACTTGAAAGAGAAGAAGAAAGAAGAGAGGGAGAAAGTGGATTACTTTGCGCTGTGACGTTCAGATTGATCCTGTGGAGTAAAACCGAGACCTTTAGGCAGACACACTTTAAAACAGTACAATATAATCAAAAATATAGCGTGTCTACAGTACCTAAATTGATTAGGCCTACATATCGATTCCCCCCCAGTGTTGTTACATGGCAGTGGCCTTGGTGTATTTTACATCTGAGGATGTGTCGCTAGTCTCCTCCTGGGTCTCCTTATCATAACAGTTGATCACAGAGATGCCTGTGATTTATCCTCTAACCCCAGGGGCCCTCTCTCTCTAGCTCTAGCTCTAGCTCTAGCTCTAGCTCTAGCTCTAGCTCTAGCTCTCTGTCGGTGGAGGAAGTGGAAGAGCGCTGCCCACAGTCAAAGTCACAGCTATTTAACTCACAAAGGGCTTTATTAACTAAATGTCTAGTTGTACTGTGTTACCAGCTCTAAGCAGCACTGGCGCATGTTGAGAATGAATGTTGTGTAGTATTCCTGTTCCAACTTCCTGCCACACTGTAATAAGACTGGATTTCCTGACCCCCAACTGAGCGTGATAATTGGTCAAAATGTATAAAGCCCAACCAAATAACCCCCCGTAGCCCCACATTTCTTATCCGGTCAATCACATTGCCATGATTGAATACATGTATATATTAAATCCCATTACAGTATATCATTTTTTTTACACATAAAAATAAATAAATGGAAAGCTGAAAGTTAAAAAGTCATAAAAACCATAAAATCAGTGTTGATGTTGTCCTGGACTGGCCCTCAGACTAGTGTTCACAAGTGTGATGTGTCCTGATTTATCCTAATGGAATAGATTTGTTGGAAAACTCCACTTTGCTAAAGGTTTAACCTTCTCCTCCTCCAGCAATCAAATATTGATGGGTAATGTCATCATCTCTCAGTCATTAATGTTCAAGAAAGAGTATGTAGGAAGTTAGAAGTCCCTCAAAATCTTTGATGTACAGTGTGTGTTCTTTGAGTCTGTTTGATAAATTTGATGAGTTTTCAGAAATATGAACAGAGATAAATGTTAGAGTTCACCAGGAGCTTATTACTGTCTTATGTGTTATAAATGTCTTAACATCTAATGTATGTCTTATGAATGTGTTATGAATGTCTTATTAACATCTAATGTATGTCTTATGAATGTGTTATGAATGTCTTATTAACATCTAATGTATGTCTTATGAATGTGTTATAAATGTCTTATTAACATCTAATGTATGTCTTATGAATGTGTTATGAATGTCTTATTAACATCTAATGTATGGCTTATGAATGTGTTATGAATGTCTTATTAACATCTAATGTATGGCTTATGAATGTGTTATACATGTCTTATTAACATCTAATGTATGTCCTATGAATGTGTTATGAATGTCTTATTAACATCTAATGTATGTCCTATGAATGTGTTATGAATGTCTTATTGTGCAAACCGGTCTCATTAGAATATGTCTAAATTGTGACGTTTAACAGTTATTTGTCACCTGTGCTGACGTATTAGTTACAGAACACTAACCAATATGTCTTAGTGTTCTATTTTGAACTATTTTTGTTCTTCTGTTCCCAGTTCCTCTGCTTGAAGAATATCCGGACCTTCCTGACATCCCTCTGTGAGGTGTTTGGGATGAAGAAGACTGATCTGTTCGAGGCCTTTGATCTGTTTGATGTCCGGGACTTTGGAAAGGTAACAAAGACATACAGCTGCCAACTCTCCTCTCTGTTTGTTCTTACCTTAACAAAAAAGTCGTACAGGAAGTCCTGCAGAATATATCACAGGATTATCGTGTTGGTGTGTATGTTGTGTATTGGTGTGTATTGGTGTGAAGTGTAACGGATATCTGCAATGGTAAACATGGTGAGAGTTGGTTTTAATATGGCTGGTACAACAACAACATCTGACAGTGAAGCATGTGTGTTAGGCTCCGTTTTAAAGGGAGAAATGAGAAGTTGAAACTGTGTGTGGTGTTTCCTTCGCCTGCATGGCTGTCCGGTGCTGCCTTCTGTGGTAGTCAGTCTCACTTTAACAGGCTATGTCTTAACTGAGGAGGACAGGAGACAGATGACAGGGGCAGAGTTATCACTACAGAACATTAGAATATCACTACAGAACATCAGAATATCACTACAGAAATATCACTACAGAACATCAGAATATCACTACAGAACATCAGAATATCACTACAGAACATCAGAATATCACTACAGAACATTAGAATATCACTACAGAACATCAGAATATCACTACAGAACATCAGAATATCACTACAGAACATCAGAATATCACTACAGAACATCAGAATATCACTACAGAACATCAGAATATCACTACAGAACATCAGAATATCACTACAGAACATCAGAATATCACTACAGAACATCAGAATATCACTACAGAACATCAGAATATCACTACAGAACATTAGAATATCACTACAGAACATCAGAATATCACTACAGAACATCAGAATATCACTACAGAACATCAGAATATCACTACAGAACATTAGAATATCACTACAGAACATCAGAATATCACTACAGAACATCACTACAGAACATCAGAATATCACTACAGAACATCACTACAGAACATCACTACAGAACATCACTACAGAACATCACTACAGAACATCAGAATATCACTACAGAACATCACTACAGAACATCACTACAGAACATCAGAATATCACTACAGAATATCACTACAGAACATCAGAATATCACTACAGAACATCAGAATATCACTACAGAACATCAGAATATCACTACAGAACATCAGAATATCACTACAGAACATCAGAATATCACTACAGAACATTAGAATATCACTACAGAACATCAGAATATCACTACAGAACACTAGAATATCACTACAGAACATTAGAATATCACTACAGAACATCAGAATATCACTACAGAACATTAGAATATCACTACAGAACATCAGAATATCACTACAGAACATCACTACAGAACATCAGAATATCACTACAGAACATTAGAATATCACTACAGAACATTAGAATATCACTACAGAACATTAGAATATCACTACAGAACATCAGAATATCACTACAGAACATCAGAATATCACTACGGAACATCAGAATATCACTACAGAACATTAGAATATCACTACAGAACATCAGAATATCACTACAGAACACTAGAATATCACTACAGAACATTAGAATATCACTACAGAACATCAGAATATCACTACAGAACATTAGAATATCACTACAGAACATCAGAATATCACTACAGAACATCACTACAGAACATCAGAATATCACTACAGAACATCACTACAGAACATCAGAACATCACTACAGAACATCAGAATATCACTACAGAACATCACTACAGAACATCAGAATATCACTACAGAATATCACTACAGAACATCAGAATATCACTACAGAACATCAGAATATCACTACAGAACATCAGAATATCACTACAGAACATCAGAATATCACTACAGAACATCACTACAGAACATCAGAATATCACTACAGAACATCAGAATATCACTACAGAATATCACTACAGAACATCAGAATATCACTACAGAACATCAGAATATCACTACAGAACATTAGAATATCACTACAGAACATCAGAATATCACTACAGAACATCACTACAGAACATCAGAATATCACTACAGAACATTAGAATATCACTACAGAACATCACTACAGAACATCAGAATATCACTACAGAACATCACTACAGAACATCAGAATATCACTACAGAACATCAGAATATCACTACAGAACATCAGAATATCACTACAGAACATCACTACAGAACATCAGAATATCACTACAGAACATCACTACAGAATATCAGACCATCACTACAGAACATCAGAATATCACTACAGAACATCACTACAGAATATCAGAACATCACTACAGAACATCAGAATATCACTACAGAACATCACTACAGAATATCAGAATATCACTACAGAATATCACTACAGAACATCACTACAGAACATCAGAATATCACTACAGAACATCAGAATATCACTACAGAACATCAGAATATCACTACAGAACATCACTACAGAACATCAGAATATCACTACAGAACATTAGAATATCACTACAGAACATTAGAATATCACTACAGAACATTAGAATATCACTACACTAAATATCACTACAGAACATCAGAATATCACTACAGAACATCAGAATATCACTACAGAACATTAGAATATCACTACAGAACATCAGAATATCACTACAGAACACTAGAATATCACTACAGAACATTAGAATATCACTACAGAACATCAGAATATCACTACAGAACATCAGAATATCACTACAGAACATCACTACAGAACATCAGAATATCACTACAGAACATCACTACAGAACATCAGAACATCACTACAGAACATCAGAATATCACTACAGAACATCACTACAGAACATCAGAATATCACTACAGAATATCACTACAGAACATCAGAATATCACTACAGAACATCAGAATATCACTACAGAACATCAGAATATCACTACAGAACATCAGAATATCACTACAGAACATCACTACAGAACATCAGAATATCACTACAGAACATCAGAATATCACTACAGAATATCACTACAGAACATCAGTATATCACTACAGAACATCAGAATATCACTACAGAACATTAGAATATCACTACAGAACATCAGAATATCACTACAGAACATCACTACAGAACATCAGAATATCACTACAGAACATTAGAATATCACTACAGAACATCAGAATATCACTACAGAACATCAGAATATCACTACAGAACATCAGAATATCACTACAGAACATCAGAATATCACTACAGAACATCAGAATATCACTACAGAACATTAGAATATCACTACAGAACATCAGAATATCACTACAGAACATCAGAATATCACTACAGAACATCAGAATATCACTACAGAACATCAGAATATCACTACAGAACATCAGAATATCACTACAGAACATCAGAATATCACTACAGAACATCAGAATATCACTACAGAACATCAGAATATCACTACAGAACATTAGAATATCACTACAGAACATCAGAATATCACTACAGAACATCAGAATATCACTACAGAACATCAGAATATCACTACAGAACATTAGAATATCACTACAGAACATCAGAATATCACTACAGAACATCAGAATATCACTACAGAACATCACTACAGAACATCACTACAGAACATCACTACAGAACATCACTACAGAACATCAGAATATCACTACAGAACATCACTACAGAACATCACTACAGAACATCAGAATATCACTACAGAATATCACTACAGAACATCAGAATATCACTACAGAACATCAGAATATCACTACAGAACATCAGAATATCACTACAGAACATTAGAATATCACTACAGAACATTAGAATATCACTACAGAACATCAGAATATCACTACAGAACATCAGAATATCACTACAGAACATCAGAATATCACTACAGAACATTAGAATATCACTACAGAACATCAGAATATCACTACAGAACACTAGAATATCACTACAGAACATTAGAATATCACTACAGAACATCAGAATATCACTACAGAACATTAGAATATCACTACAGAACATCAGAATATCACTACAGAACATCACTACAGAACATCAGAATATCACTACAGAACATCACTACAGAACATCAGAACATCACTACAGAACATCAGAATATCACTACAGAACATTAGAATATCACTACAGAACATCAGAATATCACTACAGAACATCAGAATATCACTACAGAACATCAGAATATCACTACAGAACATTAGAATATCACTACAGAACATCAGAATATCACTACAGAACACTAGAATATCACTACAGAACATTAGAATATCACTACAGAACATCAGAATATCACTACAGAACATTAGAATATCACTACAGAACATCAGAATATCACTACAGAACATCACTACAGAACATCAGAATATCACTACAGAACATCACTACAGAACATCAGAATATCACTACAGAATATCACTACAGAACATCAGAATATCACTACAGAACATCACTACAGAACATCAGAATATCACTACAGAACATTAGAATATCACTACAGAACATCACTACAGAACATCAGAATATCACTACAGAACATCACTACAGAACATCAGAATATCACTACAGAACATCAGAATATCACTACAGAACATCAGAATATCACTACAGAACATCACTACAGAACATCAGAATATCACTACAGAACATCACTACAGAATATCAGAACATCACTACAGAACATCAGAATATCACTACAGAACATCACTACAGAATATCAGAACATCACTACAGAACATCAGAATATCACTACAGAACATCACTACAGAATATCAGAATATCACTACAGAATATCACTACAGAACATCACTACAGAACATCAGAATATCACTACAGAACATCAGAATATCACTACAGAACATCAGAATATCACTACAGAACATCACTACAGAACATCAGAATATCACTACAGAACATTAGAATATTACTACAGAACATTAGAATATCACTACAGAACATTAGAATATCACTACAGAACATCAGAATATCACTACAGAACATCAGAATATCACTACAGAACATCAGAATATCACTACAGAACATTAGAATATCACTACAGAACATCAGAATATCACTACAGAACACTAGAATATCACTACAGAACATTAGAATATCACTACAGAACATCAGAATATCACTACAGAACATTAGAATATCACTACAGAACATCAGAATATCACTACAGAACATCACTACAGAACATCAGAATATCACTACAGAACATCACTACAGAACATCAGAACATCACTACAGAACATCAGAATATCACTACAGAACATCACTACAGAACATCAGAATATCACTACAGAATATCACTACAGAACATCAGAATATCACTACAGAACATCAGAATATCACTACAGAACATCAGAATATCACTACAGAACATCAGAATATCACTACAGAACATCAGAATATCACTACAGAACATCACTACAGAACATCAGAATATCACTACAGAACATCAGAATATCACTACAGAATATCACTACAGAACATCAGAATATCACTACAGAACATCAGAATATCACTACAGAACATTAGAATATCACTACAGAACATCAGAATATCACTACAGAACATCACTACAGAACATCAGAATATCACTACAGAACATCAGAATATCACTACAGAACATCACTACAGAACATCAGAATATCACTACAGAACATCACTACAGAACATCAGAATATCACTACAGAACATCAGAATATCACTACAGAACATCAGAATATCACTACAGAACATCACTACAGAACATCAGAATATCACTACAGAACATCACTACAGAATATCAGAACATCACTACAGAACATCAGAATATCACTACAGAACATCACTACAGAACATCAGAACATCACTACAGAACATCAGAATATCACTACAGAACATCACTACAGAACATCAGAATATCACTACAGAATATCACTACAGAACATCAGAATATCACTACAGAACATCAGAATATCACTACAGAACATCAGAATATCACTACAGAACATCAGAATATCACTACAGAACATCAGAATATCACTACAGAACATCACTACAGAACATCAGAATATCACTACAGAACATCAGAATATCACTACAGAATATCACTACAGAACATCAGAATATCACTACAGAACATCAGAATATCACTACAGAACATTAGAATATCACTACAGAACATCAGAATATCACTACAGAACATCACTACAGAACATCAGAATATCACTACAGAACATCAGAATATCACTACAGAACATCACTACAGAACATCAGAATATCACTACAGAACATCACTACAGAACATCAGAATATCACTACAGAACATCAGAATATCACTACAGAACATCAGAATATCACTACAGAACATCACTACAGAACATCAGAATATCACTACAGAACATCACTACAGAATATCAGAACATCACTACAGAACATCAGAATATCACTACAGAACATCACTACAGAATATCAGAATATCACTACAGAATATCACTACAGAACATCACTACAGAACATCAGAATATCACTACAGAACATCAGAATATCACTACAGAACATCACTACAGAACATCAGAATATCACTACAGAACATCACTACAGAATATCAGAACATCACTACAGAACATTAGAATATCACTACAGAACATCAGAATATCACTACAGAACATCAGAATATCACTACAGAACATCACTACAGAACATCAGAATATCACTACAGAACATCACTACAGAATATCAGAACATCACTACAGAACATCAGAATATCACTACAGAACATCACTACAGAATATCAGAATATAACTACAGAATATCACTACAGAACATCACTACAGAACATCAGAATATCACTACAGAACATCAGAATATCACTACAGAACATCAGAATATCACTACAGAACATCAGAATATCACTACAGAACATCAGAATATCACTACAGAACATCACTACAGAACATCAGAATATCACTACAGAACATCAGAATATCACTACAGAACATCACTACAGAACATCAGAATATCACTACAGAACATCAGAATATCACTACAGAACATCAGAATATCACTACAGAACCTCAGAATATCACTACAGAACATCACTACAGAACATCAGAATATCACTACAGAACATCAGAATATCACTACAGAACATCAGAATATCACTACAGAACATCAGAATATCACTACAGAACATCAGAATATCACTACAGAACATCAGAATATCACTACAGAACATCAGAATATCACTACAGAACATCTGTGTTACATGAAAAACAGAGATAAAATAGTGCACATTTTTATTTTTTATTTTACCTTTATTTAACTAGGCAAGTCAGTTAAAGAACAAATTCTTATTTTCAGTGACGGCCTAGGAACAGTGGGTTAACTGCCTGTTCAGGGGCAGAATGACAGATTTGTGGACTAATGGACTAATGGAACTTTAACTAGTGGACTAATGGAGCTTTAACTAGTAGGCCACTGGACTAAGGGAGCTTTAACTAGTAGGCCACTGGACTAAGGGAGCTTTAACTAGTGGACTAATGGAGCTTTAACTAGTAGGCCACTGGACTAAGGGAGCTTTAACTAGTAGACCACTAGACTAAGGGAGCTTTAACTAGTAGGCCACTGGACTAAGGGAGCTTTAACTAGTAGACCACTGGACTAAGGGAGCTTTAACTAGTAGACCACTAGACTAATGGAGCTTCAACTAGTAGGCTACTGGACTAAGGGAGCTTTAACTAGTAGACCACTAGACTAAGGGAGCTTTAAATAGTAGGCCACTAGATTAATGGAGCTTTAACTAGTGGACTAATGGAGCTTTAACTAGTAGGCCACTGGACTAAGGGAGCTTCAACTAGTAGGCTACTGGACTAAGGGAGCTTTAACTAGTGGACTAATGGAGCTTTAACTAGTAGGCCACTGGACTAAGGGAGCTTTAACTAGTAGGCCACTGGACTAAGGGAGCTTTAACTAGTAGGCCACTGGACTAATGGAGCTTTAACTAGTAGGCCACTGGACTAATGGAGCTTCAACTAGTAGGCTACTGGACTAATGGAGCTTTAACTAGTAGGCCACTGGACTAAGGGAGCTTTAACTAGTAGACCACTAGACTAAGGGAGCTTCAACTAGTAGGCTACTGGACTAAGGGAGCTTTAACTAGTAGACCACTAGACTAAGGGAGCTTTAAATAGTAGGCCACTAGATTAATGGAGCTTTAACTAGTGGACTAATGGAGCTTTAACTAGTAGGCCACTGGACTAAGGGAGCTTTAACTAGTAGGCCACTGGACTAATGGAACTTTAACTAGTAGGCCACTGGACTAATGGTGCTTTAACTAGTGGACTAATGGAGCTGCAAATTAGACAAGGAATCAGAGACAGATGAATTAGTAAATGTATTGTTTTTTCATGCACTTCCCAACTCTAATGTGGTGTGGTGGCCTTCTGCTAAACGGTTAGAAAGACAAGGTAAAGGATTCCAGTGAAATACTAGGTGTGTGTTTTCTATGCTTCCTGTAGTCTAAGCTGTAAGTGAGAAGAAGAGAATTCACATGGTGGAGGTGGGGAAACTGTCCAAGCAAGCTGAGAGTAAAACAGAGAGAAAGTCATGTTAAAATTAGCAATTTATATTTGTATTTTTAATTTGGACCTAATATATTTCAGTTCAAAATAATGTGATATTTCATAGATAAGTGTTTGTGTTCCAAATTGCATATGTCACGCCTTGGTCTTAGGTTTTTGTGTTTTCGTTATATATTTTGGTCAGGCCAGGGTGTGACATGGGTTTACGTGTTGTGTTTCGCATTGGGGTTTTATAGGATTGGGATTGCTATGATTAGGGGTGTGTCTAGTTAGGTTTGGGCTGCCTGAGGCGGTTCTCGATCAGTCAGGTGTTTCTTGTTGTCTCTGATTGGGAACCGTATTTAGGTAGCCTGAGTTTCGCTTTGTCTTTTGTGGGTGATTGTTCCTGTCTCTGTGTAGTTTCACCAGATAGGCTGTAATAAGTTTCACGTTCCGTTTGTTGTTTTTTGTATTTATCGTTATTTCATGTACCGTCACTTTTTTCATTAAAGACATGAGTAACCACCACGCTGCATTTCGGTCCGACTCAATCTCGACAAACGAAGAACGCCGTTACAGAATCACCCACCACACACGGACCGAGCGGCGTGGTTACAGGCAGCGACCGCAGGAAAAGCGAAAGGAGGAATGGACAGGGGAAGACGTAATGGACAGCAATGGCATGGAGTATACGACGTGGGAAGAAATCGACAGGTGGGCGGCCGACCCAGAGAGAGTGCAGGAGCCCGCATGGGATTCGCTGGAACAGTGCGAAGAAGGCTATAGGCGAATGGAGTTGGAGAAACAGACACGGCGGCGCAGAGCGAAACCCGAGAGTCACCCCAAAAAATGTATTGGGGGGGGGCTCAGAGGGAGAGTGGCTGAGTCAGGAGATGGACCTGAGCCAACTCTCCTTGTTTATCGTGAGGAGCAAGGAGGAGACCAGAACCAGAGCCGGTGTTAGAGGTGAGCGAAGCAGAGACTGTGAAGGAGTTAATGGGGAAAGTGGAGTGGAGAGTAATGAGGGAGTTGCTAGCTTGGTGCTATAGATACCATATTCGTCCGACGGATCGTGTCGGGGATTTGATGGCACCTGAGTTAGCGCTCCATACTCGTCCTGAGGTGCGTGTTAGTCGGCTGGTGAAGTTGGTGCCAGCCTCACGCACCAGGCCTCCTGTGCACATCCCTAGCCTTGCACATCCTGTGCCACCTCCACACTCCAGCCCTCCGGTAGCAGCTCCCCGCACCAGGCTTCCTGTGCGTGTCCTCGCTCCAGTATCACCAGTGCCCGCACCACGCATCAGGCCTACAGTGCGCCTCGCCTCTCCTGCTCTGTCGGAGTCTCCCGCCTGTTCAGCACAGCCAGAGCCTTCCTTCTCTACAGCGCTGCCGGAGCCTCCTGCCTGTTTGAAGCAGCCTGAGCTGCCAGTCTGCAGGGTGCTGTCAGCCTGCATGGAGCAGTTAGTGCTGTCAGTCTGCATGAAGCAGCCAGAACTGTCAGTCTGCAAGGAGCTGTCAGTCTGCAAGGAGCTGTCAGTCTGCAAGGAGCTGTCAGCCTGCATGGAGCAGTCAGAGCTGTCAGTCTGCAAGGAGCTGCCAGTCTGCAAGGAGCTGCCTGTCTGCAAGGAGCTGTCAGCCTGCATAGAGCAGTCAGAGATGTCAGTCTGCATGAAGCAGCCAGAGATGTCAGTCTGCAAAGAGCTGCCAGTCTGCAAGGAGCTGTCAGCCTGCAAGGAGCTGCCAGTCTGCAGGGAGCTGTCAGTCTGCAAGGAGCTGTCAGTCTGCAAGGAGCTGTCAGTCTGCAAGGAGCTGCCAATCTGTAAGGAGCTGACAGTCTGCATGAAGCAGCCAGAGCTGCCAGTCTGCAAGGAGCTGCCAGTCTGCAAGGAGCTGCCAGTCTGCAAGGAGCTGCCAGTCTGCAAGGAGCTGCCAGTCTGCAAGGAGCTGTCAGCCTGCATGGAGCAGTCAGAGCTGTCAGTCTGCAAGGAGCTGCCAGTCTGCAGGGAGCTGTCAGTCTGCAAGGAGCTGTCAGTCTGCAAGGAGCTGTCAGCCTGCATGGAGCAGTCAGAGCTGTCAGTCTGCAAAGAGCTGCCAGTCTGCAAGGAGCTGTCAGCCTGCATGGAGCAGAGCTGTCAGTCTGCATGGAGCAGCTAGATCCGCCAGTCAACCAGAATCTTCCAGATCTGCTAGTCAACCTGAATCTTCCAGATCCGCCAGCCAGCCAGGATCTACCGGAGCCTACTACCTACCTGAGCTTCATCTCAGTACTGGGCTTCCTCTCAGTACTGGGCTTCCTCTCAGTACTGGGCTTCCTCTCAGTACTGGGCTTCCCCTCAGTTCCGGGCTGCCCCTCAGTTCCGGGCTGCCCCTCAGTTCCGGGCTGCCCCTCAGTCACGAGCTGCCCCTCAGTCCCTCACCCGGCGTCTCGAGTCCAGAATAGCTCGTATCTTGTACGCCGGGGACCCCTCGATGTCCAGAGGGGGCGGAGGAACCTCCGGAACCTCACCTTCCTGCATGGGACCAGCTACCACCGGCCTGAGAAGAGACACATGAAACGAGGGGTGAATACGATAATACGAAGGAAGTAATAATCGATAACAAACCTCATTTATTCTCCTCAGGACTTTAAATGGCCCTATACACTGCGGACCCAGCTTCCGGCAGGGCAAGCGGATGGGCAGGTTTCGGGTCGAGAGCCAGACCCTGTCCCCAGGTGCAAACACGGGGGCCTCACTGCGGTGACGGTCAGCTCTCTTCTTCTGCCTTATACTTGCTTGGCGTAATGACTCTTGGACAGCCCTCCAGGTCTCCTTAGAGCGCTGCACCCACTCCTCCACCGCAGGAGCCTCAGTCTGGCTCTGATGCCACGGTGCCAGGACTGGCTGGTACCCCAACACGCGCTCAAATGGTGACATGTTGGTAGAGGAGTGGCTTAGTGAGTTCTGGGCTATTTCTGCCCAGGGAATATATCTCGCCCACTCCCCTGGCCGGTCCTGGCAATACGACCGCAGAAACCTACCCACCTCCTGGTTCACTCTCTCCACCTGCCCATTACTCTCCGGGTGATACCCTGAGTTCAGGCTGACCGAGACCCCCAGACGTTCCATAAATGCCCTCCAAACACGGGAGATAAACTGGGGGCCCCGATCAGAAACTATATCCTCGGGCACCCCGTAGTGCCGGAAGACATGGGTGAAAAGAGCTTCCACAGTCTGTAGGGCCGTAGGGAGACCGGGCAATGGGATAAGATGGCAGGACTTAGAGAACCGATCCACAACGACCAGGATCGTTGTGTTACCCTGAGAGGGGGGAAGGTCAGTAAGAAAATCCACCGATAGATGGGTCCACGGCCGTTGTGGAACGGGAAGAGGTTGTAATTTACCTCTTGGCAGATGTCTAGGAGCCTTACTCTGGGCGCACACCGAACAGGAGGAAACATAGAATCGCACATCCCTCCTCAAAGTGGGCCACCAGTACTTCCTCTCAAGACCTCGCACTGTCCTAAAAATACCTGGGTGACCCGACGAGGGTATACAATGAGCCCACCGAATCAATTGATCACGAACAGCCAGCGGCACGTACCTACGACCCTCCGGACACTGTGGAGGCGCAGGTTCCTCCCTTAGCGCCCGCTCGATGTCCGCGTCCACATCCCATACTACTGGTGCCACCAGCTTAGCTGCCGGAATAATGGGAGTAGGATCGATGGACCTGTCCTCAGTGTCATAGAGTCTTGACAGCGCGTCGGCCTTAGTGTTGAGGGAACCTGGTCTATACGAGATAGTGAAACGAAATCTGGTGAAAAACATGGCCCACCTTGCCTGACGAGGATTCAGTCTCCTAGCTGATCGGATATACTCCAGGTTACGGTGGTCAGTCCAGATAAGGAAAGGGTGCTTATCCCCCTCAAGCCAGTGTCTCCACACCTTCAGGGCCTTAACCATAGCCAACAACTCCCTATCCCCCACATCATAATTCCGCTCCGCTGGCCCGAGTTTCTTCGAAAAAAAGGCACAGGGGCGGAGCTTCGGTGGCGCACCCGAACGCTGTGAGAGCACCGCTCCAACCCCAGCCTCGTATGCGTCCACCTCTACTATAAACGCCAAAGAAGGGTCCGGATGCGCCAACACCGGCGCCTCAGTAAACATCGCCTTCAACTTATGAAAAGCTCCGTTCGCCTCTGCTGACCACTGTAAACGCACCGGCCCCCCCCTTCAGCAGTGAGGTAATAGGGGCAGCTACCTGACCAAAACCCCGGATAAACCTCCGGTAGTAATTGGCAAACCCCAAGAACCGCTGCACCTCCTTTAACGTGGTCGGAGTCGGCCAATTACGCACGGCCTTTACGCAGTCACCCTCCATTACCAACCCAGAGCTGGAAATGCGATAACCCAGGAAGGAAACTGATTGTTTGGAAAACTCACATTTCTCCGCCTTCACATACAGGTCATGCTCCAGCAGCCGTCTAAGAACCTTGCGCACCAGAGATACATGCGCAGTTCATGTAGCGGAGTAGATCAAAATATCGTCAATATACACCACTACACCCTGTCCGTGCAGGTCTCTGAGAATCTCATCCACGAAGGATTGAAATATAGCTGGAGCATTCTTTAAACCGTATGGCATGAGGTACTCATAATGGCCAGAAGTAGTGCTAAATGCAGTTTTCCACTCATCTCCATCCCGAATACGCACCAGATTATAAGCACTCCTGAGATCCAGTTTAGTGAAGAACTGCGCTCCGTGAAATGATTCCACTGCCGTAGCAATGAGAGGTAGTGGGTAACTAAAACCCACCGTGATGGAATTTAGACCTCTATAATCAATACACGGACGTAAACCACCATCTTTTTTCTTCACAAAAAAGAAACTCGAAGAGACAGGTGACATGGAGGGCCGAATGTACCCCTGTCCCAGAGCCTCGGTGATATAAGTTTCCATAGCCACCGTCTCCTCCTGGGACAAAGGATACACATGACTCCTGGGGAGTGCAGCGTCACCCTGGAGGTTTATCACGCAATCCCCCTGCCTATGGGGTGGTAATTGGGTCGCCTTCTTTTTACTGAAAACGATAGCCAAATCGTTATACTCAGCTGGAATGCGCACGGTGGAAACCTGGTCTGGACTCTCCACCGTTGTCGCACCGATGGAAACCCCTACACACCTGCCTGAACACTCATCAGACCACCCCTGTAGAGTTCCCTGTTTCCACGAAATCGTAGGATTGTGAATAGCTAGCCAGGGAATCCCCAGTACCACTGGAAACGCAGGTGAATCGATAAGGAACAAACTAATTCGCTCCTAATTCGCTCCTCGTAATCATCTCCAACGAAATTGTGGCTTTCCTCACCAGCCCTGACCCTAATGGTCGACTATCTAAAGAGTGCACGGCAAAAGGGGGGTCTACTTTTACTAACGGAATCCTCAACCTCTGAGCGAGTCCGCGATCTATAAAGTTTCCAGCTGCGCCTGAATCTACCAGTGCCTTATGCTGGAGAGAAGGAGAATAATTAAGGAAACAAATTAATAGGAACATGTGACCAACAGGAAACTCTGGGAGAGTGTGGTGCTTACTCACCTGGGGTGACCGAGGAGTGTTCTGCCTGCCCTCTCGATTCCCAGATGAATTCCTCCAGCACCGACCAGACGTGTGCCCTCTCCGGCCACAACTGGTACAGGAGGAGCTTCCTCCTCCGATCTCCCTAGACGCGGTCCCTCCTAGCTCCATCGGGATAGGAGCAGGAGGGTCAGGAGGTAGAACTGACAGGACCCTTTCAGAACGTCCGCGAGCAGCTAGCAGATGGTCCAACCGGATCGACAGGTCTATCAGTCCATCCAGGCTAAGTGTAGTATCCCAACAGGCCAGCTCCCTACGGACGTCCTCTCTCAGGCTACATCTGTAATGGTCTATCAGGGCCCTGTCGTTCCACCCTGCTCCAGTGGCCAAGGTCCGGAACTCCAGCGCGAAGTCCTGCGCGCTCCTCGTCCCCTGTCTGAGATGGAACAATCTCTCACCCGCCGCTCAACCTTCTGGAGGGTGATCGAACACGGCCCTGAAACGGCGGGTGAACTCCGGGTAATTGTCCTTCGCTGAGTCGGGCCCGTTCCAGACCGCATTAGCCCACTCCAGGGCTCTACCGGTAAGGCATGTGATGAGAACCCACACTCTCTCCTCTTCCGAGGGAGCCGGCCGAACGGTGGCCAGGTAGAGGTCTAGTTGAAGCAGGAATCCCTGGCACCCCGTCGCTGCTCCATCGTACTCCCTCGGAGGCGTAATGCGCAGAGCGCTGGAACTGGATCCAGATGGGGGAGATGGTAGAGTTGCTGGTGGGAGGGTCGGTGGGGTAGTAGGGAGACCATTCCTCTCCCAACGATCCATCCTCTCCATCATCTGATCCATCGCTGATCCTAGGCGATGGAGGATAGACGTGTGATGAAGGACTCTCTCCTCCATAGTAGGAAGAGGAGTGGTCGCTGCTCCTGCTGACTCCATATAGTGGTGCGGGCTTCTGTTATGAGAAATGAGTGAGGAGGTGTGGAGTCGGGCGCAGAGAGCAAAAGATGTGGGAAAAAACACGCTTTAATGTCCCGGAAACATAACATGAACCAAAAGTAGAAAAACAAATGATCAGAAATATAAACAGACAGCGTGAAACCCAAATACAAACAAAATACACTCAAACAACAAAACAGACTAACAAGCCCGCACGAAACAGAAGCGGGCTGAACAAACTATATATAACCCTCCCCTAACAACCAAACAAACTATATATAACCCTCCCCTAACAACCAAACAAACTATATATAACCCTCCCCTAACAACCAAACAAACTATATATAACCCTCCCCTAACAACCAAACAAACTATATATAACCCTCCCCTAACAACCAAACAGACTAACAAGCCCGCACGAAACAGAAGCAGGCTGAACGAACTATATATAACCCTCCCCTAACAACCAAACAGACTAACAAGCCCGCACGAAACAGAAGCAGGCTGAACGAACTATATATAACCCTCCCCTAACAACCAAACAGACTAACAAGCCCGCACGAAACAGAAGCGGGCTGAACGAACTATATATAACCCTCCCCTAACAACCAAACAAACTATATATAACCCTCCCCTAACAACCAAACAAACTATATATAACCCTCCCCTAACAACCAAACAAACTATATATAACCCTCCCCTAACAACCAAACAAGAAACAGGTGATACCAATCAGACAAAACCAAAGGAACACAGAACAACGGATCGGCGATAGCTAGTAGACCGGCGACGACGACCGCCGAGCGCCACCCGAACAAGAAGGGGAGTCACCTTCGGTAATATTCGTGACAATTATGAACATTAGTGAGAAAAAAAAGACGTTTTTGTACATTGTTTGGATTTCAATGGCAAAAAATGTTACTCTCTGCTCTGATGAGGTTATATAATGTATTACAGCCACACGTCGTGTTGATAGTGTTGATATGACTATAGTAAGACCAGCCAGCCACACGTCTTGGGGATAGTGTTGATATAACTAGTACATAGTCAAAGTTTTCCTTAATTTTGGGTCAGTCACAGTGGTCAGATATTCTGCCACTGTGTTCTCTCTGTTTAGGGCCAAATAGCATTCTAGTTTGCTCTGTTTTTTTGTGAATTCTTTCTAATATGTCAAGTAATTATCTTTTTGTTTTCTCATGATTTGGTTTGGTCTAGTTGTGTTGCTGTCCTGGGCTCTGTGGGGTCTGTTTCTGAACAGAGCCCCAGGACCAGCTTGCTTAGGGGACTCTTCTCCAGGTTCATCTCTCTATAGGTGATGGCTTTGTTATGGAAAGTTTGGGAATCGCTTCCTATTAGGTGGTTGTAGAATTTAACAGCTCTTTTCTGGATTTTGATCATTAGCGGGAATCGGCCTAATTTTGCTCTGCATTATTTGGTGTTTTTCATTGTACACGGAGGATATTTTTGCAGAATTCTGCAAGCAGGGACTCAATTTGCTGTTTGTCCCATTTTGTGAATTCTTGGTTGGTGAGCGGACCCCAGACCTCACAACCATAAAGGGCAATGGGTTCTATAATTGATTCAGGTATTTCTAGCCAGATCCTAATTGGTATGTTGAATTTTATGTTCCTTTTAAATCTACAGTAGGATTCATGCCAACATCTCTCTTTCTCATTTAAATGTACACATGGGGGACCACGAAATTACAGGAAAAAAACAAAAAAAGTCAAACGGACAATTTTTGTTATTTTTTTATTTTTTTATTTCACCTTTATTTAACCAGGTAGGCTAGTTGAGAACACCTTTATTTAACCAGGTAGGCTAGTTGAGAACACCTTTATTTAACCAGGTAGGCTAGTTGAGAACACCTTTATTTAACCAGGTAGGCTAGTTGAGAACACCTTTATTTAACCAGGTAGGCTAGTTGAGAACACCTTTATTTAACCAGGTAGGCTAGTTGAGAACACCTTTATTTAACCAGGTAGGCTAGTTGAGAACACCTTTATTTAACCAGGTAGGCTAGTTGAGAACACCTTTATTTAACCAGGTAGGCTAGTTGAGAACACCTTTATTTAACCAGGTAGGCTAGTTGAGAACACCTTTATTTAACCAGATAGGCTAGTTGAGAACACCTTTATTTAACCAGGTAGGCTAGTTGAGAACACCTTTTATTTAACCAGGTAGGCTAGTTGAGAACACCTTTATTTAACCAGGTAGGCTAGTTGAGAACACCTTTATTTAACCAGGTAGGCTAGTTGAGAACACCTTTATTTCACCAGGTAGGCTAGTTGAGAACACCTTTATTTAACCAGGTAGGCTAGTTGAGAACAAGTTCTCGTTTGCAACTGCGACCTGGCCAAGATAAAGCATAGCAGTGTGAGCATACAACAAAGAGTTACACATGGAGTAAACAATTAACAAGTCAATAACACAGTAGAAAACAAAGGGGGGGGGGGTCTATATACAATGTGTGCAAAAGGCATGAGGAGGTAGGCAAATAATTACAATTTTGCAGATTAACACTGGAGTGATAAATGATCAGATGGTCATGTACAGGTAGAGATATTGGTGTGCAGAAGAGCAGAAAAGTAAATAAATAAAAACAGTATGGGGATGAGGTAGGTGAAAAGGGTGGGCTATTTACCAATAGACTATGTACAGCTGCAGCGATCGGTTAGCTGCTCAGATAGCTGATGTTTGAAGTTGGTGAGGGAGATAAAAGTCTCTAACTTCAGCGATTTTTGCAATTCGCTCCAGTCACAGGCAGCAGAGTACTGGAACGAAAGGTGGCCAAATGAGGTGTTGGCTTTAGGGATGATCAGTGAGATACACCTGCTGGAGCGCGTGCTACGGATGGGTGTTGCCATCGTGACCAGTGAGCTGAGATAAGGCGGAGCTTTACCTAGCATAGACTTGTAGATGACCTGGAGCCAGTGGGTCTGGCGACGAATATGTAGCGAGGGCCAGCCGACTAGAGCATACAAGTCGCAGTGGTGGGTGGTATAAGGTGCTTTAGTGACAAAACGGATGGCACTGTGATAGACTGCATCCAGTTTGCTAAGTAGAGTGTTGGAAGCCATTTTGTAGATGACATCGCCGAAGTCGAGGATCGGTAGGATAGTCAGTTTTACTAGGGTAAGCTTGGCGGCTTGAGTGAAGGAGGCTTTGTTGCGGAATAGAAAGCCGACTCTTGATTTGATTTTCGATTGGAGATGTTTGATATGAGTCTGGAAGGAGAGTTTGCAGTCTAGCCAGACACCTAGGTACTTATAGACGTCCACATATTCTAGGTCGGAACCATCCAGGGTGGTGATGCTAGTCGGGCATGCAGGTGCAGGCAGCGACCGGTTGAAAAGCATGCATTTGGTTTTACTAGCGTTTAAGAGCAGTTGGAGGCCACGGAAGGAGTGTTGTATGGCATTGAAGCTTGTTTGGAGGTTAGATAGCACAGTGTCCAAAGACGGGCCGAAAGTATATAGAATGGTGTCGTCTGCGTAGAGGTGGATCAGGGAATCGCCCGCAGCAAGAGCAACATCATTGATATACACAGAGAAAAGAGTCGGCCCGAGAATTGAACCCTGTGGCACCCCCATAGAGACTGCCAGAGGACCAGACAGCATGCCCTCCGATTTGACACACTGAACTCTGTCTGCAAAGTAATTGGTGAACCAGGCAAGGCAGTTATCCGAAAAACCGAGGCTACTGAGTCTGCCAATAAGAATATGGTGATTGACAGAGTCGAAAGCCTTGGCAAGGTCGATGAAGACGGCTGCACAGTACTGTCTTTTATCGATGGCGGTTATGATATCGTTTAGTACCTTGAGTGTGGCTGAGGTGCACCCGTGACCGGCTCGGAAACCAGATTGCACAGCGGAGAAGGTACGGTGGGATTCGAGATGGTCAGTGACCTGTTTGTTGACTTGGCTTTCGAAGACCTTAGATAGGCAGGGCAGGATGGATATAGGTCTGTAACAGTTTGGGTCCAGGGTGTCTCCCCCTTTGAAGAGGGGGATGACTGCGGCAGCTTTCCAATCCTTGGGGATCTCAGACGAGATGAAAGAGAGGTTGAACAGGCTGGTAATAGGGGTTGCGACAATGGTGGCAGATAGTTTCAGAAATAGAGGGTCCAGATTGTCAAGCCCAGCTGATTTGTACGGGTCCAGGTTTTGCAGCTCTTTCAGAACATCTGCTATCTGGATTTGGGTAAAGGAGAACCTGGAGAGGCTTGGGCGAGGAGCTGCGGGGGGGGCGGAGCTGTTGGCCGAGGTTGAAGTAGCCAGGCGGAAGGCATGGCCAGCCGTTGAGAAATGCTTATTGAAGTTTTCGATAATCATGGATTTATCAGTGGTGACCGTGTTACCTAGCCTCAGTGCAGTGGGCAGCTGGGAGGAGGTGCTCTTGTTCTCCATGGACTTCACAGTGTCCCAGAACCTTTTGGAGTTGGAGCTACAGGATGCAAACTTCTGCCTGAAGAAGCTGGCCTTAGCTTTCCTGACTGACTGCGTGTATTGGTTCCGGACTTCCCTGAACAGTTGCATATCACGGGGACTATTCGATGCTATTGCAGTCCGCCACAGGATGTTTTTGTGCTGGTCGAGGGCAGTCAGGTCTGGGGTGAACCAAGGGCTGTATCTGTTCTTAGTTCTGCATTTTTTGAACGGAGCATGCTTATCTAAAATGGTGAGGAAGTTACTTTTAAAGAATGACCAGGCATCCTCAACTGACGGGATGAGGTCAATGTCCTTCCAGGATACCCGGGCCAGGTCGATTAGAAAGGCCTGCTCACAGAAGTGTTTTAGGGAGCGTTTGACAGTGATGAGGGGTGGTCGTTTGACTGCGGCTCCGTAGCGGATACAGGCAATGAGGCAGTGATCGCTGAGATCCTGGTTGAAGACAGCGGAGGTGTATTTGGAGGGCCAGTTGGTCAGGATGACGTCTATGAGGGTGCCCTTGTTTACAGAGTTAGGGTTGTACCTGGTGGGTTCCTTGATGATTTGTGTGAGATTGAGGGCATCTAGCTTAGATTGTAGGACTGGCGGGGTGTTAAGCATATCCCAGTTTAGGTCACCTAACAGAACAAACTCTGAAGCTAGATGGGGGGCGATCAATTCACAAATGGTGTCCAGGGCATAACCATCTCTGTCTGTCTGTGTCTGTCTGGTCTGTCTCTGTGTGTCTGTCTGTCTGTCTGTCTGTCTGTCTGTCTGTCTGTGTCTTGTCTGTCTGTCTGTGTGTGTGTGTGTCTTCTGTTGTGGCCTCTTTCAAGCATACTGCACACATCATTTACCTACTTTTTGCAACAAAAGCCTGCTAAAGACCAACAAGCACCTTTTTTTATACAGGCTCTCTATAAACAGAATATACAGTATGTCTTTGACCGGGAGGTGTGCTTACTAACTGCAAACCACATCTTGTAAAAGCAACACCTAGCTAAGTGGAGCAGTGGTGCCCCTGTGAGCTACTATACACACACACACACACTCACACACACTCACACAAACTCGTCTCAGTCAGTGTTCTCTGTGTACTGAAGAAGATTGACATTAATCTGAGGAGATGATCGTCTTAATATCTACATCAAACTTTTGCTGTGTAATTCCTTATGTTAAATTGCTTTTTTTAAGAAGCTTTATAAAATACATTAAATAACATGAAATGTAAAGGACATATAATTCAATGTGCGTGTGTGTGTGTATGTGTGTTTTGTATTTGTGTGTGTTTGAGTGTCTGTGTGCACGTGTGTGTGTTTTGTGTGTGTGTGAGTGTGTGTGTTTGTGTGTGTGTGTGTATGTTTGTGTTTGTGTGTGTGTGTGTGAGTGTGTTCAGAGATTGAAATGGAAATGGTCCAGAGAGGGTTGTTGTCTCATGTGGAAATGTTCTGGGAATGTTCTGGGAACGTTCTGGGAATGTTCTGGGAATGTTCTGGGAACGTTCTGGGAATGTTCTGGGAATGTTCTGGGAACGTTCTGGGAACGTTAGAAATAGAACGTGGTTTTAATCTCAGACAGACTACAGTGTAATCCTGTGGCCACTACAGACTGGGCTTCAGGCAACTGCATAATAATGAGAGAGTATTTTAACCTACGTTTCACCCTGAGTTACCACTGGTACCAGGAGTCTCTTCCAAGACATCTTCATCACCACCATCATCATATCCAGGCTGTAGCACATCCGGCTGTAGCACATACACCCCACCTTAGGGTTTAGGCACTTAATGGAGATTTGAAGCAGTATATTTTAGAAATTGTTTACACCTGTCCAATCTTTTCAGATCAAGTGGGTGGTTACCACAGGCCTCTCTCCAGGCCTCTCTCTAGGTCTCACTGAGTGTTGTTGAATCAGCAGAGACAGATTAGGTTACCACAGGCCTCTCTCCAGGCCTCTCTCCAGGCCTCTCTCCAGGCCTCTCTCTAGGCCTCACTGAGTGTTGTTGAATCAGCAGAGACAGATTAGGTTACCACAGGCCCCTCTCCAGGCCTCTCTCTAGGCCTCTCTGAGTGTTGTTGAATCAGCAGAGACAGATTAGGTTACCACAGGCCTCTCTCCAGGCCTCTCTCCAGGCCTCTCTCCAGGCCTCTCTCTCCTGTTGAATCAGCAGAGACAGATGCACAATGACGGAAGCTCGTTCCCCCCCATCTTTTTCTTAAGGAAAACAACCATGTTATACGTTGATGCCGGAATAAAGCCTATACTATGAGCATTGTTTAAAAAATAAATAAATTCATCTGTACTGTCTGGCCTCCGGTCCGTGTCTGATCCGATCCGTCCTGCTGTTCCTCTGGTGACAGCTCACAGGTGATATGACCTTCTATAGTTCTCCTGTGCTCTCCTCCGTGCTGCGGCTGTTCTTCTCACCGTGTGTGTGTGTGTGTGCGCGCGCATGCTATTTCACCTCAAGCACCACTCTGGCTGTGTTATTGAGTTCGAATGAAACCTGACGAAGACATTTCTGAGCAGATGAAACGGCTGACGTTTTTATCAAGAGATGAACTATAACTTTTCATGTCAACATACGGTAGGATTTCATGTCAACACTCGGTAGGATTCATGCCAACATACGGTAGGATTGGCACACTGTGGTACACTGTGGTATTTCACCCAGTAGATTTGTGAGTTTATCAAAATTGGATTTGTTTTTTCAAATTCTTTGTGGGTCTGTGTAATCTGAGGGAAATATGTGTCTCTAATATGGTCATACATCAGGAGGTTAGGAAGTGCAGCTTAGTTTCCACCTCATTGTGTGGGCAGTGTGCACCAGTAGTGGAACAAGTACCCAATTATCATAATTGATTAAAAGTAAAGATACCATAATAGAAAATGACTTAAGTGAAAGTCACCCAGTAAAATACTTCTTGAGTAAAAGTCTAAAAGTATTTGGTTTTAAATATACTTAAGTGTCAAAAGGAAAAGTGTGTTGAGTTAGACCATTTTCCTGTCCTGCTAAACATTCCAAATGTAACTTACTTTTGTACTTTTGGGTGTCAGGGAAAATTGTATGGAATAAAAATTATATAATTTTCTTTAGAAATTTAGTAAAGTAAAAGTTGTCAAAAAATATTACTAGTAAAGTAAAGATAACCCCCCAAAAACTACTTAAGTAGTACTTTCAAGTATTTTTAACACTACTCGTGTGCACATAGCCTGTCTTCTCTTGAGAGCCAGGTCTGTTTTCGGTGGCCTTTCTCAATAGCAAGGCTATGCTCACTGAGTCTTTACAAAGTCAAAGCTTTGCTTAATTTTGGGTCATATCACTCTCTCATGTACAGTAGTCAACATGTCTGTCCTCTCCTGTCTGTCTGTCTGTCTGTCTGTCTGTCTGTCTGTCTGTCTGTCTGTCTGTCTGTCTGTCTTTCTTTCTTTCCCCACATCCATAACCAGGTTCTGATACAAGTCTATAGCTCACATACAGTATCACAGAGTGCGGCAAAAAAATGCCTGCTAACATATCTAAAGATCTCTTTCAGAAAGCAGCTAAAGCGGATGTATTTAAACAAGGGATATTTAAAGAATCTGAACACCTGGGTTAGAGGCAAAGCCACAGCATACACTCGCACAGGAAATGACAAGGTCTGTGAAGATACAAGCACTCTCATGCCCAACACGCAAGTTTGTTTTTAGAATACACGCTATACTTGAGCTAAGTTTGTAAACATCTAAATAATGATTTCATTGTATATATTTCATCTTAAATGTAAATATCTTTGACATATGGTTGTAAAATAATGAAGTAATTAAATAAGGCGTTGCAGACAATAAAAAAGAACAGATCTGAGGGCAAATAGCTGAGTGTCTGTTGAGGAGAAGCCAGACAAGGAATCAACTTCCTCAAGGGGAAGACGGGAAGAGTTATTTGTAACGATCAGTTCAGTTTCTTTTAGTTTAACCAAGTGTTCTACTCAACCTTCTTTCTCAGTAATAGCAGTGCCGATTTAAATACTGATCTTGTTAGCGAATGAGAAGACCTCTCGTCTATCCACCAATGTGACACGTACGCTTTGCACAAGACTCGGTAGTTTCATATACGTTCCTTGTGCAAAGTGTATGTATGTGTATGTAGGTTTTAAGCCTACATGTCCACCACAACGTGACAGACTTGTAATACTATGAAGTAGAAGACTGGGGGGAGGAATAGAAGTGATATACCACAGAATATACAGAACAAGTCATATATTTTCGCTTACGTAGACAGTGATATGCATATCAGATCTGATAAGTAGTGTCGTGTTTAAATTCAGCAGAGATCTCTAGCTTTTGCGGCACAGAACAGGGTTTTCTGTTTGTCTCAACCAAATGCTCATGGGCATTCTGGACTTTTACCTCAACCAAATTCCCTCTTCTCACACTACCACCTCGGTGACTTTCTCAACCTTCGTTAGTCAGCTACTATTGTCTCTAGGTTTGAGGAACATGAGAAACTTGAACATGGTGCAAATGATCAAACCCTTATTGAACCCATCATCAGGGCCGTAACTACATCTGAGGACTCGAGGTCTGGCCCGCCGTCATTTTTTATAATTCAATTACAGTACCTTCAGAAAGTGTTCATACCCCTTGACTTATTCCACATTTTGTTGTGTTACAGCCTGAATTCAAAATGTATTAAATATAAATATTTTTCTAACCCATCTACACACAATATCACATAATGACAAATTGAAAACATGTTTTTAGATATTCTTGCAAATATATTGGAAATGAAATACAGAAATATATCTCATTTACACAAGTATTCACATCAGTAGAAGCACCTTTTGGCAACGATTACAGCTGTGGGTCTTTCTGGGTAAGTCTCTAAGAGCTGTGGGTCTTTCTGGGTAAGTCTCTAAGAGCTGTGGGTCTTTCTGGGTAAGTCTCTAAGAGCTTTCCACACCTGGATTGTGCAACGTTTGCCCATTTTATTAAAATTTTTCAAGCTCAAATTGGTTATTGATCATTGCTAGAAAACCATTTTCAGGTCTTGCCATAGATTTTCATGTAGATTTAAGTTTTTTTTAAAATTACTCGGCCACTCAGGAACATTCACTGTCTTCTTGGTAAGCAATTCCAGTGTATATTTGGCCGTGTGTTTTAGGTTATCAGTCCTTAACGATGACAAGCATACACATAACATGATGCAGCCACCACTATCCTTGAAAATATGGAGAATGATCCTCAGTAATGTGTGTATTCGACTTGTCCCAAACAAAACACTTTGTAGGGGTGTGGGGGTCCTCTCATTTTTTGGAGGGCATCTAAAGCTCATTTCCTGCATCTCTACACAATCTGATATGACCAATGGCCCTTCTAACCGTCTCAATTTAGAATAACAAGTCAATCAGAAATGTCCAAACATCAATCTAGGTAAGAGATCATTATTACATATGTTTAAGTGATTGATAAGACTGAAATAGATCAATGATAATTCAATATTAAATATTGTGTTGCAACTTTAACCAAGATCCTAACAAATGAACAACTCTTACCAGTAAAGTACAAAGACTTTTCATTGTCTCCTAAGACATCCTCTATATCAAATTTCAGCACGCCAGACCCCCACCAGCCTAGTCAATAACTCAACTCTCTCCCCGACCCCTACCAGTCTAGTCAATAACTCAACTCTCTCCCCGACCCCTACCAGCCTTGTCAATAACTCAACTCTCTCCCCGACCCCTACCAGCCTAGTCAATAACTCAACTCTCTCCCCGACCCCTACCAGCCTAGTCAATAACTCAACTCTCTCCCCGTCCCCTACCAGCCTAGTCAATAACTCAACTCTCTCCCCGTCCCCTACCAGCCTAGTCAATAACTCAACTCTCTCCCCGACCCCTACCAGCCTAGTCAATAACTCAACTCTCTCCCCGACCCCTACCAGCCTAGTCAATAACTCAACTCTCTCCAGCAACTTCCTTCCCATGTTTTTTTTGTTTTGTTTCAAGGAAAATGTTTGGAAAACAAAAGTTGAATAAAAACACACATATACCTACACATTAACACACACAAACAGCAAATTCTCCATATAATTCATATCATAGTGCTAATGGTACTGTAGAGCTCTTTTTACTTGTATAGCTGGGTCGCCCCGTCCTGCCCCCAGGGGTCCACAGCCCCGCAGCGCCCCAACACACCCCACTCAGCTTGAGGATCTCAGTGAAACATTCATTATTGGTTTCAGGTGTGTTAGGCCAAGGCCAGAGTGTCAACAGTACAGCGGACCCCCAGTGCCAGGCCGTAGCAAGCCCAGCAGCTAGGGATTGGCTAAATAGGTATCTCCCCTGACATGGGCATGTTTTCAATACAGTATAAGCCATCCAGACCTAATATTAATGGAAAAATGTATGTAATAAATGCATCCCTAGCCACTTTAAACAATGCCACTTTATATAATGTTTACATACCCTACATTACTCATCTCATATGTATATACTGTACTCTATACCATCTACTGCATATTGCCTATACTGTTCGGCCATCACTCATTCATATAATTTTATGTACATATTCTTATTCATTCCTTTACACTTGTTAGGTTAGATTACTTGTTAGATATGACCGCATGGTCGGAACTAGAAGCGCAAGCATTTCGCTACACTCGCATTAACATCTGCTAACCATGTGTATGTGACAAATACATTTTGATTTGATTTGACCTTTATGAAAGTTGCACAGTATACCCTTAATCTTGTTAAAAAAAATCTAATCTAAAATCTAATCTAGTAATGCATAACTTGACATTTCTTTCATCCATTGTGGGAGGATAACCAACCTTCCATTTAATGGCAATGCATTTCTTAGCCGGTATAAATGCTAGGTTACACAGTTTCTTCTGATAACAGTCTCCAGTATCAACATTTCCACACAAACAAAAACAGGGAGAAGGGAGAATCTGTAGACATGCTGAGATAAAGAAGATACTCTTTGCCAGAATTCAGCCGGTCTTCACAAGACTTAAGACATATGCAAATATGTTCCCTTTTGTGTTTTTACACCCCCAGCAGAATAATTACATTTCTGAGTGCATGATGTTCAGGTTCACTGGCATATTTGACTCATTTCAGGAAACGAGGCATCACTAATGGAGAGGAATTTAACGTGAAGCTTTAAAAAAATATATAAGTGCGTTTCTTTTGAAGAAATGCAAAAAAATAATAATTTGGGAGCCAGGTTTTCCTGTGTCTACCCTTCTCAATGGCAAGGTTGTGCTCACTGAGCCTGTACTTTGTCTACTTTCTAAGGTTTTGATCAGTAACCATGGTAAAATATTTAGCCATGGGGTCGTATCGATTCAGGGCCAGATAAAACTGCATTTAGCTTTGTGTTTGTGTTTCCCAATAAGTCATGTAGTTTTGTTTTTTTACTGTGTTGTAATTGAGTTTATTCTGATTGATTAGTCCTGAGGCTTCAATGTGTTAGTAGAACAGGTTTGTGAACTCAGGGGACTCTTTTCTTTGCTCAGCTCTTGGTATTGCAGGGCTTGGTAATGGTATGAGAGAATGGTTACTGTATTTGAGATGTTTCCAAAACTGAATTGCTCTTTTTTAGTTTTTATTATTAGTGGATATTGGCCTGATTCTGCCCTGCATGTGTTGTTTGTAGTTTTCCTCTGGACATGTAGGAGAATCTTACAGAACTCTGCATGCAGGGTTTCAATGGGGTGTTTGTCTCATTGGGTGAAATCTTGTTTTGCAAGTGGACCCCACACCTCACTGCCATAAAGTGCAATTGGTTCAATGACACATTCAATTCGTTTTAGCCTAATATGAATAGGCATTTCAATTTGAATTTGTTTTTAATGGCGTAGAATGCCCTGCGTACTTTCTCTCTCAGTTCATTCACTGCCACATTTAGGTGTTCAGTTGAGCTTATTTTTAAACCTTAGTAATTGTAGTGTGTGCAGTACCCTATATATTTGAGAACTTGTTCTAATTCCCTGAGATTTGGATCTTCTCTGAAAACCTGTTACGCTCGTTGAAAGATGAAGACCAAGGCCTAATTCTGGTAGGCATACATTTGACTTTTATTTAAAATGACTAAATATATATATATATATATATATATATATATATATATATATATATATATAAACAAATGTAAAGATCTGTAGGGAGAGACAGCGACTGTGCAAAAACAAGATCCCACAATCTAAGGTGGGAAAAAGGGCTGCCTAAGTATGATTCCCAATCTGAGACAACGATAGGTACTGTAGCGCAAAGTCTAGGTCCAAAAGGCTTCTTAACGGTTCCACCCTCAAGCCATAAAACCCCTGAACAGCTAATCAAATGGCTGTTTATTATCTATTCATAGTCAATTCTACCTACATGTACATATTACCTCAATTTCCTTAACATTGACTCTGTACCGGTACCCCTTGTGTATAGAGTTTGTTCTGTTAGGTGACCTAAACTGGGATATGCTTAACACCCCGGCAGTCCTACAATCTAAGCTAGATGCCCTCAATCTCACTCAAATCATCAAGGAACCCACCAGGTACAACCCTAACTCTGTAAACAAGGGCACCCTCATAGACGTCATCCTGACCAACTGGCCCTCCAAATACACCTCCGCTGTCTTCAACCAGGATCTCAGCGATCACTGCCTCATTGCCTGTATCCGCCATGGAGCCGCAGTCAAACGACCACCCCTCATCACTGTCAAACGCTCCCTAAAACACTTCTGTGAGCAGGCCTTTCTAATCGACCTGGCCCGGGTATCCTGGAAGGACATTGACCTCATCCCGTCAGTTGAGGATGCCTGGTCATTCTTTAAAAGTAACTTCCTCACCATTTTAGATAAGCATGCTCCGTTCAGAAAATGCAGAACCAAGAACAGATACAGCCCTTGGTTCACTCCAGACCTGACTGCCCTCGACCAGCACAAAAACATCCTGTGGCGGACTGCAATAGCATCGAATAGTCCCCGTGATATGCAACGGTTCAGGGAAGTCAGGAACCAATACACGCAGTCAGTCAGGAAAGCTAAGGCCAGCTTCTTCAGGCAGAAGTTTGCATCCTGTAGCTCCAACTCAGTTCTGGAACACAGTGAAGTCCATGGAGAACAAGAGCACCTCCTCCCAGCTGCCTACTGCACTGATGCTAGGTAACACGGTCTCCACCGATAAATCCATGATTATCGAAAACTTCAATAAGCATTTCTCAACGGCTGGCCATGCCTTCTGCCTGGCTACTCCAACCTCGGCCAACAGCTACGCCCCCCCCCACAGCTCCTCGCCCAAGCCTCTCCAGGTTGTCCTTTACCCAAATCCAGATAGCAGATGTTCTGAAAGAGCTGCAAAACCTGGACCCGTACAAATCAGCTGGGCTTGACAATCTGGACCCTCTATTTCTGAAACTATCCGCCACCATTGTCGCAACCCCTATTACCAGCCTGTTCAACCTCTCTTTCATATCGTCTGAGATCCCCAAGGATTGGAAAGCTGCCGCAGTCATCCCCCTCTTCAAAGGGGGAGACACCCTGGACCCAAACTGTTATAGACCTATATCCATCCTGCCCTGCCTATCTAAGGTCTTCGAAAGCCAAGTCAACAAACAGGTCACTGACCATCTCGAATCCCACCGTACCTTCTCCGCTGTGCAATCTGGTTTCCGAGCCTGTCACGGGTGCACCTCAGCCACACTCAAGGTACTAAACGATATCATAACCGCCATCGATAAAAGACAGTACTGTGCAGCCGTCTTCATCGACCTTGCCAAGGCTTTCGACTCTGTCAATCACCATATTCTTATCGGCAGACTCAGTAACCTCGGTTTTTCTGATGACTGCCTTGCCTGGTTCACCAATTACTTTGCAGACAGATTTCAGTGTGTCAAATCGGAGGGCATGCTGTCCAGTCCTCTGGCAGTCTCTGTGGGGGTGCCACAGGGTTCAATTCTCGGGCCGACTCTTTTCTCTGTATATATCAATGATGTTGCTCTTGCTGCGGGCGATTCCCTGATCCACCTCTACGCAGACGACACCATTCTATATACTTTCGGCCCGTCATTGGACACTGTGCTATCTAACCTCCAAACGAGCTTCAATGCCATACAGCACTCCTTCCGTAGCCTCCAACTGCTCTTAAACGCTAGTAAAACCAAATGCATGCTTTTCAACCGATCGCTGCCTGCACCCGCATGCCTGACTAGCATCACCACCCTGGATGGTTCCGACCTTGAATATGTGGACATCTATAAGTACCTAGGTGTCTGGCTAGACTGCAAACTCTCCTTCCAGACTCACATCAAACATCTCCAATCGAAAATCAAATCAAGAGTCGGCTTTCTATTCCGCAACAAAGCCTCCTTCACTCACGCCGCCAAGCTTACCCTAGTAAAACTGACTATCCTACCGATCCTCGACTTCGGCGACGTCATCTACAAAATGCCTTCCAACACTCTACTCAGCAAACTGGATGCAGTCTATCACAGTGCCATCCGTTTTGTCACTAAAGCACCTTATACCACCCACCACTGCGACTTGTATGCTCTAGTCGGCTGGCCCTCGCTACATATTCGTTGCCAGACCCACTGGCTCCAGGTCATCTACAAGTCCATGCTAGGTAAAGCTCCGCCTTATCTCAGTTCACTGGTCACGATGGAAACACCCATCCGTAGCATGCGCTCCAGCAGGTGTATCTCACTGATCATCCCTAAAGCCAACACCTCATTTGGCCGCCTTTCGTTCCAGTACTCTGCTGCCTGTGACTGGAACGAACTGCAAAAATCGCTGAAGTTGGAGACTTTTATCTCCCTCACCAACTTCAAACATCAGCTATCTGAGCAGCTAACCGATCGCTGCAGCTGTACATAGTCTATTGGTAAATAGCCCACCCATTTTCACCTACCTCATCCCCATACTGTTTTTATTTATTTACTTTTCTGCTCTTCTGCACACCAATATCTCTACCTGTACATGACCATCTGATCATTTATCACTCCAGTGTTTATCTGCAAAATTGTAATTATTCGCCTACCTCCTCATGCCTTTTGCACACATTGTATATAGACTGCCCCTTTTTTTCTACTGTGTTATTATTGACTTGTTAATTGTTTACTCCATGTGTAACTCTGTGTTGTCTGTTCACACTGCTATGCTTTATCTTGGCCAGGTCGCAGTTGCAAATGAGAACTTGTTCTCAACTAGCCTACCTGGTTAAATAAAGGTGTTCTCAACTAGCCTACCTGGTTAAATAAAGGTGTTCTCAACTAGCCTACCTGGTTAAATAAAGGTGTTCTCAACTAGCCTACCTGGTTAAATAAAGGTGTTCTCAACTAGCCTACCTGGTTAAATAAAGGTGTTCTCAACTAGCCTACCTGGTTAAATAAAGGTGTTCTCAACTAGCCTACCTGGTTAAATAAAGGTGTTCTCAACTAGCCTACCTGGTTAAATAAAGGTGTTCTCAACTAGCCTACCTGGTTAAATAAAGGTGTTCTCAACTAGCCTACCTGGTTAAATAAAGGTGAAATAAAATAAATAAATAAATAAAATACTGTTATTTTACTGCTTCTCTTGTATTATTATTATAAATTTTTTTATTTACCTATTTTTTACTTAACACTTACTTTTCTTAAAACTGCATTGTTGGTGAAGGGCTTGTAAGTAAGCAGTTCACTGTTAGGTCTACACCGGAGAAGACAGAGAGAGAAGCACCTTTTGGCAGCGATTACCGCTGTGGGTCTTTCTGGGTAAGTCTCTAAGAGCTTTCCACACCTACATTTTGCAACATTTGCCCATTATTCTTGCCATAGATTTTCAAGCAGATTTATGTCAAAACTGTGACTCGGCCACACAGGAACATTCACTGTCTTCTTGGTAAGCAACTCCAGTGTAACTTTTGGCCTTGTGTTTTAGGTTATTGTGCTGTTGAAAGGTGAATTAGTCTCTCAGTGTCTGGTGGAAAGCAGACTGAACCAGGTTTTCCTCTAGGATTTTGCCTGTGCTAAACTCTATTACATTTCTTTTTATCCTAAAAAATACTCCCCTGTCCTTGCTGATGACAAGCTACTGATAACATGATGCAGCTACCACCATGCTTGAAAATATGAGGACTGGTACTCAGTGATGTTGAATTAGCCCCAAACATAACGCTTTGTATTCAGGACATAAAGTTAATTTCTTTGACACATTTTTTGAGTTTTACTTTAGTACATTATTTCAAACAGGATGGATGTTTTGGAATACTTGTATCCTGTACAGGCTTCCTTCTTTTCACTCGGTCAATTAGGCTAGTATTGTAGAGTAACTACAATGTTGTATGGCCAACCCTAAGTTTACTCCTTTCACAGCCATTACATTCTGTTTTAAAGCCACCATTGGTGTCATGGTGAAATCGCTGAGCAGTTTCCTTCCTCTCTGGCTACTGAGTTAGGAAGGATGCCTGTATCTTTGTAGTGACTCCCTGTTTTGATGCACCTTCCAATGTGTAATTTTAATTTCATCATGATCAAAGGGATATTCAATGTCTGCTTTTGTTTTTGTTGTATTCTACCTATAGGTGCCATTCTTTCCGAGGCTTTGGGAAAGCGTCCCTGGTTTTGTGGTTGATTCTGTGTTTGAAAATCACTGCTCGACTGTGGAACCATACAGATTATTGTATTTGCAAATATATTCATAAAAAAATCCTACAATGTGATTTTCAGGATTTTTTTTCTCATTTTGTCTGTCATAGTTGAAGTGTACCTATGATGAAAATTACAGGTCTCTCTCATCTTTTTAAGTGGGAGGACTTACACAATTGGTGGCTGACTAAAAACGTATGTATGTGTGGGGTACAGATAGGAGGTAGTCATTCAAAAATCATCTTAAACACAATTATTCCATGCAACATATTTTGTGACTTGTTAAGCACATTTTTACACCTGAACTTATTTAGGCTTGTCATAACAAATGGATTGAATACTTATTGACTCAAGACATTTCTGCTTTTCATTTTTAATTAATTTAGAAAAATGTATAAAAAAATGATTTCACATTGAAATGATGAAGTATTGTGTGTAGACCAATGAAACAACATCTGAATTTAATACATGTTTTCATACAGGATGTAAAACAACAAAATGTGGAAAAAGCCAAGGGGTATGAATACTTTCTGAAGGCACTGTAACATTACAATTGTATAAATCAAATCAAATCAAATGTTATTTGTCACATACACATGGTTAGCAGATGTTAATGCGAGTGTAGCGAAATGCTAATGTGTTTGTAGATTTGTATTGTAGATGGACTGAGGTGAATTAACCTTTAGCAGTCAAGGTGATAATGGGTCATTTTTGCTGTTCTCCAAATAGCATTTTAAAGTGTCTGAAATGCAGTAAACGTGATTTGAACTTTCACCCCTCCCCCCAACCCGGTTCACCATGGTTACGGCCATGTTTTATTTTTGTTAATGTCTTTAACTGTCATGTATCTATGTTAATATTGAGTTAGAGTGTTTGGTCTAGACAACGGCCAGCCCTCCTGCAGTTAATAACCTAGTTCACTACTCTCAGTTGACTAGAATCAATATGTGTATCCTAGTTTTCATTGATGTGGACAGACGCCTCAGGCCAGTCGTTTGTTTTTGAGCACCAGGGATAGAGGCTGAATATTAGAACATTAGACGTTATTTGGTATTGCATGAAAGTAATAGTAAAACGCTCAAAAACACACAGACACAGGCACGCACACACACACACACACACACACACACACACACACACACACACACACACACAGACACACACACTAACACACAGACACAGACACGCACGCGCACACAGACACACACAGACACACACACACACACACACACACACACTAACACACAGACACAGACACACACACACACACACACACACACACACACACACACACACACACACACACACACACACACACACACACACACACACACACACACACACACACACACACACACACACACTAACACACAGACACAGACAAGCACGCACACACAGACAGACACACACACACACACACACACACACACACACACACACACACACACACACAGACACACAGACACACACACAGACACAGACACACACACTAACACACACAGACACTAACACACTAACACACACACACACACACACACACAGACACAGACACAGACACACACACTAACACACACAGACACTAACACACTAACACACACACACACATCCTGAGATGTATGTGAATTTAGCTCTGGATTTTAACCACTTCCTCCAGTGAGTTGCTCAGTGATTGGCTGGCGTATATCTGTGGTCAACACACTTTACTCAGATGTGAGATAGGTAAGTGTGTGCTTGTATGTAAAACAACTACATCTAAACACCAGCAGCATTCAAACTAACCAAATCTAAAGCCGAGTGGGGCGCCAGGTAGCCTAGCGGTTACCCGAGCTGACAATGTTTTAAAAAAGTATGTCGTTCTGCCCCTGAACAAGGCAGTTCACCCACTGTTCCCCGGTAGGAGTTGTTATTAGGCAGTTAAATATTTTTTTTGGGGGGGGGGGAAAGATCATAACTTTCTGATCAGTACTTCACATTCATATCTATTGAATACACTTCACTCACATATGGCCTCTTCTTCTCTCCCACTAGGTGATGGATACTCTGTCCATGCTTTCTTACTCCACGGTCGCACAACAGGCAGGAATCAAGTACGTCTCACTTATATGTCAACCTTAACAAAGTGTGAAACACTGGGGCTCAGTGATGTCGTGTGGAGTCATCACTTCAGCTACTTTTTTCTATTTGAATCAACGTGACATTTAATTGATGATGTAATAATGTAATAATGATGTAATATCTGGGATAGATAATATCTGGGATATAATATCTGGGATACTTTTTTTTTTTTGACAGGCCCTTTCCAACAGAGGAGAGTCTGAAAGACGAGGATATTTACAGTCATCTGAAGGACCTGATTGAGTAAGTCTGTTCTCTCCATATGTACCACTGATAAACAGTATGTACAGTTGAAGACGGAAGTTTACATACACCTCGGCCAAATACATTTAAACTCAGTTGTTACACAATTCCTGACATTTAATCCTAGTAAAAATTCCCTGTCTTAGGTCAGTTAGGATCACCACTTTATTTTAAGAATGTGAAATGTCAGAATAATAGTAGAGAGAATGATTTATTTCAGCTTTTATTTCTTTCATCACATTCCCAGTGTGTCAGACGTTTACATACACTCAATTAGTATTTGGTAGCATTGCCTTTAAATTGTTTAACTTGGGTTAAATGTTTCAGGTAGCCTTCCACATGCTTCCCACAATAAATTGGGTGAATTTTGGCCCATTCCTTCTGACAGAGCTGGTGTAACTGAGTCAGGTTTGTAGGCCTCCTTGCTCGCATATGCTTTTTCAGTTCTGCCCACAAATTTTCTATGGGATTGAGGTCAGGTCTTTGTGATGTCCACTCCAATACCTTGACTTTGTTGTCCTTAAGCCATTTTGCCACAACTTTGGAAGTATGCTTGGGGTCATAGTCCATTTGGAAGACCCATTTACAACCAAGCTTTAACTTCCTGACTGATGTCTTGAGAAGTTGCTTCAATATATCCACATAATTTTCCTACCTCATGATGCCATCTATTTTGTGAAGTGCACCAGTCCCTCCTGCAGCAAAGCACCCCCACAACATGATGCTGCCACCCCCGTGCTTCACGGTCGGGATGGTGTTCTTCGGCTTGCAATCCTCCCCCTTTTTCCTCCAAACATAATGATGGTCATTATGACCAAACAGTTCTATTTTTGTTTCATCAGACCACAGGACATTTCTTCAAAAAGTACGATCTTTGTCCCCATGTGCAGTTGCAAACTGTAGTCTGGCTTTTTTATGGTGGTTTTGGAGCAGTGGCTTCTTCCTTGCTGAGTGGCCTTTCAGGTTATGTCGATACAGGACTCGTTTTACTGTGGATGTAGATACTTTTGTACCTGTTTCCTCCAGCATCTTCACAAGGTCCTTCACTGTTGTTCTGGGATTGATTTGCACTTTTCGCAACAAAGTATGTTCATCACTTGGAGACAGAACGCGTTTCCTTCCTGAGCGGTATGACGGCTGCGTGGTCCCATGTTGTTTATGCGTTCCCATGATGTTTATTGTTTGTACAGATGAACGTGTTACCTTCATGCTTTGGAAATTGCTCCGAAGGATGAACCAGACTTGTGGAGGTCTACATTTATTTTCTGAGGTCTTGACTGATTTCCTTTGATTTTCCCATGATGTCAAGCAAAGAGGCACTGAGTTTGAAGGTAGGCCTTGAAATACATCCACAGGTACACCTCCAATTGACTCAAATTATGTCAATTAGCCTATCAGAAGCTTCTAAAGCCATGACATCATGTTTTGTAATTTTCCAAGCTTTTTAAAGGCACAGTCAACCCCACAGTAGTGTATGTAAACTTCTGACCCACTGGAATTGTGATACAGTGAATTAAAATTGAAACAATCTATCTGTAAAGAATTGTTGGAAAAATTACTTGTGTCATGTACAAAGTAGATGTCCTAACTGACTTGCCAAAACTATAGTTTGTTAACAAGAAATTTGTGGAGTGGTTGAAAAACAAGTTTTAATGTACACAATGGGGCGCAAAACAGACCATTGTGCATCTATTACCAGAATTCGAACAAAATTAGCAGAGACCAAGAGACAGACAGAGAGAGAGAGAGAGACAGAGAGAGAGAGAGAGAGAGAGACAGACAGAGAGAGAGAGACAGACAGAGAGAGAGAGACAGACAGAGAGAGAGAGACAGACAGAGAGAGAGAGACAGACAGAGAGAGAGAGAGAGACCGACCGACAGACAGACAGACAGACAGACAGACAGACAGCGAGACCGACAGAGAGACAGACAGAGAGAAGAGAGACAAACAGAGAGAGAGAGAGAGAGATTGAGTGTAAGGCTCAGATGGTTTGATTAGACTTGAGATTGATCCCGCTTAGCAGACCTGACATACTGCGTAGTGTATATGTCTGCCTGTGAAACAGCACCCCCCTGTGGAAAACCATGACAAAGCACCTGGGTCGATGTTTAGATTGAGGCAGTTCCTTCACCTACCCTCTCTTTAGCTTTACAATGGCCTCATCTCAAAGAGAGTATGTGTGTGTGTGTGTGCGGGCCTGTTTGTGTGTCAGTGAGAACGTTCTAGAGGATGAGGAAGAGTTGTATGCTCCAGTCTACGGGTTGGATGACACCGATGAAGGAGGAGAGATCTATGAAGACCTGATGAGGACTGAACAGCACCCTACACTGGTACACACACACACACACACACAGACACACTACACACACACACACACACACAGACACACACACAGACACACACACAGACACACACACACACACACACACCACGAAAACACACACGATAATGTTACTGAAATATATTTTTTAACAGACCTTGAGCAGTATGTGTTTGTTTGCCCCCCAAAACACAAATTGGGACCAAACGTTTACTAGACATGTTCTTCCCAACAGAAGCAGGCTGAGAATGTTAGAAGCTGCTGCCTCTCAGAGATCAAACAAACAGAGGAGAGATACACAGAGACCCTGGAGTCTATAGAGAAGGTAAGAGATACACAGAGACCCTGGAGTCTATAGAGAAGGTAAGAGATACACAGAGACCCTGGAGTCTATAGAGAAGGTAAGAGATACACAGAGACCCTGGAGTCTATAGAGAAGGTAAGAGATACACAGAGACCCTGGAGTCTATAGAGAAGGTAAGAGATACACAGAGACCCTGGAGTCTATAGAGAAGGTAAGAGATACACAGAGACCCTGGAGTCTATAGAGAAGGTAAGATACTCAGAGACCCTGGAGTCTATAGAGAAGGTAAGAGATACACAGAGACCCTGGAGTCTATAGAGAAGGTAAGAGATACACAGAGACCCCGGAGTCTATAGAGAAGGTAAGAGATACACAGAGACCCTGGAGTCTATAGAGAAGGTAAGAGATACACAGAGACCCTGGAGTCTATAGAGAAGGTAAGAGATACACAGAGACCCTGGAGTCTATAGAGAAGGTAAGAGATACACAGAAACCCTGGAGTCTATAGAGAAGGTAAGAGATACACAGAGACCCTGGAGTCTATAGAGAAGGTAAGCGATACACAGAGACCCTGGAGTCTATAGAGAAGGTAAGAGATACACAGAGACCCTGGAGTCTATAGAGAAGGTAAGCGATACACAGAAACCCTGGAGTCTATAGAGAAGGTAAGAGATACACAGAGACCCTGGAGTCTATAGAGAAGGTAAGAGATACACAGAAACCCTGGAGTCTATAGAGAAGGTAAGAGATACACAGAGACCCTGGAGTCTATAGAGAAGGTAAGAGATACACAGAAACCCTGGAGTCTATAGAGAAGGTAAGAGATACACAGAAACCCTGGAGTCTATAGAGAAGGTAAGAGATACACAGAGACCCTGGAGTCTATAGAGAAGGTAAGATACACAGAGACCCTGGAGTCTATAGAGAAGGTAAGAGATACACAGAGACCCTGGAGTCTATAGAGAAGGTAAGATACTCAGAGACCCTGGAGTCTATAGAGAAGGTAAGATACACAGAGACCCTGGAGTCTATAGAGAAGGTAAGAGATACACAGATACCCTGGAGTCTATAGAGAAGGTAAGAGATACACAGAGACCCTGTAGAGCTTACATAGAGATGCCATGCAGACTGAAGTCTAGCTGCTACTCTATAGATGCCATGCATACTGCAGTCTAGCTGCTACTCTCTAGATGCAGACTGCAGTCTAGCTGCTACTGTATAGATGCCATGCATACTGAAGTCTAGCTGCTACTCTATAGATGCCATGCATACTGCAGTCTAGCTGCTACTCTATAGATGCAGACTGCAGTCTAGCTGCTACTCTCTAGATGCAGACTGCAGTCTAGCTGCTACTGTATAGATGCCATGCATACTGAAGTCTAGCTGCTACTCTATAGATGCCATGCATACTGCAGTCTAGCTGATACTCTATAGATGCAGACTGCAGGCTAGCTGCTACTCTATAGATGCAGACTGCAGTCTAGCTGATACTCTATGGATGCAGACTGAAGTCTAGCTGCTACTCTAGAGATGCAGACTGCAGTCTAGCTGCTACTCTAGAGATGCAGACTGCAGTCTAGCTGCTACTCTAGAGATGCAGACTGCAGACTAGCTTCTACTCTATAGATGCAGACTGCAGTCTAGCTGCTACTCTAGAGATGCAGACTGCAGACTAGCTGCTAATCTAGAGATTCCGTGCAGACTGCAGTCTAGCTGCTAATCTAGAGATGCAGACTGCAGACTAGCTGCTACTCTAGAGATGCAGACTGTTGTCTAGCTGCTAATCTAGAGATGCCGTGCAGACTGCAGTATTTGTGGTTTGCAGTCAGTCCTGATATGAGTAGTTGCTCCAAGCCTCAAGACCTGAACAGGAAACTCCTGGTCCTGTATGTGTGTGTATATATATATATATATATATATATATGTGTGTATGTGTGACTGATACAATCTGAGCCTGAGGTGGAAGTGATGATGTGATGACATCACATCTTAACTTTTTTTCTAAACTTTTCTTTCCACAGTACTTTTTGAATCCACTGAAGAAATTTTTCACTGCGTCAGAAATCGACAAGGTTTTCATCAACATCCCTGTAAGAGACAGCCCGAACTCTCATCTTTACACAAATGGCGTCTTTACGGAGTAGACTTGAGTTAAGAGTTATGAACTCGTTGTAATGTACACCATCTGATCTCGCTCTGTTCACAGGACCTGGTGAAAGTCCATAAGAGTCTGATGGTGGAGGTGCAAGAGTCCATTCTCAACAAGAACGCCTTAAACCTCTACCAGGTCTTCATTGCCTATAAGGACAGGTAGGCCTTTGTCATTAATAACACGTTCTCTAATGGTGGTTACATACACAGAAATTATAATAAATAGCCTATTGTAATGTCTCGTATAACAGTTAGTCAGAAGAATATAAATCAGAATCTGGAAAATATCAGAAACATTTCTTCAGGGGGATTCAGGAAGTACTGACACTGGCTGCTACTCAAATTCACCATTTGGTATCATATACTTTCCTTCTGCATTGCAGGCTACTCATTTATGGAATCTACTGCAGCCACGTTGAGATATCCATCACAGTGTTGGACTTTATTTGTAAGGAGAAAGAGGACGTACGACTAAAGCTAGAGGTGAGACCAGTTGTTCTGATACAGTCTATGGGTAAGGCAACATGGCGGCGAATTCGAATATTCTATTCGTAATTATTCGAATAGGATCTCTATGGTGAATGATCTGAGGAACTAGCCTCAGCATGACCAAACAGTGATGTTGCCTAGCGATCTCTTGTGTACCTGTTGATGTAATACTTCATATCCTAATTCATTGTGTTGTTATTGTCCCAGGAATGTTCTAAAAGAGCCAACAATGGGAAGTTCACTCTGAGAGATCTACTGGTTGTTCCCATGCAGAGAGTCCTCAAGTACCATCTCCTACTACAGGTATATTTACCACAGACACTATACACTAGATACTCTCACAACCACTGTTAGGAGTCTGTGATATACATTTCCACTGGGGGGCGACAGCCTCCACATCTTTTCTCTCTCCACTTTTATACTTATCTCTCTGAAGAGAGGGAGAGGGGGAGGGAGAGGGCGAGGGAGAGGGAGAGGGAGAGGGAGAGGGAGAGGGAGAGGGAGAGGGAAAGGGGGAGGGAGAGAGGGAGGGAGAGGGAGAGGGAGAGGGAGAGGGAGAGGGAGAGGGAGAGGGAGAGGGAGAGGGAGAGGGAGAGGGAGAGGGAGAGGGATAGGGAGAGGGGGAGGGAGAGGGGGAGAGAGAGGGAGAGGTAGAGGTAGAGGGGGAGGGAGAGGGAGAGGGAGAGGGAGAGGGAGAGGGAGAGGGAGAGGGAGAGGGATAGGGAGAGAGGGAGGGAGAGAGGGAGGGAGAGAGGGAGGGAGAGGGAGAGGGGGGAGGGAGAGGGAGAGAATATTTGTTCATTTGTATCCCCATTATTTGTTGTTTAGAGAGGGAGAGGAGTTGCTTTCAGCAGTCTCTTTTAGAAATAAGGAGAACAAAAGCTCAGATTTCAAAGGAACTGGACATTTGAGTCTTGGTAGGATTGACTCCAGTGTGCTGAACTGCATGTATTTAGCAAGCAGACACAGTGGGATAAGTTCAGAGAGGGGGAGGGAGAGAGGGAGGGAGAGGGGGAGGGGGAGGGAGAGGGTAGAGGGAGAGGGAGAGGGGGAGGGGGAGGGAGAGGGGGAGGGAGAGAGGGGGAGGGGGAGGGAGAGGGAGAGGGAGAGAATATTTGTTCATTTGTATCCCCATTATTTGTTGTTTAGAGAGGGAGAGGAGTTGCTTTCAGCAGTCTCTTTTAGAAATAAGGAGAACAAAAGCTCAGATTTCAAAGGAACTGGACATTTGAGTCTTGGTAGGATTGACTCCAGTGTGCTGAACTGCATGTATTTAGCAAGCAGACACAGTGGGATAAGTTCAGAGAGGGGGAGGGAGAGAGGGAGGGAGAGGGGGAGGGGGAGGGAGAGGGTAGAGGGAGAGGGAGAGGGGGGAGGGGGAGGGAGAGGGGGAGGGAGAGAGGGGGAGGGGGAGGGAGAGGGGGAGGGAGAGAGGGAGAGGGAGAGGGAGAGGGAGAGGGGGAGGGAGAGAGGGGGAGGGGGAGGGAGAGGGGGAGGGAGAGAGGGGGAGGGGGAGGGAGAGGGGGAGGGAGAGAGGGGGAGGGGGAGGGAGAGGGGGAGGGAGAGAGGGAGAGGGAGAGGGAGAGGGGGAGGGGGAGGGAGAGGGGGAGAGAGAGGGGGAGGGAGAGGGAGAGGGGAAGGGGGAGGGAAGAGGGAGAGAATATTCAGGTTCACAGGTTCATCAAGTTCGCACAGTAATATCCAAGCAGACACAGTGATATCCAAGCAGACGCATTGATATCCGAGCAGACACAGTGATATCCGAGCAGACGCATTGATATCCAAGCAGACACAGTGATATCCAAGCAGACACAGTGATATCCGAGCAGACGCATTGATATCCAAGCAGACGCATTGATATCCGAGCAGACACAGTGATATCCGAGCAGACGCATTGATATCCAAGCAGACGCATTGATATCCAAGCAGACGCATTGATATCCGAGCAGACACAGTAATATCCAAGCAGACACAGTGATATCCAAGCCGACACAGTGATATCCAAGCCGGCACAGTGATATCCAAGCCGACGCAGTGATATCCAAGCCGGCGCAGTGATATCCAAGCCGACGCAGTGATATCCAAGCAGACGAAGTGATATCCAAGCCGACGCAGTGATATCCAAGCCGACGCAGTGATATCCAAGCCGACGCAGTGATATCCAAGCCGACGCAGTGATATCCAAGCAGACGCAGTGATATCCAAGCAGACACAGTGATATCCAAGCCGACACAGTGATATCCAAGCCGACGCAGTGATATCCAAGCAGACGCAGTGATATCCAAGCAGACGCAGTGATATCCAAGCAGACGCAGTGATATCCAAGCAGACGCAGTGATATCCAAGCAGACGCAGTGATATCCAAGCCGACCAGTGATATCCAAGCAGACACAGTGATATCCAAGCAGACACAGTGATATCCAAGCAGACACAGTGATATCCAAGCAGACACAGTGATATCCAAGCAGACACAGTGATATCCAAGCAGACACAGTGATATCCAAGCAGACACAGTGATATCCAAGCAGACACAGTGATATCCAAGCAGACACAGTGATATCCAAGCCGACACAGTGATATCCAAGCCGACGCAGTGATATCCAAGCAGACGCAGTGATATCCAAGCAGACGCAGTGATATCCAAGCAGACGCAGTGATATCCAAGCAGACGCAGTGATATCCAAGCCGACAGTGATATCCAAGCCGACAGTGATATCCAAGCAGACACAGTGATATCCAAGCAGACACAGTGATATCCAAGCAGACACAGTGATATCCAAGCAGACACAGTGATATCCAAGCAGACACAGTGATATCCAAGCAGACACAGTGATATCCAAGCAGACACAACACAGTGATATCCAAGCAGACACAGTGATATCCAAGCAGACACAGTGATATCCAAGCCGACACAGTGATATCCAAGCCGACACAGTGATATCCAAGCCGACACAGTGATATCCAAGCAGACACAGTGATATCCAAACAGACACAGTGATATCCAAGCCGACACAGTGATATCCAAGCAGATACAGTGATATCCAAGCAGACGCATTGATATCCAAGCAGACACAGTGGTATCCAAGCAGACGCAGTGATATCCAAGCAGACGCAGTGATATCCAAGCAGACGCAGTGATATCCAAGCAGACACGGTGATATCCAAGCAGACGCAGTGATATCCAAGCAGACGCAGTGATATCCAAGCAGACGCAGTGATATCCAAGCAGACGCAGTGATATCGAAGCCGACACAGTGATATCCAAGCCGACACAGTGATATCCAAGCCGGCACAGTGATATCCAAGCCGACGCAGTGATATCCAAGCAGACGCAGTGATATCCAAGCAGACGCAGTGATATCCAAGCCGACGCAGTGATATCCAAGCCGGCGCAGTGATATCCAAGCAGACGCAGTGATATCCAAGCAGACGCAGTGATATCCAAGCCGACACAGTGATATCCAAGCCGGCACAGTGATATCCAAGCCGACACAGTGATATCCAAGCCGGCGCAGTGATATCCAAGTCGACGCAGTGATATCCAAGCAGACGCAGTGATATCCAAGCAGACGCAGTGATATCCAAGCAGACACAGTGATATCCAAGCAGACACAGTGATATCCAAGCAGACACAGTGATATCCAAGCAGACACAGTGATATCCAAGCAGACACAGTGAAATCCAAGCAGACACAGTGATATCCAAGCAGACACAGTGATATCCAAGCAGACACAGTGATATCCAAGCAGACACAGTGATATCCAAGCAGACACAGTGATATCCAAGCCTGATGTTTTATGGCTCTGAGGTCCACAAATCAATCCTTTGAAGATGAAGGAAAACTGTACTGCGGATTCACTCTGCTTTTTTTAATGGCTTGGTTCGCTTTACTGTAAAATTACCGGGTGACAGCATGGTTTCATTTTCGTGCTGTTATAACATCAATATGATTTTGTTGTGTAGTCCCCTGTAGGCAAACGTCATAGGAAAAGGACTGTCCTGTAGTGTAAATCCAGGCTAATTGTGTGTTAATCTAAACCTAATCTTAATCTAAACAGTGTGAAGCTGAGCCTGTGTGTGATTATAACTGGTGATTTCCCTGTTGTCTCTGTCTGTTAGGAGCTGGTCAAACACACCCCCGACGCAGCCGACAAGAACAACCTGAAGATGGCTCTGGATGCCATGAAGGTAATCAGACTGTCTCTCGTCTTCTCTTACTAAACTACAATCGGAGAATAGACACTAAATGTGGGACTGTGTGTTTGTTGACCCAGGACTTGGCTCAGTATGTCAACGAGGTGAAGAGAGACAAGGAGACTCTGAAGGAGATCAACCAGTATCAACGCTCCATCGAGAACCTGGTACCATAAATCTTCATGATTTAGACACATCAATTTGTTTCTATTATTGTCCAAAGTGCAATGCGGTCCCAGACACATACTGTACTAGTCCTCCAGACCCACACTGAACATGGTCTCACTGATATCATATTAACCACCCCCTCACATTACCTCTCATTACCCCCTCTCATTACCTCCCTTACCCCCTCACATTACCTCCCATTACCCTGCACATTATCTCCCCTTACCCCCTCCCATTACCTCCCATTACCCCCTCACATTACCTCCCATTACCCCCTCACATGGCCTCACATTACCCCATCACATTCCCTCACATTACCCCACTCCTATTACCTTCCCTTACCCCCCTCACATGACCTCCCTTTACCGCCTCCCATTACCTCCCCTTACCCCCATCACATTACCTACCCTTACCCCCCTCACATTACCTCTACTTACCCCCTCACATTATCTCCCCTTACCCCCTCACATTACCTCCCATTACCTCTCCTCCCCTTACCCCCCTCCTATTACCCCCCATTACCTTCCCTTAACCCTCCCATTATCTCCCATTACCTCTCCTCCCATTACCTTCCCTTATCCCCCTCTCATGACCTCCCCTTACCCCCTCCCATTACCTCCCCTTACCCCCCTCACATTACCTCCCCTTACCCCCCTCACATTACCTCCCCTTACCCCCTCGCATTACCTCCCATTACCCCCTCACATTATCCCCTCCCATTACCGCACTTCCATTTCCTCCCCTTACCCCCTCCTATTACCCCCTCCCATTACCTTCCCTTAACCCTCCCATTATCTCCCATTACCTCCCCTCTCTTTACCCTCCCCTATCCCCCCTCCCATTACCTCCCCTTACCCCCCTCCTATTACCCTCCCTTATCCCCCTCTCATAACCTCCCTTTACCCCCCTCCCATTGCCTCCCCTTTCCCCCTCCCATTACCTCCCTCCCATTACCTTCCATTATCTCCATCCCATTACCTCCCCTTACCCCCATTCCATTACCTCACCTTACCCCCTCCCATTACCTCCCCTTACCCCATCCCATTACCTCCCCTTACCCCCATCCCATTACCTCCCCTTACCCCCATCCCATTACCTCCCCTTACCCCCTCCCATTACCTCCCCTTACCCCCATCCCATTACCTCCCCTTACCCCATCCCATTACCTCCCCTTACCCCCATCCCATTACCTCCCCTTACCCCCATCCCATTACCTCCCCTTACCCCCTCCCATTACCTCCCCTTACCCCCATTCCATTACCTCCCCTTACCCCCATTCCATTACCTCCCCTTACCCCCCTCCCATTACCTCCCCTCCCTGAAGAACCAGCCCCTGGAGAGCTACGGACGGCCCAAGGGGGACGGAGAGGTCCGAATGGTGTCTAATGTTGACAAGAAGAAACAGGACAGGTGAGATGGGATTAGGAAAGGCTGACTGACTACATGCTGGTTTCCCAGACCCACTGATTACAGACTGGTTTCCCAGACCCACTGACTTCAGACTGGTTTCCCAGACCCAGTGACTACAGACTGGTATCCCAGACCCAGTGACTACAGACTGGTTTCCCAGACCCAGTGACTACAGACTGGTTTCCCAGACCCACTGATTACAGACTGGTTTCCCAGACCCAGTGACTACAGACTGGTATCCCAGACCCAGTGACTACAGACTGGTATCCCAGACCCAGTGACTACAGACTGGTTTCCCAGACCCAGTGACTACAGACTGGTATCCCAGACCCAGTGACTACAGACTGGTATCCCAGACCCAGTGACTACAGACTGGTATCCCAGACCCAGTGACTACAGACTGGTTTCCCAGACCCAGTGACTACAGACTGGTTTCCCAGACCCAGTGAAACAAATGGGCAACCCGGGTTAGTCCTAAGGAAGGCTATTGCAGCCTGTATATTGTTAATTGTTAGTAGGAGAAGCACTAGCATGTATGGCTTTCTCTGTCTTCATTATATGGACAGCATGTAAAACAACGTAGGAACTTCTTTATGTGTAATATGACAGGATACACATTGTAAACACTGTAAATAAATAAACACTGTAAATGAACTTGAATGAACTTTGTTTTGGGCGCAGACATATCTTCCTGTTTGACGGGGCTGTGATCGTCTGTAAGAGACGAGGAGACAACTATGAGATGAAGGATGTGATCGATCTCAACTACTTTAAGATCACCAACAACCCCACCCAGGATAGAGAGAGCAAGAAGGTCAGTCGCCACAGCCAGGGTACATGTGATCAAAGTGAAAACAAGTTTAGTTTTTATCCCAAATTCCTTGCATTCATAATTCTCTACTGTTCAAAGGAAAATAGGGGAGGGCTATCAGCTGATCATAGCGACTGTAGAAAATAGGGGAGGGCTATCAGCTGATCATAGCGACTGTAGAAAATAGGGGAGGGCTATCAGCTGATCATAGCGACTGTAGAAAATAGGGGAGGGCTATCAGCTGATCATAGCGACTGTAGAAAATAGGGGAGGGCTATCAGCTGATCATAGCGACTGTAGAAAATAGGGGAGGGCTATCAGCTGATCATAGCGACTGTAGAAAATAGGGGAGGGCTATCAGCTGATCATAGCGACTGTAGAAAATAGGGGAGGGCTATCAGCTGATCATAGCGACTGTAGAAAATAGGGGAGGGCTATCAGCTGATCATAGCGACTGTAGAAAATAGGGGAGGGCTATCAGCTGATCATAGCGACTGTAGAAAATAGGGGAGGGCTATCAGCTGATCATAGCGACTGTAGAAAATAGGGGAGGGCTATCAGCTGATCATAGCGACTGTAGAAAATAGGGGAGGGCTATCAGCTGATCATAGCGACTGTAGAAAATAGGGGAGGGCTATCAGCTGATCATAGCGACTGTAGAAAATAGGGGAGGGCTATCAGCTGATCATAGCGACTGTAGAAAATAGGGGAGGGCTATCAGCTGATCATAGCGACTGTAGAAAATAGGGGAGGGCTATCAGCTGATCATAGCGACTGTAGAAAATAGGGGAGGGCTATCAGCTGATCATAGCGACTGTAGAAAATAGGGGAGGGCTATCAGCTGATCATAGCGACTGTAGAAAATAGGGGAGGGCTATCAGCTGATCATAGCGACTGTAGAAAATAGGGGAGGGCTATCAGCTGATCATAGCGACTGTAGAAAATAGGGGAGGGCTATCAGCTGATCATAGCGACTGTAGAAAATAGGGGAGGGCTATCAGCTGATCATAGCGACTGTAGAAAATAGGGGAGGGCTATCAGCTGATCATAGCGACTGTAGAAAATAGGGGAGGGCTATCAGCTGATCATAGCGACTGTAGAAAATAGGGGAGGGCTATCAGCTGATCATAGCGACTGTAGAAAATAGGGGAGGGCTATCAGCTGATCATAGCGACTGTAGAAAATAGGGGAGGGCTATCAGCTGATCATAGCGACTGTAGAAAATATAAATCAGCTAACTACTTAAGAATATATATATATTTAACCTTTATTTAACCTTTATTTAACTAGGCAAGTCAGTTGAGAACAAATTCTTATTTACAATGACGGCCTACCAAAAGGCAAAAGGGGGCTGGGATTAAAAGATACACATCACGACACCACAACACTACATAAAGAGAGACCTAAAACCAACAACATAGCAAGGCAGCAACACACAACAACACAGCATAGTAGCAAAACAACATAACAACAACATGGTAGCAGTACAACACATGGTACAAACATGATTGAGCACAGATAGCAGCACAAAGATCAACACGGTATAGACAACAATACATCAGGAGTAACAGCCACAACTATTTAGCTAGCTAACTGTTTGCTATGCTGTTGTAACAATTAAACTACTCTTTACCTGTGATCGGAGTTTGTTCTGTTGCTAACATCTACATTGTAGGCCTACTAAAGAAAAGGTCAAATTGAACCCTTTCCTGTCCCTGATCACGAGAGATGACATACAACAGTAAGAAGTAGTCAGTGTGCCACTGCTGGTTTTAGCTAGTTTGATGGGCATAAAAGACTTAAAGTAATATAACATTTCTCTGGATTAAAAAACAAATGCTTCCAATCTCATAGGGCTCTGGGGTTACCTACCCTGTTGGCTTTCTATCTGTCTACCTGCCTGGCCTAACCCTAACACTTACCTGCACCAACAACCCCGTCCAGGATAGAGAGAGCAGTTGACGAAAATGTTAATGGTGATAATATAGGATGTTAATATAGGATGCCAAATCAAATCATGTTAATACAGGGTGATGTTAAAACCTCTACAGGATCGGTGTCCCGACCTCGGGACGGTTGAGCTAACGTAGGCTAATGCATGAGGTTATAAGTAACAAGACCATTTCCCAGGACATAGAGATACAGTGGGTTCATCCTTTAAAAGTTGTAGTGTGCCACAGAATTCTATGGCACGTTATATAAGTGCCAACCACTGGTACCATTAATGCTAGTTAGTGCTAGTTTGACCACCAATGGGTGTCTTTGAGAAGCATTTTATAGCCTTCAATAGTGGCTCTACTAGAGAATTGAAAAGCTTTTTTTGTAAGAACATAATATATGGGACTGATTTTAAGAAGTGTTGCTTAACTCATTGGATTAATATTATGATGTTTCTATTCCAAGAAAAACAAAACAAAAACTCTGGTTTTCCGTTAGGATGGAATGGAAAATATGGCGCTGTACAACATGACGGTTGGGAGTACAGTACTGGGTTATTTAGCGAAATAATCCCTGTGTCGTGCAGGCACGCGGGAGACCGGGGAGGACGGATTAGGCTGTTCTTGTAAATAAGAATTTGTTCTTCACTGACTTGCCTAGTTATATAAAGGTTAGACTAGAGCATAACATTTATACACCCTCATTTTCTAATATTAGTCTAACCAATACCCAAACGGAGAATTAGTGAAAATATAAATCTCTTATTTATCAAGACCAGTCCCCATGTTTGTCTCAGAGCAGCGTGAAACAGTGTTAAAATAGTTGTAGGCTTTTGCTTCAAATCCTATTGCTTCTAACTTCAATATGCTCTTTAAATAAATAAGACCAACACCACTTTTAACACCACTTTTAACAGCACATTACTCAACACTAGTGAGACTCATGTCGCCTACGGTAGGGCTACAGTATATCGAAAAATATGACGTGACTCTCATTGGGCCACATCATTGGGGCGGCAGGGTAGCCTAGTGGTTAGAGCGTTAGGAGGGTGTTAATAAGGGATGTTAATATAGGGGGGTGTTAATATAAGGGGGTGTTAATAAGGGATGTTAATATATTCAGGCTGTAACAACAAAATGTGCAAAAAGGCTACTTTCTGAAGGTGTGTGAGAGAGACAGAGAGTGTGTGTAACTTTGCCATTCACTCTCTCCTTGTCTTCCTTTTTTATTTTACTAGGCAAGTCAGTTAAGAACAAATTCTTATTTTCCTAGGAACAGTGGGTTAACTGCCTGTTCAGGGGCAGAACGACAGATTTTGTACCTTGTCAGCTCGGGGATTTGAACTTGCAACCTTTCGGTTGTCCAATGCTCTAACCACTAGGCTACCCTTCCTCTCTCCCTCCCCAGTGGTTCTATGGTTTCTACCTGACCCATCAGCAGGGGCAGAGCGGCTTTGAGTTCTTCTTCAAGACCAAGGAGCTGAAGAAGAAGTGGCTGGACCAGTTTGACATGGCAATGTGAGCTGGGGCTACGTCTGTACTCTGTGTCTGTGATGTCATGGTGGTCCTGTGCCTCTCAGTTCGTAGACACCAGTGGTGCGTTCAGCTCCATTGAACGTTTGCTACATTGCAGAACAGGGTGTGGCTTGAAGCAACACATGATGTATTTAAAGGGAAACGGTGCATTTTGAGCCCACATCCTTTCAACTGGTCGTTCAGTGCAGCACCTTTCTCCTTTTAATTGAACGTTCCACTACATTTTTTTGTTTTTTAATAGTGAATGTGGCTCGGGATTGTGGGTTTTGATTCCTGCTCCGTGGCCACCCATATGAAAAAATGTACGCTCGCATGACTGTAGTGAACAAAATGATTTGTTAAATCAGCCAGGTCGCTCAAGATCCACTGTGAAATAAGACCGTCCGTCCAGGTAAGCAGGACGTCAGGAGACGTCAGGAGATTACTTCAAACCCGGGCCACTAGGGGCAATGGTGAGCACTATTACCGTCAAGTAGACTTGGGTTTTACTAAGGCGTTGTGGAAGAGGGATGGTGAATGGGTGTAAACCGCGAGCTCTTGCTCCGAGGCTTTGGCATTCAGTCTCAGTGCAATTTATTTGTTGTTGTTTTTTGTTTGAACCCCTATCCTAAATCTTAACCATTAACTTGACCATTTTCAGAATGAATACCTTGACTTAACCTTTGAAATGTAACCTTTATGGACAAACGTCTGATTCTGTGAAAGCTTGTTGGCTAAAAGGCATGTACAGTTCCTTCAGAAAGTCTTCCTACCCCTTGACGTATTCCACATTTATTTGTGTTACAGCCTCAATTCAAAATCCAATTCAATTCAAAATGCACACAATACCCCATAATGACAAAGTGAAAACATGTTTTACATTTTTTTTTTTTATGTTGGCAAATTTATTGAAATTGAAATACAGAAATCTCTCATTTGCATAAGTATTCATACCCCTGACTCAGTACTTTGTAGAAGCACCTTTGACAGCGATTTGAGTCTTTCTGGGTAAGTCTTTCCACACCTGGGTTGTACAACATTTATTCTTTGTTAAATTCTTCAAGCTCTGTCAAATTGGTTGTCGATCATGTCTAGACAACCATTTGAATTAATCTCCCAGTGTCTGGTGGAAGGCAGACTGAAACAGGTTTTCCTCAAGGCTTTTTCCTGTGCTTAGCTCCATTCAGTACATTTTTTATCCTGAAAAACTCCAGTGTCCTTAATGATTACAAGCATACCCCTAACATGATACAGCTACCACGATGCTTGAAAATATGGAAAGTGGTACTGAGTAATGTGTTGTATTTGTCCCAAACATAGCACTTTGTATTCAGGACAAAAAGTGAATTGCTTTGCCACATTTTTTGCAGTATTACTTTAGTGCCTTGTTGCAAACAGGATGCATGTTTTGGATATTTTTTCTTCTGTACAGGCTTCCTTTTTTTCTCTCTGTCAATTAGGTTAGTATTGTGGAGTTGTTGTTTATCCATCTTCAGTTTTATTCTATCGCAGCCATTACATTTTGTTAAACTGTTTTAAAGTCACGATTGGCCTGCTTTTCATCCTCTTGGGAAGGACGTCTGTATCTTTGGGTGCATTGATAAGAGCCAAAGTGTAATTAATAACTTCACAAAGGGATATTCAATGTCTGCTTAAAAAAGACGAGTATGTTTACACCAATAGGTGCCGTTCTTTGGGAGGTCTTTGTGGTTGAATCTATGTTTGAAATTCATTGCATTGAGGGACCTTAATTAATTGTATGTGTGGGGGTACAGAGATGAAGTAGTCATTCAAAAATCATGTTAAACACTATTATTGCACTCAGAGTGAAACTTATTATGTGACTCGTTAAGCAGCTGTTAACTCCTGAACTGACTGTATTTAGGCTCGACATAACAAAGGGGTTGAATACTTATTGACTCAAGACATTTCAGCTTTAGATTTTTTTAAATTAATTTGATAACATGTCCAAAAACAGAATTCCTTATTTGACCCGGTTTTGTGTCCAGTGACAAAAAATCTCAACAACAAAATATGGAAAAAGTCCAAACATACTTTCTGAAGGAGCTGTACAGTTTCCAAGACTTCGAGACGTGGGGATTCTGTTTTCTCTAATTTCAACTTCAATTAAAGACACACACACACACACACACACACACACACACACACACACCTCTGACAACAGTCATATTTTTTGATAACCTGCTGGAAGTACAATTCTGCTTGAAAGTATCTGTTTCAAATTGTGACTTTGAAGTTCTCTGTCACTAGTACGGCTTTTAGTCCTTGTAGGTCACTACAGTGAGTCCAAGAGTTGTTTTGACCTTTGCTTAAATTTGAAGTCTCACTCATATTGTGAAGAAAATGTACACCACCAGTCAAGTTTGGACACACCTACTCATTCCTATTTTCTACATTGTAGAATAATAGTGAAGACATCAAAACTATGAAATAGCACACATGGAATCATGTTATAACCAAAAAAGTGTGAAACAATTCAAAATATTTTTTATATTGTAGAATCTTCAAATTAGCCACCCTTTGCCTTGATGACAGCTTTGCACATTCTTGGCATTCTCTCAACCAGCTTCATCTGGAATGCTTTTCCAACAGTCTTGAAAGAGTTCCCACATATGCGGAGCACTTGTTGGCTAACTTTTAACAAGGCACACCTGTTAAATGAAGTGCATTCCAGGTGACTACCTCATGAAGCTGGTTGAGAGAATGCCAAGGGTGTTTAAATCTGTCATCAAGGCAAAAGGTGGCTACTTTGAAGAATCTCAAATATATTTTGATTTGTTTAACACTTTTTTTGGTAACAACATGATTCCATATGTGTTATTTCATAGTTTTGACGTCTTCACTATTATTCTACAATGTAGAAAATAGTAAAAAAATTAAGAAAAACCCTTGAATAAGTAGATGTCCAAACTTTTGACTGGTGCTGTGTGCGTTTTGTCACTACTACAACATGTTATTTCTATCATAGGGTACTTTGGGGTGACAGTTATGGGTGTCCATTCTAAATGTACAATTTGACCCGTCTTTATAAATGGTTGTCTTGGTGAAATCGATTTAGGAAATGTTGTTTCAAACCAGGGCCCTGGAGTTTCTTTATAGCAAGAATTGAAGAGATGGAGAGGAGAAATGATTTTGATTTGGAGAGAGGGAAGTGAAACTCACTTACTGCTAAGTACCCATAATGCTTTTTCCACTTAGACATCTACCTCTGCAGAGTGTAGGTGTGTGTGTGTGTGTGTGTGTGTTTGTGTGTGTGTTTGTGCAG
>NC_034203.2:43150801-43193301 GCF_002021735.2 Oncorhynchus kisutch
AGCACTAAGGTCTAGGAGCACGAGGACAGATGCAGAGCCTCGGTCCGATGCCATTAAAATGTCATTTACCACCTTCACAAGTGCCGTCTCAGTGCTATGATGGGGTCTAAAACCAGACTGAAGCATTTCGTATACATTGTTTGTCTTCAGGAAGGCAGTAAGTTGCTGCGCAACAGCCTTTTCTGAACATTTTGAGAGGAATGGAAGATTCGATATAGGCCGATAGTTTTTTATATTTTCTGGGTCAAGGTTTGGCTTTTTCAAGAGAGGCTTTATTACTGCCACTTTTAGTGAGTTTGGTACACATCCGGTGGATAGAGAGCCGTTTATAATGTTCAACATAGGAGGGCCAAGCACAGGAAGCAGCTCTTTCAGTAGTTTAGTTGGAATAGGGTCCAGTATGCAGCTTGAAGGTTTAGAGGCCATGATTATTTTCATCATTGTGTCAAGAGATATAGTACTAAAACACTTGAGTGTCTCCTTTGATCCTAAGTCCTGGGAGAGTTGTGCAGACTCAGGACAACTGAGCTTTGAAGGAATACGCAGATTTAAAGAGGAGTCCGTAATTTGCTTTCTAATAATCATAATCTTTTCCTCAAAGAAGTTCATGAATTTATCACTGCTAAAGTGAAAGTCATCCTCTCTTGGGGAATGCTGCTTTTTAGTTAGCTTTGCGACAGTATCAAAAAGGAATTTCGGATTGTTCTTATTTTCCTCAATTAAGTTAGAAAAATAGGATGATCGAGCAGCAGTAAGGGCTCTACGGTACTGCACGGTACTGTCTTTCCAAGCTAGTCGGAAGACTTCCAGTTTGGTGTGGCGCCATTTCCGTTCCAATTTTCTGGAAGCTTGCTTCAGAGCTCGGGTATTTTCTGTGTACCAGGGAGCTAGTTTCTTATGAGAAATGTTTGTTTTTTCACCCCACAATGTTCTTAGCTCTACTGCTCTACACACACACACACACACACACACACACACACACACACACACACACACACACACACAGACACGCACTGCTCTACTGCTCTACACACACACACACACACACACACACACACACACACACACACACACACACACACACACACACACAGACACACACTGCTCTACTGCTCTACACACACACACACAGACACATACATGAACAGACACACACACAAGCAGGCACACAGACACACACAAACAGACACATGATAAATGGATAGATGGATGCATGTGATTTTCAGCCATTCCATTCCATTCATTGAACGTGTCATTTTGACTGTCTCCTGACCTGCTGAACCTGACTCATGGTGAGACTAGATTTCTCACACTCTTAACAATCACACAAGTGTAACACAAGGGTAAGATATGTGTGTAGGAGGGACTGTAATGAACAGCCTTTTCATATGTGTATCTGGTAGGTACCACGTCTTCCAGTTGTAAGAAAAACTGAAAGAAAATTCCCAGATGAATGAACGTCTCTGACTCGTACTGTAGTGCAGGTCAAGTTGATATCGCACTGTGTGTGTGTGTTTCTCTCTGTGTTTTGTTTCTCTGTGCCCATGTGTTTATCTGTGTGTGTGTTTCTCTGAGTGTTTGTTTGTTTCTCTCGGTGTGTGTGTGTGTTTCTGCATGTGCATTCATGCGTGTGTGCATGTTCCTGCGTGTGTCTGCGTACGCCTGTGTGTGATGTGTGTGAATGACATTCCTTCTCTCTCTCCACAGAGGGCTCCGACGGTGCGGAAACAACCAGACCCAGGTCAGTACGGTTCGACCGTGTCACTTCCTACAGTCTTAACAGAGACCTCATGTGCTGTGAAAGTGGCCTATATAACCATCTAACAACTTCAAGTTAAAAGTCTAAAAGCTGAAAACGTCAAAGTTAGTTCACCAAGCAACTCCTCGGGAGGAGGGTTCGCCAAGTAGCTCTTCTGGAGAAGGGTTCGCCAAGTAGCTCTTCTGGAGAAGGGTTCGCCAAGTAGCTCTTCTGGAGAAGGGTTCGCCAAGCAGCTCTTCAGAGAAGGGTTCGCCAAGTAGCTCCTCAGGAGAAGGGTTCGCCAAGCAACTCCCCAAGAGAAGGGTTCGCAAAGTAGCTCTTCAGGAGAAGGGTTCGCCATGTAGCTCTTCAGGAGAAGGGTTCACCATGTAGCTCTTCAGGAGAAGGGTTCACCATGTAGCTCTTCAGGAGAAGGGTTCACCAGGACCTGGAAACACTTATCTCCCTCACTAGCTTTAAGCACCAACTGTCAGAGCAGCTCACAGATTACTGCACCTGTACATAGCCCACCTAAAATTTAGCCCAAACAACTACCTCTTTCCCAACTGTATTTAATTTTTATTTATTTATTTATTTTGCTCCTTTGCACCCCATTATTTTTTTATTTCTACTTTGCACATTCTTCCATTGCAAAACTACCATTCCAGTATTTTACTTGCTATATTGTATTTACTTTGCCATCATGGCCTTTTTTGCCTTTACCTCCCTTCTCACCTCATTTGCTCACATTGTATATAGACTTGTTTATACTGCATTATTGACTGTATGTTTGTTTTTACTCCATGTGTAACTCTGTGTCGTTTTATCTGTCGAACTGCTTTGCTTTATCTTGGCCAGGTCGCAATTGTAAATGAGAACTTGTTCTCAACTTGCCTACCTGGTTAAATAAAGGTAAAATAAAATAAATAAAATAAAAAATGTAGCTCTTCAGGAGAAGGGTTCGCCATGTACCTCTTCAGGAGAAGGGTTCGCCAAGTAGCTCTTCAGGAGAAGGGTTCACCAGATGACGATGATGAAGAACACTTGATCACATAGTAAATAATCTCAACATCCACACTGATGGAACACAATTCAATCCACTTTCTAAGAATCCAGTGCTAATAGATTGGCCTTTACCTCCAGTCTATGGTGGGAGCCATCCCTGGGCAGGGATAGGAGAACGCCCACGTCTAAACTGTCCAGCCTCTCTCTGTGCCCTTGCCTGTGCTCCTCTACTCTGAGCTCAGCAATAGAGTTATGCCTACCTGAGTCACTTAGAGAGGAAATTAATATTCAGAACTTAATCTCTTCATGAGAAAGACAGGCAGGCAGAAAAGGCAGACTGTTATGCTTATTGGCTTTTATATTCTTCTTATTAAACAGCACATGCGTGGCCTGTTGCCACGATAGTTCAGTCATCTGAGGACAGCATCACTGCTTTTAATAGGAGTGAAGACTGTTAGCCTGGTCCCAGATCTGTTTATGCCCTTGTCTAGCTCACTCCTATAGTCGTTGTCACACAAATGACCATAGGAGGTGGTTAAGACAGCAGAAGCAGATCTGGGACCACACTAAAGAGGACTATGGCTGGAAGGTAAATGTGTTTAAGTGCTTTGGGAGTAGACTGGGGGAGAGTAGGAGGCCTTGTCTGTCTGGCAGGTGTCTTTAGTCTAGCTGAGGTGGGTGTAGGGTTTGATCATAGCCTGAAGGGAGAGAGGGGCAGTTCCTCTTGCTGCTCCATAGGTAAGAACCAAGGTCTTGATGTGGATGCGAGCTTCGACTAGAAACCAGTATAGTGTGCTGAGGAGCGGGGTGACATGAGAGAACTTGGGAAGGTTGAACACCAGGCAGGATGCAGCGTTCTGGTTTAGTTGAAGGGGTTTGATGGCAGAAGCGCAGAGCCCAACCAACAGAGAGTTGAAGGGGTTTGATGGCAGAAGCGCAGAGCCCAACCAACAGAGAGTAGAAGGGGTTTGATGGCAGAAGCAGGGAGCCCAGCCAACAGAGAGTTGAAGGGGTTTGATGGCAGAAGCGTAGAGCCCAGCCAACAGAGAGTTGAAGGGGTTTGATGGCAGAAGCGTAGAGCCCAGCCAACAGAGAGTTGAAGGGGTTTGATGACAGAAGCGCAGAGCCCAACCAACAGAGAGTTGAAGGGGTTTGATGACAGAAGCGCAGAGCCCAACCAACAGAGAGTTGAAGGGGTTTGATGACAGAAGCGCAGAGCCCAGCCAACAGAGAGTTGCAGAGAGTTGCAGTAGATCCAGTTCCAGATGGGAGATGACAAGTGCCTGGATTAGAACCTGCACCTTTTCCTGTTTTAGGAAAGGTTGTAATCTACAGATGTTGTGGAGCACGAACCTGCACGAGTGAGTCACTGTTTTTGATGTTGTTGATGTTTGAGAACGACAGGATGTGTTCCATGGTCACGATAATGTTCTTCGCACCGTGGAGACCGTGATGGAGAGGTCTTTGAGCGGGGCAGGCCTTGCCCGCCGGTAGGAAGAGCAGTTCCATCTTGTCGAGGCTGAGGTTGAGGTGGTGGGCCGACATCCATCCAAGCTGAGATACACAGATCCTCTCTACACCATCTGGTAGGAGCGCCCTGCCAGGTAGGATGCAATCCAGGAGTGTTCAGAGCCTGAGACGCCCAGCCCTGAGAGGGTGGAGGGGAGGCAGAGCCTGAGACGCCCAGGCCTGAGAGGGTGGAGAGGAGGATCTGACAGAGCCTGAGACTCCCAGCCCTGAGAGGGTGGAGAGGAGGATCTGACAGAGCCTGAGACTCCCAGCCCTGAGAGGGTGGAGAGGAGGATCTGACAGAGCCTGAGACGCCCAGCCCTGAGACACCCCCTCCTGAGAGGGTGGAGTGGAGGATCTGACAGAGCCTGAGATGCCCAGCCCTGAGAGGGTTGAGAAGAGGATCTGACAGAGCCTGAGAAGCCCAGCCCTGAGGCACCCAGCCCTGAGAGGGTGGAGTGGAGGATCTGACAGAGCCTGAGACACCCAGCCCTGAGAGGGTGGAGTGGAGGATCTGACAGAGCCTGAGACGCCCAGCCCTGAGATGCCCAGCCCTGAGAGGGTGGAGTGGAGGATCTGACAGAGCCTGAGACGCCCAGCCCTGAGATGCCCAGCCCTGAGAGGGTGGAGTGGAGGATCTGACAGAACCTGAGACGCCCAGCCCTGAGAGGGTGGAGAGGAGGATCTGACAGAGCCTGAGACGCCCAGCCCTGTGACAATCAGCCCTGAGATGGTGGAGTGGAGGATCTGACAGAGCCTGAGACGCCCAGCCCTTAGAGGGTGGAGAGGAGGATCTGACAGAGCCTGAGACTCCCAGCCCTGAGAGGGTGGAGAGGAGGATCTGACAGAGCCTGAGACGCCCAGCCCTGAGACACCCCCTCCTGAGAGGGTGGAGTGGAGGATCTGACAGAGCCTGAGACGCCCAGCCCTGAGAGGGTTGAGAGGAGGATCTGACAGAGCCTGAGAAGCCCAGCCCTGAGACACCCAGCCCTGAGAGGGTGGAGTGGAGGATCTGACAGAGCCTGAGACACCCAGCCCTGAGACACCCAGCCCTGAGAGGGTGGAGTGGAGGATCTGACAGAGCCTGAGACACCCAGCCCTGAGAGGGTGGAGTGGAGGATCTGACAGAGCCTGAGACGCCCAGCCCTGAGATGCCCAGCCCTGAGAGGGTGGAGTGGAGGATCTGACAGAGCCTGAGACGCCCAGCCCTGAGATGCCCAGCCCTGAGAGGGTGGAGTGGAGGATCTGACAGAGCCTTAGACGCCCAGCTCTGAGAGGGTGGAGTGGAGGATCTTACAGCGCCTCAGAAGCCCAGCCCTGAGAGGGTGGAGTGGAGGATCTGACAGAGCCTGAGACGCCCAGCCCTGAGAGGGTGGAGAGGAGGATCTGACAGAGCCTGAGACGCCCAGCCCTGTGACACTCAGCCCTGAGATGCTGGAGTGGAGGATCTGACAGAGCCTGAGACGCCCAGCCCTGAGACGCCCAGGCCTGAGAGGGTGGAGTGGAGGATCTTACAGCGCCTCAGAAGCCCAGCCCTGAGAGGGTGGAGTGGAGGATCTGACAGAGCCTGAGACGCCCAGCCCTGAGAGGGTGGAGAGGAGGATCTGACAGAGCCTGAGACGCCCAGCCCTGTGACACTCAGCCCTGAGATGGTAGAGTGGAGGATCTGACAGAGCCTGAGACGCCCAGCCCTGAGAGGGTGGAGTGGAGGATCTGATGGTTCACCTTGTTGAAGGCAGAGGATAGATGAGTGGAGGATGAGAACAGAGGAAAGAGTCCGCTTTGGCAGTGAAGAGAGCCTCTGTGACACAGAGGAGAGAAAGTCAGCTTTGGCAGTGCGGAGAGCCTCTGTTACACAGAGGACAGCAGTTTCCTTTGAGTGACCCTTCTTGGAGCCTGACTGGTTAGTGTCCAGAAGATGGTTCTAAGAGCGATAACGAGACAGTTGGTCAGAGATAGCACACCCAAGTGTTTTGGAAGGAAAAGACATCAGAGGTGTTGAGGAGGGGAGCGACTCTGGCCATCTAGAAGTCATATGTCCTTTCCTCTGTCTGTCCCCAGCTCTATTTATTTAATTGTATTTTATTTCACCTTTATTTAACCAGGTAGGCTAGTTGAGAACACCTTTATTTAACCAGGTAGGCTAGTTGAGAACACCTTTATTTAACCAGGTAGGCTAGTTGAGAACACCTTTATTTAACCAGGTAGGCTAGTTGAGAACACCTTTATTTAACCAGGTCAGCTAGTTGAGAACACCTTTATTTAACCAGGTCAGCTAGTTGAGAACAAGTTCTCATTTACAACTGCGACCTGGCCAATATAAAGCAAAGCAGTGCGACACAAACAACAACACAGAGTTACTCAAAATTAGTTACTAAATTAACACTGGAGTGATAGATGTGCAGATGATGATGTGCAAGTAGAAATACTGGTGTGCAAAAGAGCAGAAAAGTAAATATAACAATATGGGGATGAGGTAGTTGGATGGGCTATTTACAGATAGGCTATGTACAGCTGCAGCGATCGGTTAGCTGCTCAGATAGCTGATGTTTGAAGTTGGTGAGGGAGATATAGGTCTCCAACTTCAGTGATTTTTGCAATTCGTTCCAGTAATTGGCAACAGAGAAGTGGAAGGAAAGGAGGCCAAAAGAGGTGTTGGCTTTGGGAATGACCAGTGAGATATACCTGCTGGAGCACGTGCTACGGGTGGGTGTTGTTATCGTGACCATTGAGCTGAGATATGGCGGAACTTTACCTAGCATAGACTTATAGATGACCTGGAGCCAGTGGGTCTGGAGACAAATATGTAGCGAGGGCCAGCCGACTAGAGCATACAGTCGCAGTGGTGGGTGGTATAAGGTGATTTGGTAACAAAACGGATGGCACTGTGATAGACTGCATCCAGTTTGCTGAGTAGACTAATGGAAACTACTTTGTAGATGACATCGCCGAAATCGAGCATCGGTAGGATAGTCAGTTTTACGAGGGTATGTTTGGCGGTGTGAGTGAAGGATGCTTTGTTATGAAATAGGAAGCCGATTCTAGATTTAATTTTGGATTGGAGATGTTTAATGTGAGTCTGGAAGGAGAGTTTACAGTCTAACCAGACACCTAGGTATTTTTAGTTGTCCACATATTCTAAGTCGGAACCGTCCAGAGTAGTGATGCTCGACGGGCGGGCGGGTGCAGGCAGCGAACGGTTGAAGAGCATGCATTTAGTTTTACTAGCATTTAAGAGCAGTTGGAGGCCACGGAAGGAGAGTTGTATGGCATTGAAGCTCGTTTGGAGGTTTGTCAACACAGTGTCCAAAGAGGGGCCAGATGTATACAGAATGCTGTGGTCTACATAGAGGTGGATCAGAGAATCACCAGCAGCAAGAGCGACATCATTGATATATACAGAGAAAAGAGTCGGCCGGAGAATTGAACCCTGTGGTACCCCCATAGAGACTGCCAGAGGTCTGGACAACAGGCTCTCCGATTTGACACTTTGAACTCTGTCTGAGAAGTAGTTGGTGAACCAGGCGAGGCAATCATTTGAGAAACCAAGGCTGTTGAGTCTACCATAGCCCTGTCTCAGCATGTGTCTTCTCCTCTCCTCTGTCTCCAGGTCTCCCTAGGATGCTGGTGATCAGAGACTACTGTGGCATCCCCTCTCCCCAGAGTGCCCCCCCGTTGACCATCCATGCTGGGGACATCATCGAGCTCATCTGTGCCGACCTACACAGCTCCTGGTGGCAGGTGGGTGACGACTCAGTCAGACGGAAGGAGTGAGTGTGTGTGTGTGTGTGTTAGTGTGTGTGTGTGTGTGTGTGTGTGTGTGTGTGTGTGTGTGTGTGTGTGTGTGCGTGCGTGCGAGAGAGAGAGAGAGACCTCGCTCCTCATTAACTGCTGGGATTTAACCCACACATTCAGCCGTCATGCTCTTCCAGTTCATTCCAGGTGAATCATCACAGAACCGTTACACAGAGGTCAGCATTAAGAGGAGATAGTGGGCGGTAGTTGGTAACCCAGACACGCACAGCTCTGTCAATTGATTTCTTCAGCCTGGAGTGATGAAACTCCTGCTGTGCATGAGGAATGTGGTGTGTGGTTGTGTGTGGTTGTGTGAATGCTATCTGTTGTCTTCCTTGCCTCTTCTGATTAGATCTGTGAGAGCAGAGAAGTTGATCTAGCCAATTAGTGACTTAAATTGATTAATCAAGTGCTACACACAGAGAGAGAGAGAGAGAAACTAAACTGAATCAGACACAAGGACTCTGCAGAGAAGGACTCTGGAGAGGCGGATCGAACTGTAATACATTCTCACACACAGGCACATTAGTGACTGTCTAATGTGACTATATTAGAGCCATACTGTCACCATTTGTTAGTTTTATAAAAAATAAATATTATTTTTGGCGACTTGTATTTTTTAAACCTCCCGCTTTGGGCAGGACATGACAATGTGTAATTTATACATAATTACTTTTTTATTTAGACCTCAATTAGAAACTTAATCACTAGTTTGAATGCGACTGTTTTCTGCATGCTCTGCGGGGCCATTTCCTCCACGTGGGCCACCTCCTAGCAATTTGAGTTTCTGACAATGACTTTCCAGCCCCCTCGCCAAATGAGCGACGGCTAGCAAGATGCACACACAGCAGAGCGAGGGAGAGAGAGATCAATGGTGACAGTATGGCTATAATATAGTCACATTAGATGGTCACTGATGTGCCTGTGTGTGAGAATGTGTTACAGTTTGATCCGTCTCTGCAGAGTCCTTGGGTCTGATTCAGTTTAGTTTCTAATATAGTCACATTAGACGGTCACTAATGTGCCTGTGTGTGAGAATGTGTTACAGTCCTTGTGTCTGATTCAGTTGAGTTTCTAATATAGTCACATTAGACGGTCACTAATGTGCCTGTGTGTGAGAATGTGTTACAGTCCTTGTGTCTGATTCAGTTTAGTTTCTAATATAGTCACATTAGACGGTCACTAATGTGCCTGTGTGTGAGAATGTGTTACAGTCCTTGTGTCTGATTCAGTTTAGTTTCTAATATAGTCACATTAGACAGTCACTAATGTGCCTGTGTGTGAGAATGTGTTACAGTCCTTGTGTCTGATTCAGTTTAGTTTCTCTCTCTTTGTTTGTTTAATTAATCAATTTAAGTTTATTTCCCTTTTGTTTATTATCTATTTCATTTGCTTTGTCAATGTTAACACATGTTTCCCATGCCAATAAAGCCCCTTGCATTGAATTGAATGGATCACCTGACGTGGTGCACGTATGTGACGAAGTACACCATTTTCAGGGACCACTGTTGTCTCGTGAGTTCTACTTTCAGAACTACTGGCGTAAAATAAGTATACAGAAGTGCGGGATAATCTCTCACTGATCTCTCACTGATCTCTCACTAACTGATACACAACGTGGCTATGAAATGGTTGCCAGGAGACCATTAATAATCCTACTGGACGAAGAGTCGAGTTGAAAAGTGTGAAAGTTTGGCGCGGTCACCGTGGTTACCATGAACTCTGTATAGGCCATGTCCCCTGAGAGGGGGGGAGGGGGGGTAGCCTACTCCGAATTTGGTGAATGATAATGCACATTTGCAAATGTGCTTATTTTATCCCTCCCTTCAGTATCCATAACGACGTTCTAATAAGGATACTTAATCTTCCAACGGGTTCCCCCAAGGGTTCTAAAGGATAGGATTACAGAACATTGAGATTTCATATCCCCTGTTCTATCCTGAAGGCAATTATATCACTAGTCTCTCTCTCTCTCTTTCTCTCTCTCTCTCTCTCTCTCTCTCTCTTTCTCCCCCCCTCCCTGTGCCAGCCAGGACAATGTAATCAATCAATGTAATTTAATTTGATCCTTCAGGCTGGCTCCTGTTTACTGCACCAGGGTAATAAGTTTAATCTTTATCATACGCTTACGAGGGCGTAACAAATAGAGAGGAGCTCTCCACAGCTTTCAGATGAAATGTTATTAAGCTGAATGAATAATCGAGATGGGCTTCAGATTCACTTTTCAATCTAGTGTATGTTTTGAAGAGGAGTTGCACGGGGCTGAGACACAGTTCATACTGTAATAAAGGGGCGGAGACACACTTCATACTGTAATAAAGGGGCGGAGACACACTTCATACTGTAATAAAGGGGCGGAGACACAGCTCATACTGTAATAAAGGGGCTGAAACACAGTTCATACTGTAATAAAGGGGCGGAGACACACTTCATACTGTAATAAAGGGGCCGAGACACAGTTCATACTGTAATAAAGGGGCGGAGACACACTTCATACTGTAATAAAGGGGCTGAGACACAGTTCATACTGTAATAAAGGGGCGGAGACACACTTCATACTGTAATAAAGGGGCTGAGACACACTTCATACTGTAATAAAGGGGCGGAGACACACTTCATACTGTAATAAAGGGGCGGAGACACACTTCATACTGTAATAAAGGGGCGGAGACACACTTCATACTGTAATAAAGGGGCGGAGACAAACTTCATACTGTAATAAAGGGGCTGAGACACACTTCATACTGTAATAAAGGGGCGGAGACACACTTCATACTGTAATAAAGGGGCGGAGACACACTTCATACTGTAATAAAGGGGTGGAGACACTTCATACTGTAATAAAGGGGCGGAGACACACTTCATACTGTAATAAAGGGGCGGAGACACTTCATACTGTAATAAAGAGGCGGAGACACACTTCATACCGTAATAAAGGGGCGGAGACACACTTCATACCGTAATAAAGGGGCTGAGACACACTTCATACTGTAATAAAGGGGCGGAGACACACTTCATACTGTAATAAAGGGGCGGAGACACACTTCATACTGTAATAAAGGGGCTGAGACACACTTCATACTGTAATAAAGGGGCTGAGACACACTTCATACTGTAATAAAGGGGCGGAGACACACTTCATACTGTAATAAAGGGGCGGAGACACACTTCATACTGTAATAAAGGGGCGGAGACACACTTCATACTGTAATTCAATCATTCAATAATGCAAAAACAAAGTGTTGGACAAGAAAGTAAAAGTGCAATATGTCCCATGTAAAATATGTGCCATGTAAGAAAGCTAACGTTTCAGTTCCATGCTCAGAACATGAGAACATATGAAAGCTGGTGGTTCCTTTTAACATGAGTCTTCAATATTCCCAGGTAAGAAGTTTTAGGTTGTAGTTATTATAGGAATTATAGGACTATTTCCCTCTATACCATTTGTATTTCATTAACCTTTGACTATTGGATGTTCTTATAGGCACTTTAGTATTGCCAGTATAACAGTATAGCTTCCGTCCCTCTCCTCGCTCCTCCCTGGGCTCGAACCAGGAACACATCGACAATTAGTGCGCGCTAACTAGCTAGCCATTTCACTTCGTTAACACGAGCCTCATCTCGGGTGTTGATAGGCTTGCTGTTTAGGCTTGAAGTCATAAACAGCGCAATGCCTGACGCACAACGAAGAGCTGCTGGCAAAACGCACGAAAGTGCTGTTTGAATGAATGTTTACGTGCCTGATTCTGCCTACCACCGCTCAGTCAAATACTTGTATGCTCAGTCAGATTATATGCAACACAGGACACTCTAGATAATATCTAGTAATATCATCAACCATGTGTAGTTAACTAGTGATTATGATTGATTGTTTTTTGTAAGATAAGTTTAATGCTAGCTAGCAACTTACCTTGGCTTACTACATTCGCGTAACTCCTTGTGGAGTGCAACGAGAGAGAGGCAGGTCGTTATTGCGTTGGACTAGTTAAGGTTGCAAGATTGAATACCCCGAGCTGACAAGGTGAAAATGTGTTGTTCTGCCCCTGAACAAGGCAGTTTACCCACTGTTCCTAATCTGGCATTGAAAATAAGAATGTGTTCTTAACTGACTTGCCTAGTTAAATAAAGATTAAATAAAGGTGTAAAAAAATAAAAAAATATTTTAAAAATCTGCAAATCGGCACCCAAAAATACTGTTATGAAAACTTGAAATCGGCCCTAATTAATTGGTGACTAAATACTTATTTTCCACCATAATTTGCAAATAAATTCATAAAAAATCCTACAATGTGATTTTGTTGTTTTTTCTTTCTCATTTTGTCTGTCATAGTGGAAGTGTACCTATGATGAAAATTACAGGCCTCTCTCATCTTTTTAAGTGGGAGAACTTGCACAATTGGTGGCTGACTAAATACTTTTTTGCCCCACTGTATATATATTTTTTTAAATTGAAAGATTTTCCATGCAAAATGTCCAGTTCGACCTAACATGTTTTTGATAAGAGTTCAGTGTGGATGTGTATTTTGTGGTTGAAATACTATCAGGTTTTATGATGCTGATAAAGATTGCACCGCCACCTTTTAGAGACGGTCCCTAACTGCAGTATAAGGTTTTATGATGCTGATAAAGATTGCACCTCCACCTTTTAGAGACGGTCCCTAACAGCAGTATAAGGTTTTATGATGATGATAAAGATTGCACCGCCACCTTTTAGAGACGGTCCCTAACTGCAGTATAAGGTTTTATGATGCTGATAAAGATTGCACCGCCACCTTTTAGAGACGGTCCCTAACTGCAGTATAAGGTTTTATGATGCTGATAAAGATTGCACCGCCACCTTTTAGAGACGGTCCCTAACTGCAGTATAAGGTTTTATGAGGCTGCAGGGTAGCCTAGTGGTTAGAGCGTTGGACTAGTAACCGGAAGGTTGCAAGTTCAAACCCCTGAGCTGACACGGTACAAATCTGTCGTTCTGCCCCTGAACAGGCAGTTAACCCACTGTTCCCAGGCCGTCATTGAAAATAAGAATTTGTTCTTAACTGACTTGCCTGGTTAAATAAACGTAAAATGAAAAATGATGCTGATAAAGATTGCACCTCCACCTTTTAGAGACGGTCCCTAACTGTCTCAAACTGTGTTCGAAGGGATGGTTTATAGAAGCGATGGGGGAGGAGAGAAGGGAAGGGATGATTTATAGAAACAATGGGGGAGGAGGAGGGGATGGATGTTGCTCCCAGACTAACGTAATGTGATTAACTAACAGCCATGTGACGTTGCAGGGCAAGATCTTGGCGACGAGAGAGATTGGTTCCTTTCCCAGCGATGCCGTTAGGCCATGCCCATGTGTAAGTAGAGATGCTAATTTAACAACTCATTTAAATGCTTAATGAAGCATTCATAAAACTTCATAAGCATTCATAAACCCTTTCTAAATGCCTATGTTCTTCACAGGTGATTGCTCATTACTTGTCTGCATTGATTTCATTTAGCTGGAAATAACTGTGTTTCTCACTGTCCCTCCCAGGTACCCAAACCAGTGGATTATTCAGCCCAGCTGTGGTAGGTGAAACAGCAACTCTTATATGTTAGGAATAATAATTTCATTGTTACTGGGTTTCCAATGGTTATTTGTGGACTGTTTGTGATTGTCGAATGATTGTGTGTTGATTGTGTGATTGTTGGTTGATGGTTGTCTGATGGTTGTGTGTTGGTTGTGTGATGGTTGTCTGATGGTTGTGTGTTGGTTGTGTGATGTTTACCTCATGGATTTCTTATGGTCAGGTTTGCAGGGCCAATGGAGAGGCAGGAGGCGACGGTAAAGCTGATGGACAGAGAGAACAGCACCTACCTGATCAGACACCGGACCAGAGAGTCTAACGAGTATGCCATCAGTATCAAGTAAGTGGACCTGGGGCCGGGACGTGTGTGTGTGTGTCAGCATCATGTACGTGCAAGCAGGGGCATGTTCTTCCCTTCCAGGACCATGGTGTAACTGTCATGTCACACTGTCCTGTTCAAGAGCCATTGATAGTCTGAAATCTTTTTTGGGACTGTGTTTTAACCTTCCATGTTTTATGTGGAGCAGGAAATGACAACTTCAGCTGTTACAAACAGAACCAGGATTTAACTTCCGTGTCAACTGGACACTCTCATGGTCAGTTAGCCATTCAAACAGTGTTTTTTGGGATGTGTCAGACCTTGTCCAGTTATTCGGCTACGGTCTATGGGCTAGAGACTATGAAGTGGAGCAGAGTCCAGGGCCTCGGAAATTGTGTCTGGTAATGTGACACAGCTCTCCAGCCAGTGGCATTCAAGCCGTAGTAGACTCTATGGTTGTCAAGGTGGACTCTATGGTTGTCAAGGTGGACTCTATGGTTGTCAAGGTGGACTCTATGGTTGTCAAGGTGGACGCTATGGTTGTCAAGGTGGACTCTATGGTTGTCAAGGTGAACTCTATGGTTGTCAAGGTGAACTCTATGGTTGTCAAGGTGAACTCTATGGTTGTCAAGGTGGGCTCTATGGTTGTCAAGGTGGGCTCTATGTTTGTCAAGGTGGACTCTATGGTTGTCAAGGTGGACTCTATGGTTGTACTGCAGTGTGTATCGGAGGACGCATGACTTTCAACCTTCGTCTCTCCCGAGCTGGACTCTATGGTTGGATCAGTTGTAGCGATGAGACAAGATAGTAGCTACTACAACAATTGGACACCACGAAATTGGGGAGAAAAAGGGGTAAACTCAAAAAAATAAAACATAATAATAATTGTTAAACTTGGGTCAAAGGTTTCGGTTATCCTTCCACAAGCTTCCCACAATAAGTTGGGTGAATTTTGGCCCATTCCTCCTGACAGAGCTGGTGTAATGGAGTCAGGTTTGTAGGCCTCCTTGCTCGCACACGCTTTTTCAGTTCTATAGAACACAGTTCTGATGGCCACTCCAATACCTTGACTTTGTTGTTCTTAAGCCATTTTGCCACAACTTTGGAAGTATGATTGGGGTCATTGTCCATTTGGAAGACTCATTTGTGACCAAGCTTTAACTTCTTGACTGATATTTTGAGATGTTGCTTCAATATATCCACATAATTTTCCATCCTCATGACCCCATCTATTTTGTGAAGTGCACCAGTCCCTCCTGCAATAAATCACCCCCACAATATGATGCTGCCACTTCGGCTTGCAAGCCTCCCCCTTTTTCCTCCAAACATAACGATGGTCATTATGGCCAAACAGTTATATTTTTGTTTCATCAGACCAGAGGACATTTCTCCAAAAAGTACGATCTTTGTCCCCATGTGCAGTTGCAAACCGTAGTCTGGCTTTTTTATGGCGGTTTTGGAGCAGTGGTTCTTCCTTGCTGAGCAGCCTTTCAGGTTATGTCGATATAGGACTTGTTTTACTGCGGATATAGATACTTTTGTACCCTCCAGCATCTTCACAAGGTCCTTTGATGTTATTCTGGGATTGATTTGCACTTTTCGCACAAAAGTACGTTCATCTCTTTGAGACAGAATGCGTCTCCTTCCTGAGCGGTATAAGGGCTGCGTGGTCCCATGGTGTTTATACTTGCATACTATTGTTTGTACAGATGAATGTGGTACCTTCAGGCATTTGGACATTTCTCCCAAGGATGAACCAGACTTGTGGAGGTCTACAATTTATTTTCTGAGGTCATGGCTGATTTCTTTTGATTTTCCTATGATGTCAAGCAAAGAGGCACTGAGTTTGAAGGTAGGCCTTGAAATACATCCACAGGTACACCTCCAATTGACTCAAATTATGTCAATTAGCCCATCAGAAGCTTCTAAAGCCATGACATCATTTTCTGGAATTTTCCAAGCTGGTTGAAGGTACAGTCAACTTAGTGTATGTAAACTTCTGACCCACTGGAATTGTGATACAGTGAATTATAAGTTAAATAACCTGTCTGTAAACAATTGTTGGAAAAATTACATGCACAAAGTAGATGTCCTAACCGACTTGCCAAAACTATAGTTTGTTAACAAGAAATTTGTGGAGTGGTTGAAAAATGAGTTTTAATGACTCCAACCTAAGTGTATGTAAACTTCCGACTTCAACTGTATTTAAAATAAACAAAAAAAATTCCCAAAACTGCGTTGTTGGTTATTGGCTTGTAAGTAAGTATTGTATTGTAAGTATTGTATTGTATTGTAAGTATTGTATTGTATTGTAAGTATTGTATTGTATTGTAAGTATTGTATTGTATTGTAAGTATTGTATTGTATTGTAAGTATTGTATTGTATTGTAAGTATTGTATTGTATTGTAAGTATTGTATTGTATTGTAAGTATTGTATTGTATTGTAAGTATTGTATTGTATTGTAAGTATTGTATTGTATTGTAAGTATTGTATTGTATTGTAAGTATTGTATTGTATTGTAAGTATTGTATTGTATTGTAAGTATTGTATTGTATTGTAAGTATTGTATTGTATTGTAAGTATTGTATTTTGCTAATGTGACAAATAACATTTTGGTTTGATTAGCCAAAGCCTATCCATTCTCTGCCCACAGGTTCAACGACGAAGTCAAACACATCAAGATCCTGACAAAGAATGAATGCTTTTACATCGCAGAGACCAGGTTGTTTAAGACTGTGTTGGTATGTCGTGTTTTGGTCCCACTTTGCAATTTAGCACACGATACAGTATACAGAATTATACCACAGTGTTGTTGAATACTCTTTTCTGTTTGGCTAGAAGGGCTAAAACCAGAAATGGACAGTTAGAAAATATAAGATATACTTTATTAGTCCATACAGGATGGGAATGTGTCTTCTGCTTTTTATCCAACCTCCCCGATCTACACACACACACACACACACACACACACACACACACACACACACACACACACACACACACACACACAGCAGGACACCTTGCAATCATGATGCAATAAGCACCTACACATGCAGACTGTACTTGCTATAAAGTTACAGAAAGCTAAACCAACAACCACACAAACTGAAATTGGAAACATTGGAAACACACATTGAATAAACGTAGCTAGCTAGCTAGCATTGATTTGTTTTTGCAGAAATATATTTTGTTAGAGTATCTGATGACATTAACGTGGTGAGAGATGAACGTGAATTTCTCTGGTCTCTACTGTTGCAGTCATGACGCAGGTGGCGCTGTGCTGTCAAATCCTCCCGTGTTTCTAGTTTAGTGGCGCTGTGCTGTCAAATCTTCCCACATGTTTCTAGTTTAGTGGCGCTGTGCTGTCAAATCCTCCCACGTTTCTAGTTTAGTGGCGCTGTGCTGTCAAATCCTCCCACATGTTTCTAGTTTAGTGGCGCTGTGCTGTCAAATCCTCCCACATGTTTCTAGTTTAGTGGCGCTGTGCTGTCAAATCCTCCCACATGTTTCTAGTTTAGTGGCGCTGTGCTGTCAAATCCTCCCTCATGTTTCTAGTTTAGTGGCGCTGTGCTGTCAAATCCTCCCTCATGTTTCTAGTTTAGCGACGCTGTGCTGTCAAATCCCCCCACATGTTTCTAGTTTAGTGGCGCTGTGCTGTCAAATCCTCCCTTGTTTCTAGTTTAGTGGCGCTGTGCTGTCAAATCCTCCCACATGTTTCTAGTTTAGTGGCGCTGTGCTGTCAAATCCTCCCATGTTTCTAGTTTGGTGGTGCTGTGCTGTCAAATCCTCCCATGTTTCTAGTTTAGTGGAGCAGTGCTGTCAAATCCTCCATGTTTCTAGTTTAGTGGAGCAGTGCTGTCAAATCCTCCATGTTTCTAGTTTAGTGGCGCTGTGCTGTCAAATCCTCCCATGTTTCTAGTTTAGTGGTGCTGTGTTGTCAAATCCTCCCATGTTTCCAGTTTAGTGGTGCAATGCTGTCAAATCCTCCCACGTTTCTAGTTTAGTGGTGTAATGCTGTAAAATCCTCTCACATGTTTCTAGTTTAGTGACACTATGCTGTCAAATCCTCCCACATGTTTCTAGTTTAGTAGCGCTATGCTGTCATCATCCCCAAAAAACAATACCATCCCAATAGAACAATACCATCCCAATTAAACAATACCATCCCAATTAAACAATACCATCCCCCCCAAAACTCTGCCATCCCCATAAAACAAAACAATACCATCCCCCCCAAAACTCTGCCATCCCCATAAAACAAAACAATACCATCCCAATAAAACAATACCATCCCAATAAAACAATTACCATTCCAATACCATCCCAATAAAACAATACCATCCCCATAAAACAATACAATACCTTCCCAATAAAACAATACCATCCCCCCAAAACAATACCATCCCAATAAAACAATTACCATTCTAATACCATCCCAATAAAACAATACAATACCTTCCCAATAAAACAATACCATCCCCCCGAAACAATACCATCCCAATAAAACAATACCATCCCAATAAAACAATTACCATTCCAATACCACCCCAATAAAACAATACCATCCCAATAAAACAATACCATCCCAATAAAACAATACCATCCCAATAAAACAATACCATCCCAATAAAACAATACCATCCCAATAAAATAATGCCATCCCAATAAAACAATACCATCCCAATAAAATAATGCCATCCTAATATAAAACAATACCATCCCAATAAAATACCATCCCAATTAAACAATGCCATCCCAATAAAACAATACCATCCCAATAAAATAATGCCATCCCAATAAAACAATACCATCCCAATAAAATACCATCCCAATTAAACAATGCCATCCCAATAAAGCAATACAATACCAATAAAATAATGCCATCCCAATACAATACCATCCCAATGAAGAAATGCCACCCCAATAAAACAATACCATCCCAATAAAACAATACCATCCCAATAAAATAATGCCATCCCAATAAAACAATACCATCCCAATAAAATACCATCCCAATTAAACAATGCCATCCCAATAAAGCAATACAATACCAATAAAATAATGCCATCCCAATACAATACCATCCCAATGAAGAAATGCCACCCCAATAAAACAATACCACCCCAATTAAGAGATGCCACCCCAATAAAACAATACCATCCCAATAAAACAATGCCATCCCAATAAAACAATACCATCCCAATAAAACAATGCCATCCCAATAAAACAATGCCATCCCAATGAAGAAATGCCACCCCAATAAAACAATACCATCCCAATAAAATAATGCCATCCCAATTAAACAATGCCATCCCAATTAAACAATGCCATCCCAATTAAACAATGCCATCCCAATAAAGCAATACAATACCAATGAAGAAATGCCACCCCAATAAAACAATACCATCCCAATGAAGAAATGCCATCCTAATAAAACAATGCCATCCCAATAAAACAATGCCATCCCAATAAAATAATACCATCCCAATAAAATAATGCCATCCCATTGAAAAAAATAAATTACAATTCATCATGCTCCTCCTCGATTAAGCTTTTAAGTCACCATAGGTGAGTCTGAAATGTATTTCCTGTGTGTTTTCACTAGTTATTGTGTGTTTTTAAACACCCAGGACCTGGTCGACTACTACAAGCAGCATTCTCTGAGAGAGGGCTTCAAGAGTCTGGACACAACACTGCAGGTACCATTCAGGGAGCCAAGCAACGGGAACAACATGCCCCAAGGCATCCGGCTCACTGGCACTGGTGAGTACAAGGACAGATCCCTGTCCCCACTAATGCTTCTACACCTGCATCGCTTGCTGTTTGGGGTTTTAGGCTGGGTTTCTGTACAGCACTTTGAGATATATTTTTATATAAATTAGATTTAATGCATACTCTGCCACTGGTGAACACAGTGTGAACACCACCGGTAGTCGCTTAATGGTCTAGTACAATAATTGGTGAGTACAGGAGGCAACTGAATCCCATCACCACCATATAACTTGTTTTTGTCATTTTTAAATGTTTAATTCATATCACTTCCTGAATTGACCCCCCAACACTCGTTGGAATGTGTTCAAAGAAGTGAGTGAGTCCTGCAATTAGGATGTCTGAATAGTCTCATGGTTTTATAACCAACAAGATATAACAGACTCATGTCATTGATCTCACTGTTTTTAATCACAGCACAGCCAGAGAACATTCTACATGTGTACAGAAATATATATGCTTACTTACTCATTGCTCGCACAACCAACTCCCAATTTTCAAACAAAATAATACTGTTGTTCAATTAAATAAAACCTGCTTTTAGCTTATTTAACACTCAAGTGAAAAATGTGTGTTATTGTCAGGGATTTCCTCCTCTTCTTCCGAAGAGGAGAGGCGAGAAGGATCAGAGGACCAATATGCGGCGTGGTATGTGTTCATAGTGAATTTTAATAAAGAGAAGACTGAACACTATACAAAAGAGTAACAAAAAACAATAAACCAAATACGACCGTGAAGCTACAAATGACACCTGTGCTGACACAAGCCACTAACATAGACAATCACCCACAAACAAACAGTGCAACCCAGGCTACCTAAGTATGATTCTCAATCAGAGACAACTAATGACACCTGCCTCTGATTGAGAACCATTCTAGGCCGAAACATAGAAATACCCCAAAACATAGAAAAACAAACATAGACTGCCCACCCAACTCACGCCCTGACCATACTAACTAAATACAAAACAAAGGAAATAAAGGTCAGAACGTGACAGTTATATCCAAATCACAGCCTTGTTTTTGACCTGTTAGAGATACGGTATATAAGTGGTAATTTTGACTCTCAAGAGTAACACATCGTGCTATCAGTATTCCACGACACACCTAATAGTCGTCTATTGAAATGTTTCCTTTTGTTTAGTTAGAATAGGAAACGAGCACACGTTTGCCCAGACAGTGACTTTAAATATGCAGGCTTGTTTCGGCCTCCGCGAATCATCCTCCTCCACAGCCTGCCTTTAGCTCTGGGAGATTTAGAAATGGTACACACTTGTGTCTAGACCTTGTAACACATGGAAATGAAGGCCGTAGATATGGCCAGACTGGAATATTTGACTTTCCCTTAGCCCTGATATGGCCAGATTTGAATATTTGACCTTCCATCAGCCCTGATATGGCCAGATTTGAATATTTGACCTTCCATCAGCCCTGATATGGCCAGATTTGAATATTTGACCTTCCATCAGCCCTGATATGGCCAGATTTGAATATTTGACCTTCCATCAGCCCTGATATGGCCAGATTTGAATATTTGACCTTCCATCAGCCCTGATATGGCCAGATTTGAATATTTGACCTTCCATCAGCCCTGATATGGCCAGATTTGAATATTTGACCTTCCCTCAGCCCTGATATGGCCAGACTGGAATATTTGACCTTCCATCAGCCCTGATATGGCCAGACTGGAATATTTGACCTTCCATCAGCCCTGATATGGCCAGACTGGAATATTTGACCTTCCCTTAGCCCTGATATGGCCAGATTTTAATATTTGACTTTCTGATTACTGTAAATATACAGGCTGTGATGAAGTCAGTGATATGTCGGCCTAGTCAATATGTAGCTATGTATGTATCTAAGCCAGTCAACAGTCAATACCACTCTCCACAGCCTCAGAGAGCTCTACAAGATGCCAGTGATCTTAGTCAGTAGAAGCAGCAGCAGCAGTGTGAGCAGCAGCAGTATGAGCAGCAGTATGAGCAGCAGCAGTATGAGCAGCAGCATTATGAGCAGCAGCAGTGTGAGCAGCAGCAGTATGAGCAGCAGCAGTGTGAGCAGCAGCAGTATGAGCAGCAGTATGAGCAGCAGCAGTATGAGCAGTAGTATGAGCAGCAGCAGTATGAGCAGTAGTATGAGCAGCAGCAGTATGAGCAGCAGCAGTATGAGCAGCAGCATTATGAGCAGCAGCAGTGTGAGCAGCAGCAGTATGAGCAGCAGCAGTATGAGCAGCAGCAGTGTGAGCAGCAGCAGTGTGAGCAGCAGCAGTGTGAGCAGCAGCAGTGTGAGCAGCAGCAGTGTGAGCAGCATCAGTGTGGCAGCAGCAGTATGAGCAGCAGTATGAGCAGTAGTATGAGCAGCAGTAGTCTGAGCAGCAGCAGTATGAGCAGCAGCAGTGTGAGCAGCAGCAGTATGAGCAGCAGCAGTGTCAGCAGCAGCAGTATGAGCAGCAGTATGAGCAGCAGCAGTATGAGCAGCAGCAGTGTGAGCAGCAGCAGTATGAGCAGCAGCAGTATGAGCAGTAGCAGTATGAGCAGCAGCAGTATGAGCAGCAGCAGTATGAGCAGCAGCAGTATGAGCAGCAGCAGTGTGAGCAGCAGCAGTGTGAGCAGCAGCAGTATGAGCAGCAGCAGTGTGAGCAGCAGCAGTATGAGCAGCAGCAGCAGTGTGAGCAGCAGCAGTATGAGCAGCAGCAGTATGAGCAGCAACAGTGTGAGCAGCAGCAGTGTGAGCAGCAGCAGTGTGAGCAGCAGCAGTGTGAGCAGCAGCAGTGTGGCAGCAGCAGTATGAGCAGCAGTATGAGCAGTAGTATGAGCAGCAGTAGTCTGAGCAGCAGCAGTATGAGCAGCAGCAGTGTGAGCAGCAGCAGTATGAGCAGCAGCAGTGTCAGCAGCAGCAGTATGAGCAGCAGTATGAGCAGCAGCAGTATGAGCAGCAGCAGTGTGAGCAGCAGCAGTATGAGCAGCAGCAGTATGAGCAGTAGCAGTATGAGCAGCAGCAGTATGAGCAGCAGCAGTATGAGCAGCAGCAGTATGAGCAGCAGCAGTGTGAGCAGCAGCAGTATGAGCAGCAGCAGTATGAGCAGCAGTGTGAGCAGCAGCAGTATGAGCAGCAGCAGTGTGAGCAGCAGCAGTATGAGCAGCAGCAGTATGAGCAGCAGTGTGAGCAGCAGCAGTATGAGCAGCAGCAGTGTGAGCAGCAGCAGTATGAGCAGCAGCAGTATGAGCAGCAGCAGTGTGAGCAGCAGCAGTATGAGCAGCAGCAGCAGTGTGAGCAGCAGCAGTATGAGCAGCAACAGTATGAGCAGCACCAGTATGAGCAGCAGTATGAGCAGCAGCAGTGTGAGCAGCAGCAGTGTGAGCAGCAACAGTGTGAGCAGCAGCAGTGTGAGCAGCAGCAGTGTGAGCAGCAGCAGTGTGGCAGCAGCAGTATGAGCAGCAGTATGAGCAGCAGTAGTCTGAGCAGCAGCAGTATGAGCAGCAGCAGTGTGAGCAGCAGCAGTATGAGCAGCAGCAGTGTGAGCAGCAGCAGTATGAGCAGCAGTATGAGCAGCAGCAGTATGAGCAGCAGCAGTGTGAGCAGCAGCAGTATGAGCAGCAGCAGTATGAGCAGTAGCAGTATGAGCAGCAGCAGTATGAGCAGCAGCAGTATGAGCAGCAGCAGTGTGAGCAGCAGCAGTATGAGCAGCAGCAGTATGAGCAGCAGCAGTATGAGCAGCAGCAGTATGAGCAGCAGCAGTATGAGCAGCAGCAGTGTAAGCAGCAGCAGTATGAGCAGCAGTATGAGCAGTAGTATGAGCAGCAGCAGTGTGAGCAGCAGCAGTGTGAGCAGCAGCAGTATGAGCAGCAGCAGTATGAGCAGCAGCAGTATGAGCAGCAGCAGTATGAGCAGCAGCAGTGTGAGCAGCAGCAGTATGAGCAGCAGCAGTATGAGCAGCAGCAGTATGAGGAGCAGCAGTATGAGCAGCAGCAGTGTGAGCAGCAGCAGTATGAGCTGCAGTATGAGCAGCAGCAGTATGAGCAGCAGCAGTGTGAGCAGCAGCAGTGTGAGCAGCAGCAGTATGAGCAGCAGTATGAGCAGTAGTATGAGCAGCAGCAGTGTGAGCAGCAGTAGTCTGAGCAGCAGCAGTATGAGCAGCAGCAGTGTGAGCAGCAGCAGTATGAGCAGCAGCAGTGTGAGCAGCAGCAGTATGAGCAGCAGCAGTATGAGCAGCAGCAGTATGAGCAGCAGCAGCAGTATGAGGAGCAGCAGTATGGGCAGCAGCAGTATGAGCAGCAGCAGTGTGAGCAGCAGCAGTATGAGCAGCAGCAGTATGAGCAGTAGTATGAGCAGCAGCAGTGTGAGCAGCAGCAGTTTGAGCAGCAGTAGTATGAGCAGCAGCAGTGTGAGCAGCAGCAGTGTGAGCAGCAGCAGTATGAGCAGCAGCAGTGTGAGCAGCAGCAGTGTGAGCAGCAGCAGTGTGAGCAGCAGCAGTATGAGCAGCATCAGTGTGAGCAGCAGCAGTATGAGCAGCAGCAGTATGAGCAGCAGCAGCAGTATGAGGAGCAGCAGTATGGGCAGCAGCAGTATGAGCAGCAGCAGTGTGAGCAGCAGCAGTATGAGCAGCAGCAGTATGAGCAGTAGTATGAGCAGCAGCAGTGTGAGCAGCAGCAGTTTGAGCAGCAGTAGTATGAGCAGCAGCAGTGTGAGCAGCAGCAGAGTGAGCAGCAGCAGTATGAGCAGCAGCAGTGTGAGCAGCAGCAGTGTGAGCAGCAGCAGTGTGAGCAGCAGCAGTATGAGCAGCAGCAGTGTGAGCAGCAGCAGTATGAGCAGCAACAGTGTGAGCAGCAGCAGTATGAGCAGCAGCAGTGTGAGCAGCAGCAGTGTGAGCAGCAGCAGTGTGAGCAGCAGCAGTATGAGCAGCAACAGAATGAGCAGCACCAGTATGAGCAGCAGTATGAGCAGCAGCAGTGTGAGCAGCAGCAGTGTGAGCAGCAACAGTGTGAGCAGCAGCAGTGTGAGCAGCAGCAGTGTGAGCAGCAGCAGTGTGGCAGCAACAGTATGAGCAGCAGTATGAGCAGCAGTAGTCTGAGCAGCAGCAGTATGAGCAGCAGCAGTGTGAGCAGCAGCAGTATGAGCAGCAGCAGTGTGAGCAGCAGCAGTATGAGCAGCAGTATGAGCAGCAGCAGTATGAGCAGCAGCAGTGTGAGCAGCAGCAGTATGAGCAGCAGCAGTATGAGCAGTAGCAGTATGAGCAGCAGCAGTATGAGCAGCAGCAGTATGAGCAGCAGCAGTGTGAGCAGCAGCAGTATGAGCAGCAGCAGTATGAGCAGCAGCAGTATGAGCAGCAGCAGTATGAGCAGCAGCAGTATGAGCAGCAGCAGTGTAAGCAGCAGCAGTATGAGCAGCAGTATGAGCAGTAGTATGAGCAGCAGCAGTGTGAGCAGCAGCAGTGTGAGCAGCAGCAGTATGAGCAGCAGCAGTATGAGCAGCAGCAGTGTGAGCAGCAGCAGTGTGAGCAGCAGCAGTGTGAGCAGCAGCAGTATGAGCAGCATCAGTGTGAGCAGCAGCAGTATGAGCAGCAGCAGTATGAGCAGCAGCAGCAGTATGAGGAGCAGCAGTATGGGCAGCAGCAGTATGAGCAGCAGCAGTGTGAGCAGCAGCAGTATGAGCAGCAGCAGTATGAGCAGTAGTATGAGCAGCAGCAGTGTGAGCAGCAGCAGTTTGAGCAGCAGTAGTATGAGCAGCAGCAGTGTGAGCAGCAGCAGAGTGAGCAGCAGCAGTATGAGCAGCAGCAGTATGAGCAGCAGCAGCAGTATGAGGAGCAGCAGTATGGGCAGCAGCAGTATGAGCAGCAGCAGTGTGAGCAGCAGCAGTATGAGCAGCAGCAGTATGAGCAGTAGTATGAGCAGCAGCAGTGTGAGCAGCAGCAGTTTGAGCAGCAGTAGTATGAGCAGCAGCAGTGTGAGCAGCAGCAGAGTGAGCAGCAGCAGTATGAGCAGCAGCAGTGTGAGCAGCAGCAGTGTGAGCAGCAGCAGTGTGAGCAGCAGCAGTATGAGCAGCAGCAGTGTGAGCAGCAGCAGTATGAGCAGCAACAGTGTGAGCAGCAGCAGTATGAGCAGCAGCAGTGTGAGCAGCAGCAGTGTGAGCAGCAGCAGTGTGAGCAGCAGCAGTATGAGCAGCAACAGAATGAGCAGCACCAGTATGAGCAGCAGTATGAGCAGCAGCAGTGTGAGCAGCAGCAGTGTGAGCAGCAACAGTGTGAGCAGCAGCAGTGTGAGCAGCAGCAGTGTGAGCAGCAGCAGTGTGGCAGCAACAGTATGAGCAGCAGTATGAGCAGCAGTAGTCTGAGCAGCAGCAGTATGAGCAGCAGCAGTGTGAGCAGCAGCAGTATGAGCAGCAGCAGTGTGAGCAGCAGCAGTATGAGCAGCAGTATGAGCAGCAGCAGTATGAGCAGCAGCAGTGTGAGCAGCAGCAGTATGAGCAGCAGCAGTATGAGCAGTAGCAGTATGAGCAGCAGCAGTATGAGCAGCAGCAGTATGAGCAGCAGCAGTGTGAGCAGCAGCAGTATGAGCAGCAGCAGTATGAGCAGCAGCAGTATGAGCAGCAGCAGTATGAGCAGCAGCAGTATGAGCAGCAGCAGTGTAAGCAGCAGCAGTATGAGCAGCAGTATGAGCAGTAGTATGAGCAGCAGCAGTGTGAGCAGCAGCAGTGTGAGCAGCAGCAGTATGAGCAGCAGCAGTATGAGCAGCAGCAGTATGAGCAGCAGCAGTATGAGCAGCAGCAGTGTGAGCAGCAGCAGTATGAGCAGCAGCAGTATGAGCAGCAGCAGTATGAGGAGCAGCAGTATGAGCAGCAGCAGTGTGAGCAGCAGCAGTATGAGCTGCAGTATGAGCAGCAGCAGTATGAGCAGCAGCAGTGTGAGCAGCAGCAGTGTGAGCAGCAGCAGTATGAGCAGCAGTATGAGCAGTAGTATGAGCAGCAGCAGTGTGAGCAGCAGTAGTCTGAGCAGCAGCAGTATGAGCAGCAGCAGTGTGAGCAGCAGCAGTATGAGCAGCAGCAGTGTGAGCAGCAGCAGTATGAGCAGCAGCAGTATGAGCAGCAGCAGTATGAGCAGCAGCAGCAGTATGAGGAGCAGCAGTATGGGCAGCAGCAGTATGAGCAGCAGCAGTGTGAGCAGCAGCAGTATGAGCAGCAGCAGTATGAGCAGTAGTATGAGCAGCAGCAGTGTGAGCAGCAGCAGTTTGAGCAGCAGTAGTATGAGCAGCAGCAGTGTGAGCAGCAGCAGTGTGAGCAGCAGCAGTATGAGCAGCAGCAGTGTGAGCAGCAGCAGTGTGAGCAGCAGCAGTATGAGCAGCATCAGTGTGAGCAGCAGCAGTATGAGCAGCAGCAGTATGAGCAGCAGCAGCAGTATGAGGAGCAGCAGTATGGGCAGCAGCAGTATGAGCAGCAGCAGTGTGAGCAGCAGCAGTATGAGCAGCAGCAGTATGAGCAGTAGTATGAGCAGCAGCAGTGTGAGCAGCAGCAGTTTGAGCAGCAGTAGTATGAGCAGCAGCAGTGTGAGCAGCAGCAGAGTGAGCAGCAGCAGTATGAGCAGCAGCAGTGTGAGCAGCAGCAGTGTGAGCAGCAGCAGTGTGAGCAGCAGCAGTATGAGCAGCATCAGTGTGAGCAGCAGCAGTATGAGCAGCAGCAGTGTGAGCAGCAGCAGTATGAGCAGCAGCAGTATGAGCAGCAGCAGTGTGTGCAGCAGCAGTATGAGCAGCAGTATGAGCAGCAGCAGTATGAGCAGCAGCAGTGTGAGCAGCAGCAGTATGAGCATCAGCAGTGGCAGCAGCAGCAGTATGAGCAGCAGCAGTATGAGCAGCAGCAGTATGAGCAGCAGCAGTGTGAGCAGCAGCAGTATGAGCAGCAGCAGTGTGAGCAGCAGCAGTATGAGCAGCAGCAGTATGAGCAGCAGCAGTATGAGCAGCAGCAGCAGTGTGAGCAGCAGCAGTATGAGCAGCAGTATGAGCAGCAGCAGTATGAGCAGCAGCAGTGTGAGCAGCAGCAGTATGAGCAGCAGCAGTATGAGCAGCAGCAGTATGAGCAGCAGCAGCAGTGTGAGGAGCAGCAGTGTGTGCAGCAGCAGTATGAGCAGCAGTATGAGCAGCAGCAGTATGAGCAGCAGCAGTGTGAGCAGCAGCAGTATGAGCAGCAGCAGTGTGAGCAGCAGCAGTATGAGCAGCAGCAGTATGAGCAGCAGCAGTATGAGCAGCAGCAGCAGTGTGAGCAGCAGCAGTATGAGCAGCAGTATGAGCAGCAGCAGTATGAGCAGGCAGCAGTTGAGCAGGTGAGCAGCAGCAGTATGAGCAGCAGCAGTATGAGCAGCAGCAGTATGAGCAGCAGCAGCAGTGTGAGGAGCAGCAGTGTGTGCAGCAGCAGTATGAGCAGCAGCAGTATGAGCAGCAGCAGTGTGAGCAGCAGCAGTATGAGCAGCAGCAGTATGAGCATCAGCAGTGGCAGCAGCAGCAGTATGAGCAGCAGCAGTATGAGCAGCAGCAGTATGAGCAGCAGCAGAGTGAGCAGCAGCAGTATGAGCAGCAGCAGTGTGAGCAGCAGCAGTATGAGCAGCAGCAGTATGAGCAGCAGCAGTATGAGCAGCAGCAGCAGTGTGAGCAGCAGCAGTATGAGCAGCAGTATGAGCAGCAGCAGTATGAGCAGCAGCAGTGTGAGCAGCAGCAGTATGAGCAGCAGCAGTATGAGCAGCAGCAGTATGAGCAGCAGCAGTATGAGCAGCAGCAGCAGTGTGAGGATCAGCAGTATGAGCAGCAGCAGTGTGAGCAGCATCAGTGTGAGCAGCAGCAGTATGAGCAGCAGCAGTATGAGCAGCAGTGTGAGCAGCAGCAGTATGAGCAGCAGTGTGAGCAGCAGCTGTATGAGCAGCAGTAGTGTGAGCAGCAGCAGTATGAGCAGCAGCAGTATGAGCAGCAGCAGTATGAGCAGCAGTGTGAGCAGCAGCAGTATGAGCAGCAGTGTGAGCAGCAGCAGTATGAGCACCAGTATGAGCAGCAGTGTGAGCAGCAGCAGTATGAGCAGCAGTATGAGCAGCAGCAGTATGAGCAGCAGTGTGAGCAGAAGCAGCAGCAGCAGCAGTGTGAGCAGAAGCAGTATGAGCAGCAGTGTGAGCAGCACCAGTATGAGCAGCATTGTGAGCAGCAGCAGTGTGAGCAGCAGCAGTATGAGCAGCAGTGTGATCAGCAGCAGTATGATCAGCAGCAGTATGAGCAGCAGTGTGAGCAGCAGCAGTATGAGCAGCAGTGTGAGCAGCAGCTGTATGAGCAGCAGCAGTGTGAGCAGCAGTGTGAGCAGCAGCAGTATGAGCAGCAGCAGTATGAGCAGCAGCAGTATGAGCAGCAGTGTGAGCAGCAGCATTATGAGCAGCAGTGTGAGCAGCAGCAGTATGAGCAGCAGCAGTATGAGCACCAGTATGAGCAGCAGTGTGAGCAGCAGCAGTATGAGCAGCAGCAGTATGAGCAGCAGCAGTGTGAGCAGCAGCAGTATGAGCAGCAGTATGAGCAGCAGTAGTATGAGCAGCAGCAGTATGAGCAGCAGTGTGAGCAGAAGCAGCAGCAGCAGCAGTGTGAGCAGAAGCAGTATGAGCAGCAGTGTGAGCAGCACCAGTATGAGCAGCACCAGTATGAGCAGCAGTGTGAGCAGCAGCAGTATGAGCAGCAGTGTGAGCAGCACCAGTATGAGCAGCAGTGTGAGCAGCAGCAGTGTGAGCAGCAGCAGTATGAGCAGCAGTGTGATCAGCAGCAGTGTGAGCAGCAGCAGTATGAGCACCAGTATGAGCAGCAGTGTGAGCAGCAGCAGTATGAGCAGCAGTATGAGCAGCAGCAGTATGAGCAGCAGCAGTGTGAGCAGCAGCAGTATGAGCAGCAGTATGAGCAGCAGCAGTATGAGCAGCAGCAGTGTGAGCAGCAGCAGTATGAGCAGCAGCAGTATGAGCAGCAGCAGTATGAGCAGCAGTGTGAGCAGAAGCAGCAGCAGCAGCAGTGTGAGCAGAAGCAGTATGAGCAGCAGTGTGAGCAGCACCAGTATGAGCAGCAGTGTGAGCAGCAGCAGTATGAGCAGCAGTGTGAGCAGCAGCAGTATGAGCAGCAGTGTGAGCAGCAGCAGTGTGAGCAGCAGCAGTATGAGCAGCAGCAGTATGAGCAGCAGCAGTATGAGCAGCAGTGTGAGCAGCGCTCAGCACCCAGGCATTATGAATCAATGTATTGTTTTGCTCCAGGTCAAACCAGCAGCACAACAACAACAACAACCAAACCTCATAAGGGTTACGTTCCAAATGGTTCCTTATTCCGTTTACAGCGCACTACTTTTGACCAGGGTCCGTAAGGGTCATGTGATCACCCTGTTGCAGGATAACTTTCCTGCCTATCTAACTTTCCTGCCTAAAAGGCTTCTGGGTTTTGTAATTTTCACTTTCAAATTTCAAAGTTGATTTTCCAATTAGGAAAAAATGGACCAGCCCCTACATAAAATGGCCATGAATTATAATCCACATAATTTCTTCACATTTCCTGTTGCTGCAGGATTATTTTCCTACTGTAGCAAACTGGCTCAAATTAAGATCCTAAACCTGTAAAAGGAATAGGGTGATGTTTGTGATGTACCCCTGGTAGTGCACTATATAGGGAATAGGGTGATGTTTGTGATGTACACCTGGTAGTGCACTATATAGGGAATAGGGTAACATTTGGGATGCACATTAAGCTAACGGATGCTCCAGACTGAAGCAGCAGCACTCTGTAACATGCAGTGAAAATGAGGACACACAGTGTGTGTGTGTGTGTGTGTGTGTGTGTGTGTGTGTGTGTGTGTGTGTGTGTGTGTGTGTGTGTGTGTGTGTGTGTGTGTGTGTGTGTGTGTGTGTGTGTGTGTGTGTGTGTGTGTGTGTGTGTGTGTGTGTGCGTGAGTGAGTGTGTGTGCGTGAGTGTGTGTGTGCGTGCGTGCGTGTGCGTCTCTCCCAATTAATGTATATATGAAAGGACAAAGTCATTAATAACGTTCCTATTTGTATTTTTGTATTTATTATGGATCCCCATTAGTTCCTGCCAAGGCAACAGCTACTCTTCCTGGGGTTTATTATGGATCCCCATTAGTTCCTGTCAAGGCAGCAGCTACTCTTCCTGGTGTTTATTATGGATCCCCATTAGTTCCTGTCAAGGCAGCAGCTACTCTTCCTGGGGTTTATTATGGATCCCTATTAGTTCCTGCCAAGGCAACAGCTACTCTTCCTGGAGTTTATTATGGATCCCCGTTAGTTCCTGCCAAGGCAACAGCTACTCTTCCTGGGGTTTATTATGGATCCCCATTAGTTCCTGCCAAGGCAACAGCTACTCTTCCTGGGGTTTATTATGGATCCCCATTAGTTCCTGTCAAGGCAGCAGCTACTCTTCCTGGTGTTTATTATGGATCCCCATTAGTTCCTGTCAAGGCAGCAGCTACTCTTCCTGGGGTTTATTATGGATCCCCATTAGTTCCTGCCAAGGCAACAGCTACTCTTCCTGGGGTTTATTATGGATCCCCGTTAGTTCCTGCCAAGGCAACAGCTACTCTTCCTGGGGTTTATTATGGATCCCCATTAGTTCCTGTCAAGGCAGCAGCTACTCTTCCTGGTGTTTATTATGGATCCCCATTAGTTCCTGTCAAGGCAGCAGCTACTCTTCCTGGGGTTTATTATGGATCCCCATTAGTTCCTGTCAAGGCAGCAGGTACTCTTCCCGGGGTTTATTATGGATCCCCATTAGTTCCTGTCAAGGCAGCAGGTACTCTTACTGGGGTTTATTATGGATCCCCGTTAGTTCCTGCCAAGGCAGCAGCTTTTCTTCCTGGGGTTTATTATGGATCCCCGTTAGTTCCTGCCAAGGCAACAGCTACTCTTCCTGGGGTTTATTATGGATCCTCATTAGTTCCTGTCAAGGCAGCAACTACTCTTCCTGGGGTTTATTATGGATCCCCATTAGTTCCTGACAAGGCAGCAGGTACTCTTACTGGGGTTTATTATGGATCCCCATTAGTTCCTGCCAAGGCAGCAGCTACACTTCCCGGGGTTTATTATGGATCCCCGTTAGTTCCTGCCAAGGCAGCAGCTTTTCTTCCTGGGGTTTATTATGGATCCCCATTAGTTCCTGCCAGGGCAGCAGCTACTCTTCCTGGGGTTTATTATGGATCCCATTAGTTCCTGTCAAGGCAGCAGCTACTCTTCCTGGTGTTTATTATGGATCCCCGTTAGTTCCTGCCAAGGCAGCAGCTTTTCTTCCTGGGGTTTATTATGGATCCCCGTTAGTTCCTGCCAAGGCAACAGCTACTCTTCCTGGGGTTTATTATGGATCCCCATTAGTTCCTGTCAAGGCAGCAACTACTCTTCCTGGGGTTTATTATGGATCCCCATTAGTTCCTGACAAGGCAGCAGGTACTCTTACTGGGGTTTATTATGGATCCCCATTAGTTCCTGCCAAGGCAGCAGCTTTTCTTCCTGGGATTTATTATGGATCCCCATTAGTTCCTGCCAAGGCAGCAGCTACTCTTCCTGGGGTTTATTATGGATCCCCATTTGTTCCTGCCAAGGCAGGAGCTACTCTTCCTGGGGTTTATTATGGATCCCCATTAGTTCCTGCCAAGGCAGCAGCTACTCTTCCTGTGGTTTATTATGGCTCCCCATTAGTTCCTGCCAAGGCAGCAGCTACTCTTGCTGGGGTTTATTATGGATCCCCATTAGTTCCTGCCAAGGCAGCAGGTACTCTTCCTAGAGTTTATCATGGATCCCCATTAGTTCCTGTCAAGGCAGCAGCTACTCTTTCTGGGGTTTATTATGGATCCCCATTAGTTCCTGTCAAGGCAGCAGGTACTCTTACTGGGGTTTATTATGGATCCCCATTAGTTCCTGCCAAGGCGGCAGCTACTCTTCCTGGGGTTTATTATGGATCCCCGTTAGTTCCTGCCAAGGCGGCAGCTTTTCTTCCTGGGGTTTATTATGGATCCCCATTAGTTCCTGCCAAGGAAGCAGCTACTCTTCCTGCGGTTTATTATGGATCCCCATTAGTTCCTGCCAAGGCAGCAGCTACTCTTGCTGGGGTTTATTATGGATCCCCATTAGTTCCTGCCAATGCAGCAGGTACTCTTCCTAGAGTTTATCATGGATCCCCGTTAGTACCTGCCAAGGCAGCAGCTACTCTTCCTGGTGTTTATTATGGATACCCATTAGTTCCTGTCAAGGCAGCAGCTACTCTTCCTGGGGTTTATTATTGATCCCCATTAGTTCCTGTCAAGGCAGCAGGTACTCTTACTGGGGTTTATTATGGATCTCCATTAGTTCCTGCCAAGGCGCCAGCTACTCTTCCTGGGGTTTATTATGGATCCCCATTAGTTCCTGTCAAGGCAGCAGGTACTCTTCCTGGGCTTTATTATGGATCCCTGTTAGTTCCTGCCAAGGCAGCAGCTTTTCTTCCTGGGGTTTATTATGGATCCCCATTAGTTCCTGCCAAGGCAGCAGCTACTCTTCCCGGGGTTTATTATGGATCCCCATTAGTTTCTGCCAAGGCAGGAGCTACTCTTCCTGGGGTTTATTATGGATTCCCATTAGTTCCTGCCAAGGCAGCAGCTACTCTTCCTGGGGTTTATTATGGCTCCCCATTAGTTCCTGCCAAGGCAGCAGCTACTCTTCCTGGGGTTAATTATGGATCCCCATTAGTTCCTGCCAAGGCAGCAGGTACTGTTCCTAGAGTTTATCATGGATCCCCATTAGTACCTGCCAAGGCAGCAGCTACTCTTCCTGGGGTTTTTAATGGATCCCCATTAGTTCCTGCCAAGGCAGTAGCTACTCTTCCTGGGATTTATTATGCATCCCCATTAGTTCCTTCCAAGCCAGCAGCTACGTTTCCTGGGGTTTCTTATGACTCTCCGTTAGTTCCTGCCAAGGCAGCAGCTACTCTTCCTGGGGTTTATTATGGATCCCCATTAGTTCCTGCCAAGGCAACAGCTACTCTTCCTGGGGTTTATTATGGATCCCCATTAGTTCCTGTCAAGGCAGCAGCTACTCTTCCTGGTGTTTATTATGGATCCCCATTAGTTCCTGTCAAGGCAGCAGCTACTCTTCCTGGGGTTTATTATGGATCCCCATTAGTTCCTGTCAAGGCAGCAGGTACTCTTCCCGGGGTTTATTATGGATCCCCATTAGTTCCTGTCAAGGCAGCAGGTACTCTTACTGGGGTTTATTATGGATCCCCATTAGTTCCTGCCAAGGCAGCAGCTACTCTTCCCGGGGTTTATTATGGATTCCCGTTAGTTCCTGCCAAGGCAGCAGCTTTTCTTCCTGGGGTTTATTATGGATCCCCATTAGTTCCTGCCAAGGCAGCAGCTACTCTTCCTGGGGTTTATTATGGATCCCCATTAGTTCCTGCCAAGGCAGCAGCTACTCTTCCCGGGGTTTATTATGGATCCCCATGAGTTCCTGCAAAGGCAGCAGCTACTCTTCCTGGGGTTTATTATGGATCCCCATTACTTCCTGCCAAGGCAGGAGCTACTCTTCCTGGGGTTTATTATGGATCCCCATTAGTTCCTGCCAAGGCAGCAGCTACTCTTCCTGGGGTTTATTATGGATCCCCATTAGTTCCTGCCAAGGCAGCAGCTACTCTTCCCGGGGTTTATTATGGATCCCCATGAGTTCCTGCCAAGGCAGCAGCTTTTCTTCCTGGGGTTTATTATGGATCCCCATTAGTTCCTGCAAAGGCAGGAGCTACTCTTCCTGGGGTTTATTATGGATCCCCATTAGTTCCTGCCAAGGCAGCAGCTACTCTTCCTGTGGTTTATTATGGCTCCCCATTAGTTCCTGCCAAGGCAGCAGCTACTCTTCCTGGTGTTTATTATGGATCCCCATTAGTTCCTGTCAAGGCAGCAGCTACTCTTCCTGGGGTTTATTATGGATCCCCATTAGTTCCTGCCAAGGCAGCAGCTACTCTTGCTGGGGTTTATTATGGATCCCCATTAGTTCCTGCCAATGCAGCAGGTACTCTTCCTAGAGTTTATTATGGATCCCCATTAGTTCCTGCCAAGGCAGCAGCTACTCTTCCTGGTGGTTATTATGGATCCCCATTAGTTCCTTTCAAGGCAGCAGATACTCTTCCTGGTGTTTATTATGGATCCCCATTAGTTCCTGTCAAGGCAGCAGCTACTCTTCCTGGGGTTTATTATGGATCCCCATTAGTTCCTGTCAAGGCAGCAGGTACTCTTCCCGGGGTTTATTATGGATCCCCATTAGTTCCTGTCAAGGCAGCAGGTACTCTTACTGGGGTTTATTATGGATCCCCATTAGTTCCTGCCAAGGCAGCAGCTACTCTTCCCGGGGTTTATTATGGATCCCCATGAGTTCCTGCCAAGGCAGCAGCTTTTCTTCCTGGGGTTTATTATGGATCCCCATTAGTTCCTGCAAAGGCAGCAGCTACTCTTCCTGGGGTTTATTATGGATCCCCATTAGTACCTGCCAATCTTTATTTATTTATTTATCCATTATTTTACCTGGGAAGTTGACTGAGCACACGCTCTCATTTGCAGCAACGACCTGAGGAATAGTCACAGGGGAGAGGAGGGGGATGAATGAGCCAATTGTAAAGCAGCTACTCTTCCTGGGGTTTATTTTGGATCCCCATTAGTTGCTGTCCAGGCAGCAGCTTTTCTTCCTGGGGTTTATTATGGATCCCCATTAGTTCCTGCCAAGGCAGCAGCTACTCTTCCTGGGGTTTATTATGGATCCCCATTAGTTCCTGCCAAGGCAGCAGCTACTCTTGCTGGGGTTTATTATGGATCCCCATTAGTTCCTGCCAAGGCAGCAGGTACTCTTCCTAGAGTTTATCATGGATCCCCATTAGTACCTGCCAAGGCAGCAGCTACTCTTCCTGGTGTTTTATTATGGATCCCCATTAGTTCCTGTCAAGGCAGCAGCTACTCTTCCTGGGGTTTATTATGGATCCCCATTAGTTCCTGTCAAGGCAGCAGGTACTCTTACTGGGGTTTATTATGGATCCCCATTAGTTCCTGCCAAGGCAGCAGCTACTCTTCCCGGGGTTTATTATGGATCCCCATTAGTTCCTGCCAAGGCAGGAGCTACTCTTCCTGGGGTTTATTATGGCCCTTATTCCCCTCAGCAGGTTAGGTTAGGCAGTTGGTTAGGCAGCGGTAGAAACACATTGACCTGTGTTTATTTATCCCTGAGGGAGTGGGTGTAAGCCAAGAAACCCGTACTGACCTGTGTTTATTTATTCCTGTGGGAGTGGGTGTAAGCCAGGGAACCACATTGACCTGTGTTTGTTTATTCCTGAAGGAGTGGGTGTAAGCCAGGGAACCATATTGCGGAGTTGACTTGAGCTAGGGTGCACAGTACGACCAGTCTGGCTATTCAGCCTCTCTGATGGGAACAGACGTGTGTGTGTGTGTGTGTGTGTGTGTGTGTGTGTGTGTGTGTGTGTGTGTGTGTGTGTGTGTGTGTGTGTGTGTGTGTGTGTGTGTGTGTGTGTGTGTGTGTGTGTGTGTGTGTGTGTGTGTGTGTGAACAGAAGTCACTGTTTGTGTGGTGGGAATTACAGCCATCTGTATTTGACAGACCCCATGCTGGACTAAGGCTGTTACCTCATGCTGGAGTGTGTGTGTGTGTGTGTGTGTGTGTGTGTGTGTGTGTGTGTATGACTGGTGGGTTGGCATGGAGAAAGATTTGACTTGCATAAACATCACACACACACACACACAAAATAAAAGCGGATCCAAACCCCTTTTTCTTGGACAGTATAGGATGTCAAGGCTTAGAACAATGGAGATGGTTCTACACGTGTAGGATCTTAATTTGAGACAGTCTGCTAAAGCAGGAAAATAATCCTGCAGCAACAGGAAAATTTAATTCATTATTATTTTAATGAATGGACATTTTTCTAAGGGTTGATACATTTTTCATAAAGGAAAATAAACTCAGAAATGTTTCCAACTGGAAATTAAAAACTTTGGAAGCCTTTTTACATTAGTGAGTCATTTAGTAGACTCTCTTATCCAGATCCACTTACAGTAGTGAGTCATTTAGCAGACTCTCTTATCCAGAGCCACTACAGTAGTGAGTCATTTAGTAGACTCTCTTATCCAGATCCACTTACAGTAAGTAGTGAGTCATTTAACAGACTCTCTTATCCAGAGCCACTACAGTAGTGAGTCATTTAGCAGACTCTCTTATCCAGAGCCACTACAGTAGTGAGTCATTTAGTAGACTCTCTTATCCAGATCCACTTACAGTAAGTAGTGAGTCATTTAACAGACTCTCTTATCCAGAGCGACTACAGTAGTGAGTCATTTAGCAGACTCTCATCCAGATCCACTTACAGTAGTGAGTCATTTAGCAGACTCTCTTATCCAGAGCCACTTACAGTAGTGATTCATTTAACTGACTCTCTTATCCAGATCCACTTACAGTAGTGAGTCATTTAGCAGACTCTCTTATCCAGATCCACTTACAGTAGAGAGTCATTTAGCAGACTCTCTTATCCAGATCCACTTACAGTAGTGATTCATTTAGCAGACTCTCTTATCCAGATCCACTTACAGTAGTGAGTCATTTAGCAGACTCTCTTATCCAGATCCACTTACAGTAGAGAGTCATTTAGCAGACTCTCTTATCCAGATCCACTTACAGTAGTGAGTCATTTAGCAGACTCTCTTATCCAGATCCGCTACAGTAGTGAGTCATTTAGTAGACTCTCTTATCCAGAGCCACTACAGTAGTGAGTCATTTAGTAGACTCTCTTATCCAGAGCCACTACAGTAGTGAGTCATTTAGTAGACTCTCTTATCCAGATCCACTTACAGTAAGTAGTGAGTCATTTAGCAGACTCTCTTATCCAGAGCGACTACAGTAGTGAGTCATTTAGCAGACTCTCTTATCCAGAGCCACTTACAGTAGTGATTCATTTAGCAGACTCTCTTATCCAGATCTACTTACAGTAAGTAGTGAGTCATTTAGTAGACTCTCTTATCCAGAGTGACTACAGTAGTGAGTCATTTAGCAGACTCTCTTATCCAGAACCACTTACAGTAGTGAGTCATTTAGCAGACTCTCTTATCCAGAGCGACTACAGTAGTGAGTCATTTAGCAGACTCTCTTATCCAGAACCACTTACAGTAGTGAGTCATTTAGCAGACTCTCTTATCCAGAGCGACTACAGTAGTGAGTCATTTAGCAGACTCTCTTATCCAGAGCCACTTACAGTAGTGATTCATTTAACTGACTCTCTTATCCAGATCCACTTACAGTAGTGAGTCATTTAGCAGACTCTCTTATCCAGATCCACTTACAGTAGAGAGTCATTTAGCAGACTCTCTTATCCAGATCCACTTACAGTAGTGAGTAATTTAGCAGACTCTCTTATCCAGATCCGCTACAGTAGTGAGTCATTTAGTAGACTCTCTTATCCAGAGCCACTACATTAGTGAGTAATTTAGTAGACTCTCTTATCCAGATCCACTTACAGTAGTGAGTCATTTAGCAGACTCTCTTATCCAGATCCACTTACAGTAGTGAGTCATTTAGCAGACTCTCTTATCCAGATCCACTTACAGTAGAGAGTCATTTAGCAGACTCTCTTATCCAGATCCGCTACAGTAGTGAGTCATTTAGCAGACTCTCTTATCCAGATCCGCTACAGTAGTGAGTCATTTAGTAGACTCTCTTATCCAGAGCCACTACAGTAGTGAGTCATTTAGTAGACTCTCTTATCCAGATCCACTTACAGTAAGTAGTGAGTCATTTAACAGACTCTCTTATCCAGAGCCACTACAGTAGTGAGTCATTTAGCAGACTCTCATCCAGATCCACTTACAGTAGTGAGTCATTTAGCAGACTCTCTTATCCAGAGCCACTTACAGTAGTGATTCATTTAACTGACTCTCTTATCCAGATCCACTTACAGTAGAGAGTCATTTAGCAGACTCTCTTATCCAGATCCGCTACAGTAGTGAGTCATTTAGTAGACTCTCTTATCCAGAGCCACTACATTAGTGAGTAATTTAGTAGACTCTCTTATCCAGATCCACTTACAGTAGTGAGTCATTTAGCAGACTCTCTTATCCAGATCCACTTACAGTAGTGAGTCATTTAGCAGACTCTCTTATCCAGATCCACTTACAGTAGAGAGTCATTTAGCAGACTCTCTTATCCAGATCCACTTACAGTAGTGAGTCATTTAGCAGACTCTCTTATCCAGATCCGCTACAGTAGTGAGTCATTTAGTAGACTCTCTTATCCAGAGCCACTACAGTAGTGAGTAATTTAGTAGACTCTCTTATCCAGATCCACTTACAGTAGTGAGTCATTTAGCAGACTCTCTTATCCAGAGCCACTACAGTAGTGAGTCATTTAGTAGACTCTCTTATCCAGATCCACTTACAGTAAGTAGTGAGTCATTTAACAGACTCTCTTATCCAGAGCCACTACAGTAGTGAGTCATTTAGTAGACTCTCTTATCCAGATCCACTTACAGTAGTGAGTCATTTAGCAGACTAACTTACCTAGATCCACTACAGTAGTGATTCATTTAGCAGACTCTCTTATCCAGATCCACTTACAGTAGTGAGTCATTTAGCAGACTCTCTTATCCAGATCCACTTACAGTAGAGAGTCATTTAGCAGACTCTCTTATCCAGATCCACTTACAGTAGTGAGTCATTTAGCAGACTCTCTTATCCAGATCCGCTACAGTAGTGAGTCATTTAGTAGACTCTCTTATCCAGAGCCACTACAGTAGTGAGTCATTTAGTAGACTCTCTTATCCAGATCCACTTACAGTAGTGAGTCATTTAGCAGACTCTCTTATCCAGAGCCACTACAGTAGTGAGTCATTTAGTAGACTCTCTTATCCAGATCCACTTACAGTAAGTAGTGAGTCATTTAACAGACTCTCTTATCCAGAGCCACTACAGTAGTGAGTCATTTAGTAGACTCTCTTATCCAGAGCCACTACAGTAGTGAGTCATTTAGCAGACTCTCTTATCCAGATCTACTTACAGTAAGTAGTGAGTCATTTAGTAGACTCTCTTATCCAGAGTGACTACAGTAGTGAGTCATTTAGCAGACTCTCTTATCCAGAACCACTTACAGTAGTGAGTCATTTAGCAGACTCTCTTATCCAGAGCGACTACAGTAGTGAGTCATTTAGCAGACTCTCTTATCCAGAGCCACTTACAGTAGTGATTCATTTAGCAGACTCTCTTATCCAGATCTACTTACAGTAAGTAGTGAGTCATTTAGTAGACTCTCTTATCCAGAGTGACTACAGTAGTGAGTCATTTAGCAGACTCTCTTATCCAGATCCACTTACAGTAGTGAGTCATTTAGCAGACTCTCTTATCCAGATCCGCTACAGTAGTGAGTCATTTAGTAGACTCTCTTATCCAGAGCCACTACAGTAGTGAGTAATTTAGTAGACTCTCTTATCCAGATCCACTTACAGTAGTGAGTCATTTAGCAGACTCTCTTATCCAGAGCCACTACAGTAGTGAGTCATTTAGTAGACTCTCTTATCCAGAGCCACTACAGTAGTGAGTCATTTAGTAGACTCTCTTATCCAGATCCACTTACAGTAGTGAGTCATTTAGCAGACTCTCTTACCTAGATCCACTACAGTAGTGATTCATTTAGCAGACTCTCTTATCCAGATCCACTTACAGTAGTGAGTCACTTAGCAGACTCTCTTATCCAGATCCACTTACAGTAGAGAGTCATTTAGCAGACTCTCTTATCCAGATCCACTTACAGTAGTGAGTCATTTAGCAGACTCTCTTATCCAGATCCGCTACAGTAGTGAGTCATTTAGTAGACTCTCTTATCCAGAGCCACTACAGTAGTGAGTCATTTAGTAGACTCTCTTATCCAGATCCACTTACAGTAGTGAGTCATTTAGCAGACTCTCTTATCCAGAGCCACTACAGTAGTGAGTCATTTAGTAGACTCTCTTATCCAGATCCACTTACAGTAAGTAGTGAGTCATTTAACAGACTCTCTTATCCAGAGCCACTACAGTAGTGAGTCATTTAGTAGACTCTCTTATCCAGAGCCACTACAGTAGTGAGTCATTTAGCAGACTCTCTTATCCAGATCTACTTACAGTAAGTAGTGAGTCATTTAGTAGACTCTCTTATCCAGAGTGACTACAGTAGTGAGTCATTTAGCAGACTCTCTTATCCAGAACCACTTACAGTAGTGAGTCATTTAGCAGACTCTCTTATCCAGAGTGACTACAGTAGTGAGTCATTTAGCAGACTCTCTTATCCAGAACCACTTACAGTAGTGAGTCATTTAGCAGACTCTCATCCAGATCCACTTACAGTAGTGAGTCATTTAGCAGACTCTCTTATCCAGAGCCACTTACAGTAGTGATTCATTTAACTGACTCTCTTATCCAGATCCACTTACAGTAGTGAGTCATTTAGCAGACTCTCTTATCCAGATCCACTTACAGTAGTGAGTCATTTAGCAGACTCTCTTATCCAGATCCACTTACAGTAGAGAGTCATTTAGCAGACTCTCTTATCCAGATCCACTTACAGTAGTGAGTCATTTAGCAGACTCTCTTATCCATATCCACTTACAGTAGTGAGTCATTTAGCAGACTCTCTTATCCAGATCCGCTACAGTAGTGAGTCATTTAGTAGACTCTCTTATCCAGATCCACTTACAGTAAGTAGTGAGTCATTTAACAGACTCTCTTATCCAGAGCCACTACAGTAGTGATTCATTTAGCAGACTCTCTTATCCAGATCCACTTACAGTAGTGAGTCATTTAGCAGACTCTCTTATCCAGATCCACTTACAGTAGAGAGTCATTTAGCAGACTCTCTTATCCAGATCCACTTACAGTAGTGAGTCATTTAGCAGACTCTCTTATCCAGATCCGCTACTGTAGTGAGTCATTTAGTAGACTCTCTTATCCAGAGCCACTACAGTAGTGAGTCATTTAGTAGACCCTCTTATCCAGATCCACTTACAGTAGTGAGTCATTTAGCAGACTCTCTTATCCAGAGCCACTACAGTAGTGAGTCATTTAGTAGACTCTCTTATCCAGATCCACTTACAGTAAGTAGTGAGTCATTTAACAGACTCTCTTATCCAGAGCCACTACAGTAGTGAGTCATTTAGTAGACTCTCTTATCCAGAGCCACTACAGTAGTGAGTCATTTAGCAGACTCTCTTATCCATATCTACTTACAGTAAGTAGTGAGTCATTTAGTAGACTCTCTTATCCAGAGTGACTACAGTAGTGAGTCATTTAGCAGACTCTCTTATCCAGAACCACTTACAGTAGTGAGTCATTTAGCAGACTCTCTTATCCAGAGTGACTACAGTAGTGAGTCATTTAGCAGACTCTCTTATCCAGAACCACTTACAGTAGTGAGTCATTTAGCAGACTCTCTTATCCAGAGCCACTTACAGTAGTGATTCATTTAACTGACTCTCTTATCCAGAGCCATGACAGTAGTGAGTCATTTAGCAGACTCTCATCCAGATCCACTTACAGTAGTGAGTCATTTAGCAGACTCTCTTATCCAGAGCCACTTACAGTAGTGATTCATTTAACTGACTCTCTTATCCAGAGCCATGACAGTAGTAAGTCATTTAGCGACTAACAGTAGTGAGTGCATGCATTTAATTCCCGTGGGAATCTAACCACCCTGGCTGAGCCACAGGAGACCATTTTAAATGTAAAATACACAAGAAGTTTTAAATTTCTGTATTGCAGTAAAATTATCCTGCAACTGT
>NC_034203.2:43195801-43200628 GCF_002021735.2 Oncorhynchus kisutch
GAAGGAAGAGATCAACGACAGGGTGAGTTTATCTCTCTGGTGGAAGGAGAGGTCAACGGCAGGGTGAGTTTATATCTCTGGTGGAAGGGAGAGGTCAACGACAGGGTGAGTTTATCTCTCTGGTGGAAGGAGAGGTCAACGGCAGGGTGAGTTTATATCTCTGGTGGAAGGAGAGGTCAACGGCAGAGTGATTTTATATCTCTAGTGGAAGGGAGAGGGTCAACGGCAGGGTGGGGTTATATCTCTGGTGGAAGGGAGAGGTCAACGGCAGGGTGAGTTTATATCTGGTGGAAGGGAGAGGTCAACGGCAGGGTGAGTTTATATCTCTGGTGGAAGGGAGAGGTCAACGACAGGGTGAGTTTATATCTCTGGTGGAAGGAGAGGTCAATGGCAGGGTGAGTTTGTATCTGGTGGAAGGGAGAGATCAACGACAGGGTGAGTTTATCTCTCTGGTGGAAGGAGAGGTCAACGGCAGGGTGAGTTTATATCTCTGGTGGAAGGGAGAGGTCAACGGCAGGGTGAGTTTATCTCTCTGGTGTAAGGAGAGGTCAACGGCAGGGTGAGTTTATCTCTCTGGTGGAAGGAGAGGTCAACGGCAGGGTGAGTTTATCTCTCTGGTGGAAGGAGAGGTCAACGGCAGGGTGAGTTTATATCTCTAGTGGAAAGGAGAGGTCAACGGCAGGGTGAGTTTATATCTCTGGTGGAAGGGAGAGTTCAACGGCAGGGTGAGTTTATATCTCTGGTGGAAGGGAGAGGTCAACGGCAGGGTGAGTTTATATCTCTAGTGGAAGGGAGAGGTCAACGGCAGGGTGAGTTTATATCTCTAGTGGAAAGGAGAGGTCAACGGCAGGGTGAGTTTATATCTCTGGTGGACAGGGGAGGTCAACGGCAGGGTGAGTTTATATCTCTAGTGGAAAGGAGAGGTCAACGGCAGGGTTAGTTTATATCTCTGGTGTAAGGAGAGGTCAACGGCAGGGTGAGTTTATATCTCTAGTGGAAAGGAGAGGTCAACGGCAGGGTGAGTTTATATCTCTAGTGGAAAGGAGAGGTCAACGGCAGGGTGAGTTTATATCTCTGGTGGACAGGGGAGGTCAACAGCAGGGTGAGTTTATATCTCTAGTGGAAAGGAGAGGTCAACGGCAGGGTGAGTTATATCTCTGGTGGACAGGGGAGGTCAACAGCAGGGTGAGTTTATATCTCTAGTGGAAAGGAGAGGTCAACGGCAGGGTGAGTTTATATCTCTGGTGGACAGGGGAGGTCAACAGCAGGGTGAGTTTATATCTCTAGTGGAAATGAGAGGTCAACGGCAGGGTGAGTTTATATCTCTGGTGGAAGGAGAGGTCAACGGCAGGGTGAGTTTATATCTCTGGTGGACAGGGGAGGTCAACGGCAGGGTGAGTTTATATCTCTGGTGGACAGGGGAGGTCAACAGCAGGGTTAGTTTATATCTCTGGTGGACAGGAGAGGTCAACGGCAGGGTGAGTTTATATCTCTGGTGGAAGGAGAGGTCAACGGCAGGGTGAGTTTATATCTCTAGTGGAAAGGAGAGGTCAATGGCAGGGTGAGTTTATATCTCTGGTGGACAGGGGAGGTCAACAGCAGGGTGAGTTTATATCTCTGGTGGACAGGGGAGGTCAACAGCAGGGTGAGTTTATATTTCTGGTGGACAGGGGAGGTCAACAGCAGGGTTAGTTTATATCTCTGGTGGTCAGGAGAGGTCAACGGCAGGGTGAGTTTATATCTCTGGTGGACAGGGGAGGTCAACAGCAGGGTGAGTTTATATTTCTGGTGGACAGGGGAGGTCAACAGCAGGGTTAGTTTATATCTCTGGTGGTCAGGAGAGGTCAACGGCAGGGTGAGTTTATATCTCTGGTGGAAGGAGAGGTCAACGGCAGGGTGAGTTTATATCTCTGGTGGACAGGGGAGGTCAACAGCAGGGTGAGTTTATATCTCTGGTGGACAGGGGAGGTCAACAGCAGGGTGAGTTTATATCTCTAGTGGAAAGGAGAGGTCAACGGCAGGGTGAGTTTATATCTCTGGTGGACAGGGGAGGTCAACAGCAGGGTGAGTTTATATCTCTAGTGGAAATGAGAGGTCAACGGCAGGGTGAGTTTATATCTCTGGTGGAAGGAGAGGTCAACGGCAGGGTGAGTTTATATCTCTGGTGGACAGGGGAGGTCAACAGCAGGGTGAGTTTATATCTCTGGTGGACAGGGGAGGTCAACAGCAGGGTGAGTTTATATCTCTAGTGGACAGGGGAGGTCAACAGCAGGGTGAGTTTATATCTCTGGTGGTCAGGGGAGGTCAATGGCAGGGGGAGTTTATATCTCTGGTGGTCAGGGGAGGTCAATGGCAGGGGGAGTTTATATCTCTGGTGGACAGGGGAGGTCAACGGCAGGGGAGTCTTTCATCCCACTTTAATTGAATCATGACTTCCTTCCGTCTGTGAAAGGTCATGTTCTCCCTTCCGGTGAATCCAACGCTCCTGGTCTTTATTTAGATGCTAATGGATTTTGTGTCAGTGATCTTTTCCATATGATTTCCATTTTACAGTGACGTGTTTTTATTGTTGGCAGGTGGGCTGGTTCCCCTCTACATATGTGGAAGAGGAAGACTGAGCTGGTTGATTAAACCTCAGCTCTCAGGTGACACGGCTATAGCCCACTCTGCACTATGGCTCCAGACATCCTCCAGGTTGTAGAGCCACAGCATCCTGGCACTCTGATAGAACTCAGACAAGACAAAAGCCCCAAGCCAGACAGATGGAAGTAGGAAATGCCCTCTATCCTCATCCATCCTCACCCTACCTCACCCATCCTCAACACCCCTCTCCTCACCTCACCCATCCTCCTCAACACACCCCTCCTCACCTCTCCCATCCTCACCCCACCCCACCTCAGCCCTCCCCTCCCATCCTCACCCCTCCTCACCCTTCCTAACCCCTCTCCACCTCATCCCCTCCTCACCTCACCCATCTTCACCCCTCCCCAACTCATCCCCTCCTCACCCCACCCACCCATCGCTCACCCCTCCCTACCTCATCCCCTCCTCACTCATCCCATCCTCACCCCTCCTCACCCCTCACCCATCCTCACCCCTCCCCACCTCATCCCATCTTCACCCCTCCCCACCTCATCCCATCTTCACCCCCCCACCTCATCCCCTCCTCACCCATCCCATCCTCACCCCTCCCCACCTCATCCCCTCCACCCTTCCTCACACCTTCTCTCCTCTCCCATCCCCTCCTCACCTCATCCCTCCTTATGACCAGCACTGTTTTATTCTGACTGCACTATAGACTCCAGACTTAAAGTAGAGACAGTCCCTCCCTGGTTGAGAGTCAAACTTGATGAAGCTGGTCTTCTCTTACCTTGTGTTGTTATTGATAACATCATTGGTTAGTCTGACAGATTAGTCAATTATTAAACACTCTTGGCACGAAAGCAAGAGATTTCTCTGCTTTTCTACACCCACAGTGTTTGAAGACTGTACACAATGTTGAAGACTTGTTTTGTTGTGCTAAAATGATTCCATTATGTGACCGGTATGCTCCCCTTATATACAATGAGTTCCAAAAGTATTGGGACAGTGATATTTGCATCTGCATCGCTTGCTGTTTGGGGTTTTAAGGCTGGGTTTCTGTACAGCACTTTGTGACATCGGCTGACGTGAAAAGGGCTATGTAAATACATTTGATTGGTCGATTGATTTGTTGCTGTTGTTTTGGCTCTGTACTTTAACACTTTGGATTTTAAATGAAACCATGACTGAGGTTCAATTGCAGACTGTCAGCTTTAATTTTAGGGTATTTTCATCCATATCAGGTGAAGCTTTTTTTGACACAATACATTATTTATCATTCATTTCTATTGGGCACAAATTAATCTGAAACACAACCAAAGCAAACAGCAAATGCATCCAACAAATGTGTAGTAGAGTCACAAGCTTGACGTTGCCATTACTGTGCTATGAATATGGGACCAAATACTACACCTTCTACTACTTTAATACACATATAAGTGAATTTGTCCCAATACTTTTGGTCCAATAAAATGGGGGGGGGGAGACTATGTAGAAAAAGTGCTGTAATTTCTAAACAGTTTATCCGATACGATTGCAAAATACCCTCAAATTAAAGCTGACAGTCTGCAATTTAACCTCATTGTATTTGTTTTGAAATCCAAAGTGCTGGAGAACAGAGTAAAAATAACAAAAAATGTGTTACTGTCCCAATACTTTTGGAGATCACTGTATGACATTACCTGTTTCCTGTATAACAGGGTACCCCCCCCTCGAAAAAAAATGTTAAATATTTTTAAAATTGTTGGATATTAAAAAAAACTATAAAAACACCAGCAAATCAAATGATGTTATTTTATCTATTCCAAACTATTCCCCATAATCGAGAGAAATATGTGATCGTATATACAAATGTAAAAGTGATAAAGTGTTTGTCAAATATGGTTTCTGTTTCTGGCTTCTTGCAGTCACTTTGCAGTCTACAAATGATTTGTAATTATGTTTCCGGGCCCCCACCATCCCTTCAGAATCTATTGACTGATCTCTGCTATATAAGAACAATCACTGATATTGTTATTGATTCCTGTTGAATGTGACAATCATCCCTCTATACTGTACCCATCGTTCACCTGTGTTTTATCTCATCGGGAGATTCTCTGTCTCTCTCTCTCTCTCTCTCTCTCTCTCTCTCTCTCTCTCTCTCTCTCTCTCTCTCTTCCTCTCTCTCTCTCTCTCTCTCTCTGTCTCTGTCTCTCTCTCTCTCTCTCTCTCTCTCTCTCTCTCTCTCTCTCTCTCTGTCTCTGTCTC
>NC_034203.2:43213228-43230151 GCF_002021735.2 Oncorhynchus kisutch
GGATTGGTAGGATGGTCAGTTTTACAAGGGTATGTTTGGCAGCATGAGTGAAGGATGCTTTGTTGCGAAATAGGAAGCCAATTCTAGATTTAACTTTGGTGTGTAACCAGGGCCGGTTTACTAACCGGCAACGCCGGAGGAGAGGAGAAGGAGTAGATGTGACAATTTCAATCAATGAGAAATAGTCCTCATGATTTACCCATTGATTGTTGAACATTATAAATATAATATTGTGATCTCTGGCTAACAGCCAGTTCAGACGTCCTCTGTGTCCTTGAGGTGCATCAGATTGGTTTATGAACAAACTGTTTTATCATGTTTTTTTTGTTTTTTTACAGAGCCTTTTTGAAGTACGATTCTTTGAAAATTTGGAGTGCATCTGGAATATATTAGACCCCATTTATCTTGTTCTTCTTATTGTTTCTTATTTCTCTGTGCCAGTCTCCAGCCGCCCAGGTGTTCCAGAAACCCTGTGTCCTTGAGGGGTCAGTGGCCCCCTTAGCGTCCTTGCAGTGCTGAGCCAGCTGATGGTGGCTTGATGGTTTTGCGTGTCGTAACCCTCCCAGCCCAACATAAGTGCTGTTCCTGATGTGTTGAAGTGTTAATGGACAGGATTTACTAAAATCTCTCTACTGTTCTGGAGTGGAGAGGACAGATCGATTATGAACCAACCGCCCATTCCAATGATGGGCAGGAAGGACAACATGATGTGTGTGGAGGTGGTGTGTGTGTTGGGGGCTAGTGTGTTTGTGTTCTTTAATTAACCCCATTACATAGTCAAACATAATAACTCTATGCAAATCTGAAATTCATTTTTAAATAAACTTGAGGTTTGGGCCAAAAGTAGTGCACTACATAGGGAATAGGGTGCCATTGGGTCCTAGACTAAAATAGTGCACTACATAGGGAATAGGTGTGATGTGATCACAGAGAGAAGAAGTCCCTTATGGCAGCATTTATTGATTTGTTCTAGTGGAACATCTTAATTACACACCAATTTTGTCCTTGTGGAACATCTTAATTACACACCAGTCTCCTGGTTAAATAAATGTTAATAAAAATATATAAAAACATGTAATTTTGAAAACATTTAAATAGTGGAACACCTTAATTACCAGTCTTTGTCTTATTCTTGAAAGTCGGGAACATCCTTGTCTGGCAGGGAAACTTTATTTTTATTGTTGAAACCTTAACATTTTTATTTAGGTGAATTTTATAAGCAAAAATTATTCAATTTTCATGTCGGCTTTATACCTGCAAATGCCTTTGTCCGGAGCTATTTTAAAAAATGCAATCATTTACAATAAAACACATCATATGCAGTTTCTTGCCCAATGTGACATTACATTATATTTCTCTTAAAACTGTGATTCCTAAAAGATGTGTCCGGAGATTTGGTCAACTCTGTCAGATTTGTCTAAAATCCTAAATGAATCAGGAATGAGAAGGGACAGCTATACCCTTAAGGACCCCTTATTCATATCCTCATTACATGTAGTACAACAAAACCACTCATGGTCTGTAAAGTTCTCTACTTTTGAAAGAATGAACAATATCGGAATCACCATGGTGACAACCATAAACTGTCAACTCCATCTCCCCGATAGATGAAGATAGTATATTCATGTTGGTTCAAATATGTTACATTTAATTAGGTTTTAGAGTCATAAATCAACTGAGGAAAAACTAAATTGCTACTGTGTATACCACTTTAATGAAGATAAATTCTTATCTTTTTGTCAACTTCGTAAAACGTAAACTCCATCAGAGCTGAAAGATCTGATAGAATGGTTATGTTTTTATTGGGAATTTTAAAGTGAATAATGAAATATATTAAATATTGTGTTAAATATTTGAATAATCTAATGTTAGAATTAAAGGCCGTTAAACAAATACATTTTATGGTGTCTGACAAAGTTGACATGAATCCAGTTTGTTCCATCTTACGACAATATTCATATATATATATATATATTTTTTAAACAAAATTATGAGGTAGTTCCTTTACATGGTGATATTTTGGTATATCAAAATATATATAATATATATAATAATATATATATATAAATATATACTTCAAATGTTGTTACTATTAAGAGTATGTATGAGATCTAAAACAGCAACATTTTCTCTCAGCCTCATGGCAAAATGTGTAATATATATATAATTATTTTTCGGGAGGGGGGGGGGACCTTGCTCATACCTTGGGGAGAGACCCTGGAAAACTATACTACACCAAAGACCACACCAGGTATTATACATCTTCTAGTGAGGTACCATAGCAGGTAATATACATCTTCTAGTGAGGTACCACACCAGGTAATATACATCTTCTAGTGAGGTACCACACCAGGTATTATACATCTTCTAGTGAGGTACCATAGCAGGTAATATACATCTTCTAGTGAGGTACCACACCAGGTAATATACATCTTCTAGTGAGGTACCACACCAGGTAATACATCTTCTAGTGAGGTACCACACCAGGTAATACATCTTCTAGTGAGGTACCATAGCAGGTAATATACATCTTCTAGTGAGATACTGTAGCAGGTAATTCACATCTTCTAGTGAGGTACCACACCAGGTATTATACGTCCTGTGTATTGGCGACTACTGCAACAGAGATGTGACAGAGATGCTAGTAACTCAAGCCTATGTAGTGATTGAGGTCAAGGAGAAGTATAGACGACCTTCCTAGAGTTACAGAGCTGGGCTGTTTTTGCTGACTAGTGACTTCACGCAACAAATCATTGTGTACAACAAATCACTGTGTACATGTGACCAGCTGGGTTCAAACCGAGGTTTTTGGTGCACCATAGGACTGTGTTAGCCTGCTGAGCTAAAGCCTGAGCTGAAATGAGATCCACGGCCTTTGTTCAGGGATCCTCAAAAAACTCTCAAAATACACGGCTGATGGAAACACACATTTCTAAAACCAGCCTGAAGAAAACATTTTGAATTAGTAAGTCATTTTGCCTCCCCTTTCTAGAATAAACATTATTAATATTTAAATAATCCTCTGAATTTGGGGGAGAAAGTACTTCCCCCCTCAAATGTGAACCAAGGGGACTAAGCAGTACCTTATTATGGATGAGCGCAATTTTCAATAACAACTTAACTTAAAAACACAGAAATAGTTGAGAAAGTCTAGCTTACTCTCTCACTCCCCGTGCCCTACCAATACTAACTGGTGTTTTTCAAGTACAGAACACGTCTGGTGTTTTGCAGACAGACAGGGAAGCTGCTGCTGTGCTGAATTGAATATGGATATTGTATCGCTAATAAGATGAACCTCCCAGTTTCCACCTGGCAGCTGCTGAGCATGTTGTTTCCCAGATACAGAACACCAGGGTGAGTCCCAAATGGCTCCGTATTCCCTATAGAGTACACTAGTATTGACCAAAAGTAGAACCAATAGAATAACTGGAAAACTACAAACCAACTACAAACCCCATCCACCTGGCACTCCAGGCAGGCTAAAACAAACAACTACAAACCCCATCCACCAGGCACTCCAGGCAGGTTAAACAAACAACTACAAACCCCATCCACCAGGCACTCCAGGCAGGTTAAACAAACAAATACAAACCCCATCCACCTGGCACTCCAGGCAGGTTAAAACAAACAACTACAAACCCCATCCACCTGGCACTCCAGGCAGGTTAAAACAAACAACTACAAACCCCATCCACCTGGCACTCCAGGCAGGTTAAACAAACAACTACAAACCCCATCCACCTGGCACTCCAGGCAGGTTAAACAAACAACTACAAACCCCATCCACCTAGCACTCCAGGCAGGTTAAAACAAACAACTACAAACCCCATCCACCTGGCACTCCAGGCAGGTTAAACAAACAACTACAAACCCCATCCACCTGGCACTCCAGGCAGGTTAAACAAACAACTACAAACCCCATCCACCTAGCACTCCAGGCAGGTTAAAACAAACAACTACAAACCCCATCCACCTGGCACTCCAGGCAGGTTAAACAAACAAATACAAACCCCATCCACCTGGCACTCCAGGCAGGTTAAAACAAACAACTACAAACCCCATCCACCTGGCACTCCAGGCAGGTTAAAACAAACAACTACAAACCCCATCCACCTGGCACTCCAGGCAGGTTAAACAAACAACTACAAACCCCATCCACCTGGCACTCCAGGCAGGTTAAACAAACAACTACAAACCCCATCCACCAGGCACTCCAGGCAGGTTAAAACAAACACTCAGAGTATTTGAATAGTATTTTGAATAGTATCTGAACCCAGGTCTGCTGTGGACGTGTTATATAAGGGTCTCTCTCTCGTATGGGTGCAACCGACCAATGCTGACAGGGACAGAACCCAAAGACTAGGCTACACCGTGTGTGTGTGTGTGTGTGTGTGTGTGTGTGTGTGTGTGTGTGTGTGTGTGTGTGTGTGTGTGTGTGTGTGTGTGTGTGTGTGTGTGTGTGTGTGTGTGTGTGTGTGTGTGTGTGTGTGTGTGTCTAAGAACGTCCTCACTAATACCCTCTCTTCTCAAGTGTAAAGGGAAAGGGAGCACCAAGATACCACTCACTGCCAGGGACAGACTGGGACCAGAAACCGGCTCTGGCCTTAATATACACAGGCCCGTTTCCCCCCCTTGTGGCCCCCACTGTCCCATTTATTTCCTCTATAACTAGCCAAATTATGGCTTAAGTCCCAACGAGCTAAAGATGGACCGGCCCATCTGGCATCTGACAGAATTGCCCTTTTGACCAGTCCGTCTCTGCTAACGGCTGCTGTGTCTCTGGGGAGGTAGAACACCACCAGCCAGCTAGCTAGCTAGCTAAATCCCTAGGTGTTTCTTTCCTCCCTGTCCCAGTGTTACCTACCCATCTACTGTAACATGGTAACAATTCTCGACCACCCACGGTGTACCGTAAGCTCATAGCGCATTAAATACAGCATTGTTAAAGTGGACAAACGTCAATTGAAAGGACTATTGGGGTTTCGTTTCAAATGGTACCCTTTTCCCTATACAGTGCCCTTGGAACGAAGCCACAATAGACATTTTATTAGAATTCTGTGAACACTTTGATGATAACCCATAACTAGCCAGCCAGTCAGCCAAACGATATACTGTACCATATACTGTGCCATTATACTGTACCATTATACTGTACTGTATAATGTACCATATACAGTATTATATACTGTGTCGTTATACTGAACAATATACTGTATTATTATACTTTACAATATACAGTACTATATATTGTACTATTTATTATACTGTACTATATACTGTATTATTATACTTTACTATATACTGTACTATTTATTATACTGTACTATATATTATACTGTACTATATATTGTACTATATATTATACTGTACTATATATTGTACTATTTATTATACTGTACTATATACTGTATTATTATACTTTACAATATACTGTACTATATATTGTACTATTTATTATACTGTACTATATACTGTATTATTATACTTACAATATACTGTACTATATATTGTACTATTTATTATACTGTACTATATACTGTATTATTATACTTTACTATATACTGTACTATTTATTATACTGTACTATATATTATACTGTACTATATATTGTACTATATATTATACTGTACTATATATTGTACTATTTATTATACTGTACTATATACTGTATTATTATACTTTACAATATACTGTACTATATATTGTACTATTTATTATACTGTACTATATACTGTATCATTATACTTTACAATATACTGTACTATATATTGTACTATATATTATACTGTACTATATATTATACTGTACTATATATTGTACTATTTATTATACTGTACTATATACTGTATCATTATACTTTACAATATACTGTACTATATATTGTACTATTTATTATACTGTACTATATATTATACTGTACTATATATTATACTGTACTATATATTATACTGTACTATATACTGTAACCAATATACTGTGCTATATCCTGTACCATTATACTGTACTATATACTGTATTATTATACTTTACAATATACTGTACTATATATTGTACTATTTATTATACTGTAGTATATACTGTATCATTATACTTTACAATATACTGTACTATATATTGTACTATATATTATACTGTACTATATACTGTATCATTATACTTTACAATATACTGTACTATATATTGTACTATTTATTATACTGTACTATATATTATACTGTACTATATATTATACTGTACTATATATTATACTGTACTATATACTGTAACCAATATGCTGTACTATATCCTGTACCGTTATACTGTACTATATACTGTATTATTATACTTTACAATATACTGTACTATATATTATACTGTACTATATATTGTACTATTTATTATACTGTACTATATATTATACTATACAATATACTGTACCATTATACTGTAGCCTAGCTTTTTGAGGAAACGTGCCTTTATGTTGAAGTTAACACGTTTACTTGCAGACTTTGTAGCTTCGGTACTGAAAAAAAAGGTGGTTTCAAAGGAATGCAATTAGTGATGATAAATTGAGAAAAGATTTGTAACCTAGTTGTGAATTTCGCGAGCGAGCAGCCTGCATACCCACAGTCTATTCTGTCTTAGTAAGCAGGTCATGTAGAGAAATGATGCTGGTTTTCAGTGTCTGAGGAGGATGTATATTTCAACAGCTTCCTGCACCTGCTACTATGATTTAGAGTTGTGGTCCCTTTACAGTCATGTATCCTACTCTCTTGAGCTTCATCTCTATCTAAGAGACATATAACTTTTAAAAAGTGATTTTGAAATGTCCATCTATGGCTGAGCCAGGAGCCTGGGCGAAGTGTCAAAAGAATGTTTATTGCATTAACAGATGCGTACAGCCTTCCGCACACCTCTTCATCACCAAGACGTCAGCCACCCGAGCCATAAACGGTTCTCTCTGCTACTGCACGGCAAGTTGTACCAAGTCTGGAACCAACAGGACGGCTGAAAAGTTACTAGCCATGAGGATGCTAAACAAGACTGCTAAATAGATTATCAAATGGCTACCCGGACAACCTGCATTTACACTTTAAAAAAAACTAACTCTCTTGTACTGACTCTATGCACACACACCGGACTCTACCCCCCGCACTGGACTCTACCCCCACACTGGACTCTACTCCCACACTGGACTCTACCCCCACACTGGACACTACCCATACACTGGACTCTACCCCCACACTGGACTCTACCCATACACTGGACTCTACCCACACACTGGACTCTACCCCGGCACAGGACTCTACCCACACACTGCACTCTACCCCCCACACACTGGACTCTACCCCCCACACTGGACTCTACCCCCCACACTGGACTCTACCCCCACACTGGACTCTACCCCCACACTGGACTCTACCCCCCACACTGGACTCTACCCCTCACACATCTGACTCTACCCCCCACACTGGACTCTACCCCCGGCACAGGACTCTACCCACACACTGGACTCTACCCACACACTGCACTCTACCCCCCACACACTGGACTCTACCCCCCACACTGGACTCTACAACCCACACTGGACTCTACCCCCCATACTGGACTCTACCCCCACACTGGACTCTACCCCTCACACTGGACTCTACCCGCCACACTGGACTCTACCCACACACTGGACTCTACCCACAAACTGGACTCTACCCCTCACACTGGACTCTACCCACACACTGGACTCTACCCACACACTGGACTCTACCCCTCACACTGGACTCTACCCACACACTGGAATCTACCCACACACTGGACTCTACCTACACACTGGACTCTATCTACACACTGGACTCTACCCACACACTGGACTCTACCCACACACTGGACTCTACCCACACACTGGACTCTTCCCCCACACTGGACTCTACCCCCCGCACTGGACTCTACCCACACACTGGACTCTACCCCCCACACTGGACTCTACCCACAAACTGGACTCTACACCCCACACTGGACTCTACCCACACACTGGACTCTACCCCCGGCACAGGACTCTACCCACACACTGCACTCTACCCCCCACACTGGACTCTACCCCCCACACTGGACTCTACCCCCCCACACTGGACTCTACCCCTCACACATCTGACTCTACCCCCCACACTGGACTCTACCCCCGGCACAGGACTCTACCCACACACTGGACTCTACCCCCACACACTGGACTCTACCCCCACACTGGACTCTACCCCCCCACACTGGACTCTACCCCTCACACTGGACTCTACCCCCCACACTGGACTCTACCCTCACACTGGACTCTAGCCACACACTGGACTCTACCCACACACTGGACACTACCCCCCACACTGGACTCTACCCCCACACTGGACTCTATCCCGACACTGGATTCTACACCTCACACTGGACTCTACCCCCACACTGGACTCTACCCCTCACACTGGACTCTACCCCTCACACTGGACTCTACCTCTCACACTGGACTCTACCCACACACTGGACACTACCCCCCACATTGGACTCTACCCCCACACTGGACTCTATCCCGACACTGGATTCTACCCCTCACACTGGACTCTACCCCCACACTGGACTCTACCCCCCATACTGGACTCTACCCCCACACTGGACTCTACCCCTCACACTGGACTCTATCCCCCACACTGGACTCTACCCCTCACACTGGACTCTACCCCCCATACTGGACTCTACCCCCACACTGGACTCTACCCCTCACACTGGACTCTACCCCCCACACTGGACTCTACCCTCACACTGGACTCTAGCCACACACTGGACTCTACCCACACACTGGACACTACCCCCCACACTGGACTCTACCCCCACACTGGACTCTATCCCGACACTGGATTCTACACCTCACACTGGACTCTACCCCCACACTGGACTCTACCCCTCACACTGGACTCTACCCCTCACACTGGACTCTACCTCTCACACTGGACTCTACCCACACACTGGACACTACCCCCCACATTGGACTCTACCCCCACACTGGACTCTATCCCGACACTGGATTCTACCCCTCACACTGGACTCTACCCCTCACACTGGACTCTACCCCCACACTGGACTCTACCCCCCATACTGGACTCTACCCCCACACTGGACTCTACCCCTCACACTGGACTCTATCCCCCACACTGGACTCTACCCACACACTGGACTCTAATGACACACTGGACTCTACCCCCCACACTGGACTCTACCCACCACACTGGACTCTACCCTCACACTGGACTCTACCCACACACTGGACTCTACCCACACACTGGACTCTACCCCTCACACTGGACTCTACCCACACACTGGACTCTACCAACACAATGGACTCTACCTACACACTGGACTCTATCTACACACTGGACTCTACCCACACACTGGACTCTACCCACACACTGGACTCTACCTACACACTGGACTCTACCCACACACTGGACTCTACCCTCACACTAGACTCCACCCACACACTGAATTTTACCCACACACTCACACATACTTACACTGACACCTCAACACACACACACTACATATGCCCAAACAAATGTGAATAACATGCACACATACTAACGCCACACTCATCGCATACGCTGCTGTCACTGTCTACTATCTATCCTGTTGTCTAGTCACTTCACCTCTACTTACAGTATACTGCTGTTACTGTCTATTATCTATCCTTTACCCCTACTTACAGTATACTTCTGTTACTGTCTATTATCTATCCTTTACCCCTACCTACAGTATACTGCTGTTACTGTCTATTATCTATGCTTTACCCCTACCTACAGTATACTGCTGTTACTGTCTATTATCTATCCTGTTGTCTAGTCACTTCACCCCTACCTACAGTATACTGCTGTTACTGTCTATTATCTATCCTTTACCCCTACTTACAGTATACTGCTGTTACTGTCTATTATCTATCCTTTACCCCTACCTACAGTATACTGCTGTTACTGTCTATTACCTATCCTTTACCCCTACCTACATTATACTGCTGTTGCTGTGACTGGAACGAATTGCAAAAATCGCTGAAGTTGGAGACTTTTATCTCCCTCACCAACTTCAAACATCAGCTATATGAGCAGCTAACCGATCGCTGCAGCTGTACATAGTCTATCGGTAAATAGCCCACCCATTTTTACCTACCTCATCCCCATACTGTTTTTATTATTTACTTTTCTGCTCTTTTGCACACCAATATCTCTACCTGTACATGACCATCTGATCATGTATCACTCCAGTGTTAATCTGCAAAATTGTAATTATTCGCCTACCTCCTCATGCCTTTTGCACACAATGTATATAGACTCCCCTTTTTTTTCTACTGTGTTATTGACTTGTTAATTGTTTACTCCATGTGTAACTCTGTGTTGTCTGTTCACACTGCTATGCTTTATCTTGGCCAGGTCACAGTTGCAAATGAGAACTTGTTCTCAACTAGCCTACCTGGTTAAATAAAGGTGTTCTCAACTAGCCTACCTGGTTAAATAAAGGTGTTCTCAACTAGCCTACCTGGTTAAATAAAGGTGTTCTCAACTAGCCTACCTGGTTAAATAAAGGTGTTCTCAACTAGCTGACCTGGTTAAATAAAGGTGTTCTCAACTAGCCTACCTGGTTAAATAAAGGTGTTCTCAACTAGCCTACCTGGTTAAATAAAGGTGTTCTCAACTAGCCTACCTGGTTAAATAAAGGTGTTCTCAACTAGCCTACCTGGTTAAATAAAGGTGTTCTCAACTAGCCTACCTGGTTAAATAAAGGTTAAATAAAAATAAATAAATAAAATATAATCTATCCTTTACCCCTACCTACAGCATACTGCTGTTACTGTCTATAATCTATCCTTTACCCCTACCTACAGCATACTGCTGTTACTGTCTATAATCTATCCTTACCCCTACCTACAGTATACTGCTGTTACTGTCTATAATATATCCTTTACCCCTACCTACAGTATACTGCTGTTACTGTCTATAATCTATCCTTTACCCCTACCTACAGTATACTGCTGTTACTGTCTATAATATATCCTTTACCCCTACCTACAGTATACTGCTGTTACTGTCTATAATCTATCCTTTACCCCTACCTACAGTATACTGCTGTTACTGTCTATTATCTATCCTGTTGTCTAGTCACTTTACCCCTACCTACAGTATACTGCTGTTACTGTCTATAATCTATCCTTTACCCCTACCTACAGTATACTGCTGTTACTGTCTATAATATATCCTTTACCCCTACCTACAGTATACTGCTGTTACTGTCTATTATCTATCCTGTTGTCTAGTCACTTTACCCCTACCTACAGTATACTGCTGTTACTGTCTATAATCTATCCTTTACCCCTACCTACAGTATACCGCTGTTACTATCTATTACCTATCCTTTACCCCTACCTACAGTATACTGCTGTTACTGTCTATAATATATCCTTTACCCCTACCTACAGCATACTGCTGTTACTGTCTATAATCTATCCTTTACCCCTACCTACAGTATACTGCTGTTACTGTCTATAATATATCCTTTACCCCTACCTACAGTATACTGCTGTTACTGTCTATAATCTATCCTTTACCCCTACCTACAGTATACTGCTGTTACTGTCTATAATATATCCTTTACCCCTACCTACAGTATACTGCTGTTACTGTCTATAATCTATCCTTTACCCCTACCTACAGTATACTGCTGTTACTGTCTATTATCTATCCTGTTGTCTAGTCACTTTACCCCTACCTACAGTATACTGCTGTTACTGTCTATAATCTATCCTTTACCCCTACCTACAGTATACTGCTGTTACTGTCTATAATCTATCCTTTACCCCTACCTACAGTATACTGCTGTTACTGTCTATTATCTATCCTGTTGTCTAGTCACTTTACCCCTACCTACAGTATACTGCTGTTACTGTCTATAATCTATCCTTTACCCCTACCTACAGTATACCGCTGTTACTATCTATTACCTATCCTTTACCCCTACCTACAGTATACTGCTGTTACTGTCTATTATCTATCCTTTACCCCTACCTACAGTATACTGCTGTTACTGTCTATTATCTATCCTGATGTCTAGTCACTTTATCTCTACCTACAGTATACTGCTGTTACTGTCTATTATCTATCCTGTTGTCTAGTCACTTTACCCCTACCTACAGTATACTTGCTGCTACTGTCTATTATCTATCCTGTTGCCTCGTCACTTTACCCCTACCTATATGTATATAGCTACCTCAACTACCTTGTACCCCTGCACATCAAATCGGTACTGTTACTCCCTGTATATAGCCATGTTATTACCTGGTACTTCCTGTATATAGCCATGTTATTACCTGTTACTCCCTGTATATAGCCATGTTATTACCTGGTACTTCCTGTATATAGCCATGTTATTACCTGGTACTTCCTGTATATAGCCATGTTATTAGCTGGTACTTCCTGTATATAGCCATGTTATTACCTGGTACTTCCTGTATATAGCCATGTTATTACCTGGTACTCCCTGTATATAGCCATGTTATTACCTGGTACTTCCTGTATATAGCCATGTTATTACCTGGTACTTCCTGTATATAGCCATGTTATTACCTGGTACTCCCTGTATATAGCCATGTTATTACCTGGTACTCCCTGTATATAGCCATGTTATTGCCTGGTACTTCCTGTATAGGATAGGCCAGTAGGATATACACCCTTTCTTCTGGTCTAAAATAAAATATCCCAATGCCCCAGGACAGTGATTGGGGACATTGCTTTGTGTAGGGTGCTATCTTTCGGATGGGACATTAAACGGGTGTCTTGACTCTCTGTGATCACTAAAGATCCCATGGCATGTAATGGTAGGGCTATTAACCCTGGTGTCCTGGTTAAATTCCCAATCTGGCATTCATACCATCATGGCCACCCAAAACATCTCCAACTTACAATTGGCTCATTCATCCCCCTCCTCTCTCCTGTAACTATTCCCCAGGCCGTTGCTATAAATGAGAATGTGTTCTCAGTCAACTTCTCAGCCATGTTATTACCTGGTACTCCCTGTATATAACCATGTTATCACCTGGTACTATGTATATAGCCATGTTATTACCTAGTACTCCCTGTATATAGCCATGGTATTACCTGGTACTCCCTGTATATAGCCATGGTATTACCTGGTACTTCCTGTATATAGCCATGTTATTACCTGGTACTTCCTGTATATAGCCATGTTATTACCTGGTACTTCCTGTATATAGCCATGTTATTACCTGGAACTCACTGTATATAGCCATGTTATTACCTGGTATTCCCTGTATGTATACATGTTATTACCTGGTACTCACTGTATATAACCATGTTATTACCTGGTATTCCCTGTATGTAGACATGTTATTACCTGGATCTCTGTATATAGCCATGTTATTACCTGGTATTTACTGTTAGTCTACACCTATTGTTGACTAAATACATTTTGATTTGATTTGATTACTCAGCTTTATAATGTTACCAGAAAATGTATTTGATGTGCTACTCCATTTTCTGGGCAGCCATTTTGGAAAATGGAACCTTCATCACTCCTAAACAGATAATACATGACTGCTAGTCCATGACACCACTGACAAATATAATGTGTGGGCCAACATGCATAAAACTCTTGAAAATGTACAATAGTAGAACATAAAGAATCACCTATTAAATATCTCATTTTATCATAATAAAGACAGTCAGTCTGCCAAATCTAATGTCTCAAGGTGCAATATGTCACCCACCAGGAGTGACTTAATTTCTATTCAGGGACCCACCGTGGTTTACAGCTAGGCTAATTTCCCATCTCATGAATACGCAGAGTCACAACACCAGCTGGAAAGAGATGAGCTTAATGGAACCTCTTCCTTTCTCCCTCGGTTTCATGGGTTATATCAACTACCATTCTCACCTGGACTACCGTCATTACATTCATCTCATTCGGAGCCTGTTGATACATTTCCACACGATGGAGAAATGGGTTTGAGACCTAGAGGACGGCTGCATCGTGAATGTAAGAAGGGACACACACTGGTAGAATGGAGTTAGTTTAGCGTAAACAGTTTTATATTTTATACTTGGAAAATCTATTATGTTGTTGACATCAATAAGACACCTGGATTTGTAGCTGTAATCTTGGGGGAATGTACACACGGCAGGGCAGGCTATGAGTGTCTAAAGTGAGGTTTTGAAAAAGTCATAATATATTGTCTTGTCTGACTGAATTTGTAATGTTATTGTTCTGTACTTGGATGATGTGTTCTGCTGAAGTGTGTAAAGAAATTAAAATAAACACCTGGAATTCCCTTTGGTGCAGCTGTGTTTCTGTGTATCTGTAAACAGTTTCCATACAGTATGTCAGCAGGTTTCAACCACAATATCAGGAAAAATAAAACCATTTCTTTATGCATTCTGAGTCGTAGACATCTTCAGGACTTGTCCTTGCCACCTCAAGCTGCCCAGCAACGATACAAAAAAAACTAAAAGTAATACGTATTTTTCATTTACTTAAAATCATGAAAATATCTTTTTGTTTTGTACAAACATTAAATACAGCTACAATACAATATGATACATCATCTTTATCAACACAGGTGAGCTCAACAAGCGTTTCCGTGACTACAAAGCCGGCAACAAAAATAACAATAGTTTTCGTCTCCGAGTCAACCGGTAGTCAAGGAGTTTAGCTTGGATCATAACACTTGTGCGGTATTTGACAAAACAAAAAAGGCCTTTTTAAGCAGCCAAAGAAAATCACTAGACACTAAAGCTACAGGTAGGAGGAATAGAAGTGCGGGAAGGAGGTAAGGGAAGGTAACCAGGAGGGAGGAAAGAAGGAAAGGGGAATATATACCAAGAGTGACTTCTCAACCAATTTGTAATGCAGATGACAGATTCAGAGTGATTTTTCTACAGTTTGGTTGGCCCACATTGAGTGGCATAACCTCTGTGAAGACTATTCATCTGTTCCCAAAGAATGAGAACGTTGTCAACATTGTTTCTAGGTCACACGTTGGTATACCAACATCTGTTGTCATTAAATGTGTCTTAAACTGAGAGTTCACCCAAATTCCAAAATGACATAATGGTTTTCTTACTCTGTAAGCAGTCTGGGGACAAGGTTTGACAGAAATCCATGCTTTGGTTTAGTTTCCAAATGTTATTTATTTTTGAACATTTTCGGCACAAATCCTTACAAGTCCTGGTACTGATGTTAGCATTTTTCACGCATCATTTTCATATCATCTATACGTAACTTTGTTGAGCTTCAAAAATCTATTTGACATACTTCCAGGTGATTTAAACATGATGAGTGAAAAATTCTAATATCGTTACTAGGACCTAAATGGTATTTGGGCTCCTGAGTGGCGCCGTGGTCTGAAGGCACTGTATCTCAGTGCAAGAGGTGTCACTACAGTCTCGGTTTGGAATCCAGGCTGTATCACATCCGGCCGTGATTGGGAGTCCCAAAGGGCGGCACACAATTGGCCCCAGCGTCGTCCAGGTTTGGCAAAGGTAGACCGTCATTGTAAATAGAAATTAGTTCTTATTAACTGGCTTGCCTGGTAAAAATGAAAATAATAATCATTTGTACCACGTGATAAACCATTTGGAAACAGTGCCAGGGAATTAAAACCAAAGCACGGATTTCTATCATAACATGTCCATAGACTGGTTACAAGATAAGATAGCCAATGTGTCATTTTGTAATTTGGGTGTACTATCCCTTTAAATGGCACCCATATTCCTTATACAGTCTGCTACTGTTGACCAGAACCCACTGGGTGTACTATATAGGAAGTAGGGTGTACTATATAGAGAATAGGGTGCCATTTGGGACAGGACCATAGTGAGATTGAAGGTTGTAGATTGTACTATAAAGGCGTTTACAGACGGGCCAAGGTAAGCAGAGAAGGTCATATAAACTTCCGCCCGCCACTATTGGAAAAAATCCGAGTGGTTTATTTGTAAGCGGTTCGTGGTGCTTTCTCCGTGTGCAGCTCTGCTGGCTTGGAGCTCAAGGCGCCAAAAATATTAAATTAGCTGAAGTCTTGAGCGGTCGGTGCACATTGTTGACCGATGAGCATCGTTCATCTTGTCAACCAATCAAACAATGTTTTAATGACAATATTCGAGCTGACAACAACCCGGGATCGCTGGTCTCTACAGGCGGTATGAGGATTTTCTCATGGTTCAATTGCCATTTACCGCAGCCCGTGTCTATGCTCCTTAAGTTGACTTATGTCTGTCTGTCTGTGTCTCTCTCTGACCAAAAGTATCATTAGCATTTCTTCGTTATCCATTCAGTTTATCAGCCATCATCATATTGCACTTTTGACATTAAATAAAGGTTCCTTATTTATACCACGGACCAGGGCACGTAATATCTCGTTTAGTCTCCCTGCTTGATCCCATGTCCTTCAGGTCTGAATTCCTTTCTCTTTTCTGTAGATCTGATCTAAGGTGACTTTCTGCTGTCCCAGAATGTACTTGCATTAGGTCCTGCCCTGCTGTCCTTCAAAATGACAACATGGTTGACAAATTGCCAAGTGGACCTCTTCAGTTCCAAGTTGAAAGTTCACTGGCCAGTTGTAATGAATACAACAATTCTTAGCAGAACCATATCACCACCAGGGGGAGCAGTAGGGAGAGGAGCAGACCTGGAGGGACCAGGAGGAGAGGGTGGGTGGAGGGATGGCTGCCCAGCAGTGGGGTACTCCTCGCAGGGCCCGTGGACCTGGCATCGTGTCCTCTCACACAGGACGCCTTTGAAACCCGGAGCACAGTGGCACCGCTGATGGTTGTGGCACGTTCCTCCGTTCTGACAGAGAAGCATGGCGTTGTCACACACATGAGCTGTGAAGAGAGAGAGAGAGAGACAGAGAGAGAGAGA
>NC_034203.2:43230251-43235251 GCF_002021735.2 Oncorhynchus kisutch
GAGAGAGAGAGAGACGAGAGAGAGAGAGAGAGAGAGAGAGAGAGAGAGAGAGAGAGAGAGAGAGAGAGAGAGAGAGGTGTTAAAGGATCATGAGTTTTTACTAATGTTACAACACATGTCCCTAAAGACATGGTAGCTTAGTTGTGGTCATGATCTGTTTACCTATACGTACAAAACATAGTTATGTTTTTGGGTTATTAAATATTTATTAACTTATTTCCAGATAACCTCTAAACAACCTACAATGTATTATTTGTCAACGTCATATGCACTCTGTGTTACCGAGTTTGTAGCTCAAGCTGGCTTGCATTAGCCACATCTCATGCTATTCACAGACATTTTGGCTGTGTTATACTAGTGGGAAGCTGGTAGTACGGTCTGGTAGGGAGCCCCCTTGCCGTGGGCTCAAAAGGAAAGAAAAAAAATCATACCTGCTTGTTCTAATTATACCTCCTCTCGTTCTCCTTTTTATCTCGACAACTGTTTTGTATGTTCACTGTGAAGAAGGCTACAGGAGTTTTGTAACTTTTCTCCATCTTGGCTTAGTGCTAGCGCGCTTAGCTGATGGACATTCTGGAATCTATCTTTTTGGATTTCGGTACAGTGAAGTGGCCACCTCCCCTTCACTTTGTTAGCTAACTTAAAGTTTTACCATCGGATTGGCCCCAAACTTCAACATGTATATATCTTTGCTCTTAATCTGCGGTTAAGTTTTTTTGAGGTATAACTTTACATACTAATGCAAATCCATACAAATTTACAATAAGTGTGAACTAAAAAAGGAGGCCATCTGTGAGTACGGTTATATGCACACAACAATACCATTTTGTGAATAGTCAGATGAATATTATAGTTTGATTTAAACATTTACATGCTTTGGAAGCAGAATGATTTCCCTAAAATCCTGTTTATATCTGAAATCAGGCTGCCTGATGGGAATTTGATAAATGCAGAAAATTGCCAATCAAAATGTTCCAGAACATGTACTTTTTGTGAAATATAGGACAGATAAAGTTTGTATGTTAAAACTATTTCTAAGAGGCATACTTTCAGTTTTTCCAAACTCACTTCACTCGTGCAAAAGAAGGAAGCTAGTGCTGCTCATGCTAGCGCTGATCGTGCTAGCGCTGCTCGTGCTAGCGCTGATCGTGCTAGTCCTGATCGTGCTAGTGCTGCTCGTGCTAGCGCTGATCGTGCTAGTCCTGATCGTGCTAGTCCTGATCGTGCTAGCGCTGATCGTGCTAGTGCTGCTCGTGCTGATCGTGCTAGTGCTGATCGTACTAGCGCTGATCGTGCTAGTGCTGATCGTGCTAGCGCTGCTCGTGCTAGCGCTGCGCGTGCTAGTGCTGATTGTGCTAGTGCTGCTCGTGCTAGTGCTGATCGTGCTAGCGCTGCTCGTGCAAGCGCTCCTCGTGCTAGCACATGCGCAGATCACATACACCGCTGTAACTCTGATTAAGCCATTTCTGCCTAAGAATTTGAAAAATTGCTCAGAAAACCAGGTGTTTTAATCTGCGTATTAAGATAATAGAGTGAAGTGTTTACATGACTAATACCATAATTGGCCTATTGCCATAATCAGTTTAATGCCAAATTATTAGTGTGGACGTTAATGTAATCTGTGAGTATTGGGACACATCTGCTCACTTCGGTTTCAAAAAAGACTGTGTGTAAGTGATTGTTTATGACTGAGACCATAGAAGAAGACCTTGTGGAGGTGTAGTATTTTAGAGACCACGGGGGATTTGAGGAGAAAATAACCCTGAAAACAAAAGGAACCAATAACCCACAGCAGGCTATCCACGATGATTGGCTCTCAACTATCATCGCTGGTCATGTAATTGGTGCCCCTACCTACCAGGCTCTCCGCATGATTGGTTCCCTCTATTAGGCTCTCCACATGATTGACGCCCTCCGATCAGGCTCACCAACTTGATTGGCTTCCTCCTACCAAGCTTCCCACGTGATTGGTGCCCCTCCTACCAGGCTCTCCACGTGTGATTTGGTGCCTTTGGAATGCAAAATTGGCATGTGCAGATGATCCCCATTATAAGTTCCTCCCTGGCTGAGGTAAACATCACAGGCCAGCAAACACTATGCATCCGAATGCCAAAAGCTAGGAATGTAGGATTGTATTGAAGTATTGTAACAAACACACACTTTTGCTAAGTAATAATGACTGTTTTGTAATATTCGTTCCATAATTTGCGCATGTTCTGAATGACATACAGTAGGGATGTGAATGCAAATAGATGAAATAGATTGAATAAAAATGCTAATTTTCCTCTCTCTCTTCTTACAGAGACATCTACGATGATATAATATTTGCCAAGAGATTGGAGTATTATTGGAATCTCGTTCCTGCATAAGGAGGAATCTCATTAACGTTTCTGTGTAAAAAATGGCTCTGGATCATGTATAAGTACACTGTCCTATTACGGTTTTCTTCAGGTGAAAAAGAGTCGGACCAAAACGCAGCGTGGTATTCTTGATACATATTTAATGAAGATGAAAAAACGTACAATACAAAAACAACAAAAGTAACGTGAAAACCTATACCGCCTCTCTGGTGACAACAAACACTGAGACAGGACCAATCCCCCACGAAACACTCAAAGAATATGGCTGCCTAAATATGGTTGCCCAATCAGAGACAACGAGAATCACCTGCATCTGATTGAGAACCGCCTCAGGCAACCATAGACTTTACTAGACAACCCTACTAAGCCACAATCCCAATACCTACTCAAACCCCAATACAAAACACACCACAAAATAAACCCATGTCACACCCTGGCCTGACAAAATAAAGAAAGAAAACACAAAATACTAAGACCAGGGCGTGACAGGTCCAAACAACAGGGGCCTTCATTTAGAAAACCTGTACAAAAAATATATCCCAAAAAGGTGCGTACACCAGTTTGCAAGCAAAAGTTGGCATTTATAAAAATGTAATTTGAAGTGATAATGTGCTTACTTGTCACGCCTGGTCGAAGTATTTTGTGTTTATCTTCATTTATTTGGTCAGGCCAGGGTGTGGCATGGGTTTTTGTATGTGGTGTGTATGTATTGGGATTGTAGCTTAGTGGGGTGTTCTAGTTAAGTCTATGGCTGTCTGAAGTGGTTCTCAATCAAAGGCAGGTGTTTATCGTTGTCTCTGATTGGGAACCATATTTAGGCAGCCATATTCTTTGAGTGTGTCGTGGGTGATTGTCCTTAGTGTCCTTGTTCCTGTCTCTGTGTTAGTTTACACTAGTATAGGCTGTTTCGGTTTTCCTTACGTTCTTTGTTTTGTAGTGTTTAATATTGATTCGTGTTTTACGTTTGTTCATTAAACATGGATCGCCAATCTACACGCCGCATTTTGGTCCGACTCTCCTTCACCACAAGAGAACCGTTACATTACTTCCCCATAAACGTTAGAACACATGTTACACACATCTGCTGGTGGTTGAAATATTGTAATGCAACCTGGCAAGTAAATATTTTGTGCAAATTGGGCATATGATGAAAAGCTTTTTATTTTTATTTTTTTAATTACATTTTGGACACATGTACAAAATGTACAATGTGGACCCAGAGGATATCACTTGAAAGTTTTCATTAAATGCTTGTTTCCGTAGTGGTCTTTGGTGGTAAAAACACAATGATTAAAGACACGACAAAATTACGAACAACCATAAATACAATAATTTATATTGACATCTTAAAAAGTGTCACTATTTCCTGCACTTCTCCCTAAACTTAAAAAATCAACCATATTCATTTCACATTAAAACAATCTATTAATTATACCTATCATTCTATCATCAATAAATACACTCCACTCCAAATAAATACAATCCACTGCCCCTTGTGCCCCCTACTGACACGTAGTTTCTCTTACTTAGACAACCTTGTCCAAATGAAAACCTTTGCCTGCTTTTCAAATCTATTTCCAATTTTTCCTTAATCTCCAAGGGGAGGCTATTCCATAGACAAATGCCTGTATATGAAAAACACGCTCCTCGCAGGACTGTTTACTCTTGGGATTTTACAAGACCTGACACAATAGCTCTGGTATTGTAGCTGTGTTGGTTATAAACCATATATCAATGTGGTTTTTCATGTAATCATTTAAGATGTCAAACATATGATTAAGTTTAAGTTGGTCCACTCTGGATTCCAAAGGCAACAAGTCCACCTCCCGGAACTCCTGTACCCCTTAGTGGGTCCTAGGTGGAACATTCAGCATATATATACAGTGGGGGAGAACAAGTATTTGATACACTGCCGATTTTGCAGATTTTCCTACTTACAAAGCATGTAGAGGTCTGTAATTTTTATCCAAGGTACACTTCAACTGTGAGAGACGGAATCTAAAACAAATATTCCTAAAATCACATTGTATGACTTTTAAGTAATTCATTTTCATTTTATTGCATGACATACAGTAAGTATTTGATCACCTACCGACCAGTAAGAATTCCGGCTCTCACACACCTGTTAGTTTTTCTTTAAGAAGCCCTCCTGTTCTCCACTCATTACCTGTATTAACTGCACTTGTTTGAACTCGTTACCTGTATAAAAGACACCTGACCACACACTCAATCAAACAGACTCCAACCTCTCCACAATGACCAAGACCAGAGAGCTGTGTAAGGACATCAGGGATAAAATTGTAGACCTGCACAAGGCTGGGATGGGCTACAGGACAATAGGCAAGCAGCTTGGTGAGAAGGCAACAACTGTTGGCGCAAATTATTAGACAATGGAAGAAGTTCAAGATTACGGTCAATCACCCTCAGTCTGGGGCTCCATGCAAGATCTCACCTCGTGGGGCATCAATGATCATGAGGAAGGTGAGGGATCAGCCCAGAACTACACGGCCGGACCTGGTCAATGACCTGAAGAGAGCTGGGACCACAGTCTCAAAGAAAACCATTAGTAACACACTACGCCGTCATGGATTAAAATCCTGCAGCGCACGCAAGGTCCCCCTGCTCAAGCCAGCGCATGTC
>NC_034203.2:43242751-43299105 GCF_002021735.2 Oncorhynchus kisutch
ATCACTGTTACATTGAACTGGGTGAATGGGATATGAATGACAGTAACCTAAACCTCTCGCTGTTACATTGAACTGGGTGAATGGAATATGAATGACAGTCATCCAACATGCTGTAATAGAAATAAGGCCGTGTTCATGAAAAATTATTATCCAACCCTTATCTTAAAGGGCACTGATCGCCACTGGAATCAATCCACCACATCCGCCCATGTCAGCCTTCCTCATCTACGGTGGAAGGTGGATAAGCTACAGTGTTTGTTCGTCAGACCGCCTACAAAACCCTCGTAAAGTGTCACAGAACTTGTCTGATGTCGGTAATACCGAAGTGCCAACTTCTGTCTGTAATGTCCAAACCGTTTGACTCTAACGAACACAATGGCGTTCTCTGTTTTGCTCTACGACTCCCACAAGTGTCACAGGATTCGTCTGACGGTAGCCCATACAAACGGATCGAAGTTTGGAGGTGGTTTTCGTGACAACAAAATAAGGGGTTAATTGTGGGTCCAAAAACAGTATTAATATTTCCTGAGCTTTCTTATATCTCCTAAATGATATAGGACATTCACAGAGTAGGTGTTACCTATCGGAAATATGTGAATACATGCTAAAACGCACCAACAGCTTGTACTTGGTTATTCCCACCTCCTTGCTTGTTCTGCCCAATGTGCTTAATTTGCTCCAATTGGAGAGAAAAATGGCGACTATAAATCTTGGTTTAGTTATCAGTTCCTTTGACAGAAGACTCATCCTGTGTTTTTTCTCTGTTTTCTCTCACTCTACTCTGCTGGTACTCCCTCTCTCTGCTCTCCTTGTCGTCTCTCACTCTCTGTTTTCTCTCTACTCTCCTTATCCTCTCTCACTCTCTGTTTTCTCCCTCTATCCTCTTCTCTCCTCTCTCTTCCCTCTGTCAATTTCCTCTTCTCTCTTATCCTCTCTCTCTCTCTCATCCCACTTCTCTCTATTCTCTCTCCTTTTCCTATACTCTCCTCTCAGTGAGGATAGCAGAGGGGAAGCCCCCATGGAGAGAATTGTGGGTAATTAAGATAGAGGGCCTGATCAAAGGCATCTAAGAGCTGAGGAGAGGTTGAGGTGTGTGTGTGAGAGAGAGAGAGAGAGAGAGAGAGAGAGAGAAGGGGGGGGGCTGAGGAGAGGTGTAGGTGATCACTGGATGTCTCCTAATGTTGTGGACTTTTCAGAGGTCTGTATTAGAATGGCTGGAGTGTGTGTGTGTGTGTGTGTGTGTGTGTGTGTGTGTGTGTGTGTGTGTGTGTGTGTGTGTGTGTGTGTGTGTGTGTGTGTGTGTGTGTGTGTGTGTGTGTGTGTGTGTGTGTGTGAGAGAGAGTTCACAGTGTGAATGGGACAGCATTACCCCAATTTCAGTTCTTGAATTTCAGTTTAGTAAGAATCAAATCAACCTCAATTTTAGCCTACCTTGATTACGGTTTGCAACACCTAGAGATGAAGCATTAGCTCGATCTGTGTAAAGATGGGAGAGGTCATATAAGTGACAGTTACTTTACGCTATCAGATAGTTCATCCTGGATTAATTGAATGCACATTGACAGCATGCACAGCCTTCTCACTAAAGGCAGTCCTAATGATGTTGCGTGAACATGCACGACTGTTATAATAGAGAGAGTCAAGGTCACTGAGTAGCAGTGTTTGTAATCTCCACCAAAATACTCTAGAATCTTGATTCATGTTCCATTTCGATACCAACTATGATAATGGTAATAGATAATGGTTTGTGCTTTAGGGACTTGGATCTACAAGGGGGTGGCAGGTAGCCTAGTGGTCAGTAACCGAAAGGTTGCTGGATTGAATCCCCGAGCTGACAAGGTAAAAATCTGTCGCTCTGCCCCAGAACAAGGCAGTTAACCTACTGTTCCCCGCTAGGCCGTCATTGTAAATAAGAATTTGTTCTTAACTGACTTGCCTAGTTAAATAAAGGTTAAAAAAATTACTAATGACTTCTTTCATGCAACATGAGTGAGTAGACATTTTGAGAGGCTCAAGAAGCTTATCTAGCTAAAAGACGTTCACCTCCACTATTTGGGGAACAAGCACCGAGGCCCACATGGCTAAAAACGACACAGTCATCTCTTAAAGACATTATCGTTTGTCGATGCTCCCCAGAAATGGATTCTTATAAAAGATGAAGTCTGAGGTGAAAATTATAAATGTATTTAAATGTTGGTTTACTTACGCACTGGTCCATGACTTCTATGGATACCTATGGAGAAAAAGAATGAAGGGAGAGAAAGATATATATCTTTTTTTTAAATGACAAAGAGAGAAAGAGACATGATCAAAGTATGTAAGCTTTCATCTTTTACCTCTTAAAATATCAGAGTAGAATAGGCCACAAACTAAACTTAAAATTCCCGGAAGATACAGAATTTATACAGTGTATATATAAAAGAAGAGATATCGTGTAAACTGGTGAAATGCCAACCACAGGATTATCCTTGTCTAAAATTGGTTGAGTTTATTCCTTTGAAACAACGTCCGATCATTGTTACGTCTATCCACTATCAGAAAAACAAAGAAGAAGAAGGAAGAAGCATCTCCTACTGAAGAGTTGATCTATCTACAGCTATTTATTTGGTCTCCCATCCAGGGATATAACTAAGACTAGCTTTGATATTTGTCATTGATTACGGCCAATGCGCTATCGTGAAAATGATTATCAATAAATCTCATATTAACTAAATATATTCACTTTTGTTCTGAGAAGTCATTCCAAAAGATGTGTTTAACATAGCAAATGAAATGTAACCATACTCTATAAATCATATAGCATCAATTATAATAGATCTGTAAAGCATTTACAAAGTCATCAACAGCTATTGTTTCAATTCAACCCAGGGTTCAACTAAAAAGAGACGATACATATAGGCCTAGGATTTTAAGCTTTTGGTTGATTATAAAGTTAATCGTTAATATGTTGGATTCACATCAACATCCAAACCAAAAATCGAAGTGAAAAAAAAGGGAAAAAACAAAAAACTTTATTGAAATAAAGCATTTATTTAACGTTTTATCAGATTCAATTTCATTTTTAAAGTTGATTTTTGGTTGAGCTTGAGAGGGGAATCCATCACATTATTAATTTGTAGATAAATGTAACGGCCGTCGTATGAAGGATCGGACCAAAGCGCAGCGTGGTACTCGTTCATGACGACATTTATTCAACTCAGAACACTAAAACAAAAATTTACAACGAGAATGAAACGAAACGAAACAGTCCTGTCTGGTGACAAACACAAAGACAGAAAATATACACCCACGAAACACAAGTGGGAAAAGGCTACCTAAGTATGATTGTCAATCAGAGACAACTAACGACACCTGCCTCTGATTGAGAACCATACCAGGCCAAACGCGAAAACACAACATAGAAAACGGAACATAGACAACCCACCCCAACTCAAGCCCTGACCAACCTAAAACAAAGACATAACAAAAGAACTGAGGTCAAAACGTGACAATAAAATTCAATATCGAGTTTGTTTGGTTGTCAACGCAACCAAATATCAACATTTGAAGGAGATGTATCTTCTGCTTGGATAGTTCTATCTGTTCCACTGACTTAGTCTGGATTTAATTCTACTTTGTCTTCAAATTAATAATTGATGTGTCTGATTCACATCTCCACCTCAACCAAAAATGAAGTTAAATAATTGGACCAAATGAAATTAAATACAACTTTTAAGGCATTGTAAAGTTTAATTTGATTAAGTCGAATTCTTTAAGTTTGATTCTTGGTTAAGATAGAGACATGAATCCAACATATCAATTATTAATTTGTAGACAAACTGGAATTAAATCCAGACTAAGCCAGTGACACAAAAGATAAATCAAAACATTTTTATGTTGATATTTGGTTGTGTTGACAACTAAACTCTTTTGCAATACAGAAAACAGCCTATTAACTTGCCGACAAGTTGATATGTCGAAATGATATGTCGGATTCACGTCTCCAACTAAACCAGACATGAAAGTTAAAGAATAGGATTGAATCAGATCAAATCAAATCAGTCAAATCAAATTGTATTTGTCACATGCGCCGAACAACAACAGGTGTAGACTTTACTATAAAATGCTTACTGACGAGCCCTTAACCAACAATGCAGAGTTAAAACGTATGAAAATTGGCAAATGAAAATAGAAAATTGTAACAAAATAAATAACAATAACGAGGCGGCGTACCTGTACCTGTACCTGTACCGGGTTGATGTGCAGGGGGGAAAATGTAGGTAGGGGTACATGTAGGTAGGGGGGAAAACGTAGGTAGGGGTACATGTAGGTAGGGGGGAAAACGTACATGTAGGTAGGGGTACATGTAGGTAGGGGTACATGTAGGTAGGGGTACATGTAGGTAGGGGGGGAAATGTACATGTAGGTAGGGGTACATGTAGGTAGGGGTACATGTAGGTAGGGGTAATATGTACATGTAGGTAGGGGTACATGTAGGTTGGGGGGAAAACGTACATGTAGGTAGGGGTACATGTAGGTAGGGGTACATGTAGGTAGGGGGGAAAACGTACATGTAGGTAGGGGTACATGTAGGTAGGGGTACATGTAGGTAGGGGTACATGTAGGTAGGGGGTAATACGTACATGTAGGTAGGGGGTAATACGTACATGTAGGTAGGGGTACACCACCCATATGTAAAATGTATGTCAAATGTATGTCAAATGTATGCACGCATGACTGTAAGTCTGCTAAATGGCAGATATAATTTTTATATTATTGTAGGCCATAACACCATTTATTCAAACTTAAAATGAGTAACATGTTGAGGTTAGCCTACCGTAACCTAACTATAAATGTCTTATGGAGTCATAGAAAGCGTGCATGTTCAACATAGCATGCAGAAATGGCTTTGTCTTTGAAGATCTTCACAATTACTATAATAACAGTATAATTACTATAATAATCTGCACAGAATCTCGAACAGCATTGATCACTTGCACCATGGACTTTTAATGTAATCTCAACTACAATCCAGGTCATTCAGATTCTGCTATTTGATGAAGCACAGTGATAAAACATGAATCTGTTTTTAAAATAAAAACAAAATATCTGACATAGTTTTTTTTCCATTGGAATTTGGTTGTGTTTTTAGATGGTTGAAAGCATGGTGATAATACATTGGGAATTCAACTCACTTCTAGCTGTCTTTTCCAGTCGACGAATAAAGGTTAAAATATCATTGATCAACGTCTCAAACAAATATTACCCACGTTTACACATTCATCTTCTGCCGATCTACCATTCCAGTGTTTAATTGCTATATTGTAATTACTTCGCCATCATGGCCTATTTATTTCCTTAACTTACCTCATTTGCACTCACTGTATATAGACTTTTTGTTTTCTTTTGTTCTACTGTATTATTGACTGTATGTTTTGTTTATTCCATGTGTAACTCTGTGTTGTTGTATGTGTCGAATTGCTAAACTTTATGTTGGCCAGGTCGCAGTTGTAAATGAGAACTTGCTCTCAACTAGCCTACCTGGTTAAATAAAGGTGTTCTCAACTAGCCTACCTGGTTAAATAAAGGTGTTCTCAACCTGCCTACCTGGTTAAATAAAGGTGTTCTCAACTAGCCTACCTGGTTAAATAAAGGTGAAATAAAAATATTTATAATAAAAACATTTCCACATTGAAATGACGTGGGAATTTGCCCAGCGGGAAGAGATTGAAACATGTATTTTCTTTACAACAGTTTTTTTTTCTCGTGTTTGGCATTAATCAATCGCAAACCCTTGACTTTTACCGAAAGATTGTCCATCTCTTTTCATGGACTACTTTACAGCTTTAGGCACTCCACAGTTTCCACTGATTCACAGCAGTGGGCCAACAGACGAGACGGTGAATTAGGGATGATACGTTCCATGGGCCTAACCAAGCACTCATTCACAATGGCCCAAACACAAAGTCTTCCTTGTTGATGGGCCAAGCACTGATGATAATCATGGCCTTCAAATGTCAACAAAATCAAGGCTGGAAATGTTGCAATGTTCTGAGAACAAAATAAATCAACGTGGAATGGGATAGACAACTGATTTCGCAAAAGCATTTCTAAACTAGGATTTCTCACACAATGTTTTAACATTTCTTAAAGATGTAGAGAATACCTACTAACACCCCTACTAACACCCCTACTAACACCCATACTAACACCCCTATCCATACTAACACCCCTATCCCTACTAACACCCCTACTAACATCTCTATTAACATCCCTACTAACACCCCTACTGACATCCCTACTAACATCCCTACTAACACCCCTATCCCTACTAACATCCCTACTAACACCCCTACTAACATCTCTACTAACATCCCTACTAACACCCCTACTGACATCCCTACTAACACCCCTACTAACATCCCTACTAACACCCATACTAACACCCCTATCCCTACTAACACTCCTACTAACACCCCTACTAACATCCCTACTAACATCCCTACTAACACCCCTACTAACATCCCTACTTACACCCCTACTGACATCCCTGCTACCATCCCTACTAACACCCCTATCCCTACTAACACCCCTACTGACATCCCTACTAACATCCCTACTAACACCCCTACTAACATCCCTACTAACACCCCTACTAACACCCCTACTAACATCCCTACTAACACCCATACTAACACCCATACTAACACCCATATCCCTATTAACACCCCTACTAACAACCCTACTAACATCCCTACTGACATCCCTGCTAACACCCCTACTAACACCCCTACTAACACCCCTACTAACACCCCTATCCCTGCTAACATCCCTACTAACACCCCTACTAACATCCCTACTAACATCCCTACTAACACCCCTACTAACATCCCTATTAACACCCCTACTAACACCCCTACTAACACCCCTACTGACATCCCTACTAACACCCCTACAAATATCCCTACTAACACCCCTATTAACACCCCTACTAACATCCCTACTAACACCCCTACTAAAATTCCTACTAACACCCATACTGACATCCCTGCTAACATCCCTACTAATATCCCTACTAACACCCCTACTGATATCCCTACTAACATCCCTACTAATATCCCTACTAACACCCCTACTAACACCCCTACGAACATCCCATTAAGACCCCTACTAATACCCTACTAACATCCCTACCACACCCCTACTGATATCCCTACTAATATCCCTACTAACATCCCTACTAACATCCCTACTAACACCCCTACTAACACCCCTATCCCTACCAACACCCCTACTGATATCCCTACTAATATCCCTACTAACACCCCTACTGACATCCCTACTAACATCCCATTACGACCCCTACTAATACCCTACTAACACCCCTACTGACATCCCTACTAACATCCCTACTAACACCCCTATCCCTACTAACACCCCTACTGACATCCCTACTAACATCCCTACTAACACCCCTACTAACACCCCTACTAACATCCCATTAAGACCCCTACTAATACCCTACTAATAGCCTACTAACATCCCTACTAACACCCCTACTAACATCCCTACTAACAGCCCTACTAACACCCCTATCCCTACAAACACCCCTACTAATATCCCTACTAATAACCTACTAACAGCCCTACCAACACCCCTACTAACACCCTATTAACACCCGTTATCCTTACTAACACCCCTACTAACACCCTATTAACACCCTACTAACCCTACACCCTATTAACACCCTACTAACCCTACACCCTATTAACACCCTTATCCTTACTAAAACCCTATCCCTACGAACCCCCCTATCCTTACTAACACCCTATCCTTACTAACACCCATATCCTTACTAACACCCCTATCCTTACCAACACCCTATCCCAACCAACAACCCCTATCCTTACTAACACCCCTATCCTTACTAACCCCCCTATCCTTACTAACACCCATATCCTTACTAACACCCCTATTAACACCCATATCCTTACTAACAACCCTATCCTTACTAACAACCCTATCCTTACTAACACCCCTATCCTTACTAACAACCCTATCCTTACTAACACCCATATCCTTACTAACACCCCTATCCTTACTAACACCCCTATTAACACCCCTATCCTTACTAACACCCCTATTAACACCCCTATCCTTACTAACACACCCCTATCCTTACTAACCCCCTATCCTTACTAACACCCCTATCCTTACTAACCCCCTATCCTTACTAACACCCTATCCTTACTAACACCCCTATCCTTACTAACACCCCAATCCTTACTAACACCCCTATTAACACCCCTATCCTTACTAACCAACCCTATTAACACCCCTATCCCTACTAACCAACCCTATTAACACCCCTATCCTTACTAACCAACCCTATTAACACCCCTATCCTTACTAACCAACCCTATTAACACCCCTATCCCTACCTACACCCATATCCTTACTAACACCCTACTAACCCTACACCCTACTAACACCCCTATCCTTACTAACACCCCTATCCCTACTAACACCACTATCCTTACTAACACCCCTATCCTTACTAACACCCATATCCTCACTAACACCCCTACCCTTACTAACACCCCTATCCTTACTAACACCCCTATTAACACCCCTATCCTTAGTAACACCCCTATCCTTACTAACACCCCTATCAACACCCCTATCCTTACTAACACCCCTATCAACACCCCTATCATTACTAACCCCCCTATCCCTACTAACCCCCCTATCCCTACTAACCCCCATATCCCTACTAACCCCCATATCCCTACTAACCCCCTATCCCTACTAACACCTCCTTCCCTACTAACACCCATATCCTTACTTACACTCATATCCTTACTAACACCAATATCCTCACTAACCCCCCTATTCTTACTAACACCCCTATCCTTACTAACACCCCTATCCATACTAACACCCCTATCCTTACTAACACCCATATCCCTACTAACACCCCTATTAACACCCCAATCCCTACTAACACCCCTGCCCTTACTAACACCCCTATCCTTACTAACACCCCTATCCTTACTAACACCCCTATCCTTACTAACACCCATATCCCTACTAACACCCCTATTAACACCCCTATCCCTACTAACACCCCAATCCTTACTAACACCCCTATCCTTACTAACACCCCTATCCCTATTAACACCCCTATCCTTACTAACATCCCTATCCTTACTAACACCCCTATCCATACTAACACCCCTATCCTTACTAACACCCATATCCCTACTAACACCCCTATTAACACCCCTATCCCTACTAACACCCCTGCCCTTACTAACACCCCTACCCTTACTAACACCCCTATCCTTACTAACACCCCTATCCTTACTAACACCCATATCCCTACTAACACCCCTATTAACACCCCTATCCCTACTAACACCCCAATCCTTACTAACACCCCTATCCTTACTAACACCCCTATCCCTATTAACACCCCTATCCTTATTAACACCCCTATCCTTATTAACACCCCTATCCTTACTAACACCCCTATCCCTACTGACACCCCTGTCCTTACTAACACCCCTATCCTTACTAACACCCATATCCTTACTTGCACCCATATCCTTATTAACACCCATATCCTCACTAACACCCCTATCCTTACTAACACCCCTATTAACACCACTATCCTCACTAACACCCCTATCCCTACTAACCCCCCTATCCCTACTAACCCCCTATCCCTACTAACACCCCTATCCCTACTAACACCCCTATCCTTACTAACACCCCTATCCTTACTAACACCCATATCCCTACTAACAACCCTATTAACACCCCTATCCCTACTAACACCCCTATCCTTACTAACACCTCTATCCTTACTAACACCCCTATCCCTATTAACACCCCTATCCTTACTAACAGCCCTATCCTTACTAACACCCCTATCCCTATTAACACCCCTATCCTTACTAACACCCCTATCCTTACTAACACCCCTATCCTTACTAACACCCCTATCCTTACTAACACCCCTATCCTTACTAACACCCCTATCCCTATTAACACCCCTAGCCTTATTAACACCCCTATCCTTACTAACACCCCTATCCCTATTAACACCCCTATCCTTATTAACACCCCTATCCTTATTAACACCCCTATCCTTACTAACACCCCTATCAACACCCCTATCATTACTAACCCCCCTATCCCTACTAACCCCCCTATCCCTACTAACCCCCATATCCCTACTAACCCCCATATCCCTACTAACCCCCTATCCCTACTAACACCTCCTTCCCTACTAACACCCCTGCCCTTACTAACACCCCTATCCTTACTAACACCCCTATCCTTACTAACACCCCTATCCTTACTAACACCCATATCCCTACTAACACCCCTATTAACACCCCTATCCCTACTAACACCCCAATCCTTACTAACACCCCTATCCTTACTAACACCCCTATCCCTATTAACACCCCTATCCTTACTAACATCCCTATCCTTACTAACACCCCTATCCATACTAACACCCCTATCCTTACTAACACCCATATCCCTACTAACACCCCTATTAACACCCCTATCCCTACTAACACCCCTGCCCTTACTAAAACCCCTATCCTTACTAACACCCCTATCCTTACTAACACCCCTATCCTTACTAACACCCATATCCCTACTAACACCCCTATTAACACCCCTATCCCTACTAACACCCCAATCCTTACTAACACCCCTATCCTTACTAACACCCCTATCCCTATTAACACCCCTATCCTTACTAACACCCATATCCCTACTAACACCCCTATTAACACCCCTATCCCTACTAACACCCCTATCCTTACTAACACCTCTATCCTTACTAACACCCCTATCCCTATTAACACCCCTATCCTTACTAACAGCCCTATCCTTACTAACACCCCTATCCCTATTAACACCCCTATCCTTACTAACACCCCTATCCTTACTAACACCCCTATCCTTACTAACACCCCTATCCCTATTAACACCCCTAGCCTTATTAACACCCCTATCCTTATTAACACCCCTATCCCTATTAACACCCCTATCCTTATTAACACCCCTATCCTTATTAACACCCCTATCCTTATTAACACCCCTATCCTTATTAACACCCCTATCCTTACTGACACCCCTGTCCTTACTAACACCCCTATCCTTACTAACACCTATATCATTACTTACACCCATATCCTTACTAACACCCATATCCTCACTAACACCCCTATCCTTACTAACACCCCTATTAACACCACTATCCTCACTAACACCCCTATCCTTATTAACACCCCTATCCTTATTAACACCCCTATCCTTATTAACACCCCTATCCTTATTAACACCCCTATCCTTACTAACACCCCTATCCCTACTGACACCCCTGTCCTTACTAACACCCCTATCCTTACTAATACCCATATCCTTACTTAAACCCATATCCTTATTAACACCCATATCCTCACTAACACCCCTATCCTTACTAACACCCCTATTAACACCACTATCCTCACTAACACCCCTATCCCTACTAACCCCCCTATCCCTACTAACCCCCTATCCCTACTAACACCCCTATCCCTACTAACACCCCTATCCTTACTAACACCCATATCCCTACTAACAACCCTATTAACACCCCTATCCCTACTAACACCCCTATCCTTACTAACACCTCTATCCTTACTAACACCCCTATCCCTATTAACACCCCTATCCTTACTAACAGCCCTATCCTTACTAACACCCCTATCCCTATTAACACCCCTATCCTTACTAACACCCCTATCCTTACTAACACCCCTATCCTTACTAACACCCCTATCCCTATTAACACCCCTAGCCTTATTAACACCCCTATCCTTACTAACACCCCTATCCCTATTAACACCCCTATCCTTATTAACACCCCTATCCTTATTAACACCCCTATCCTTATTAACACCCCTATCCTTATTAACACCCCTATCCTTACTGACACCCCTGTCCTTACTAACACCCCTATCCTTACTAACACCTATATCATTACTTACACTCATATCCTTACTAACACCCATATCCTCACTAACACCCCTATCCTTACTAACACCCCTATTAACACCACTATCCTCACTAACACCCCTATCCTTACTAACACCCCTATCCCTATTAACACCCCTATCCTTATTAACACCCCTATCCTTACTAACACCCCTATCCCTATTAACACCCCTATCCTTATTAACACCCCTATCCTTATTAACACCCCTATCCTTATTAACACCCCTATCCTTACTAACACCCCTATCCTTACTAACACCCCTATTAACACCACTATCCTCACTAACCCCCCTATCCTTACTAACACCCCTATCCCTACTGACACCCCTGTCCTTTCTAACGCCCCTATCCTTACTAACACCCCTATCCTTATTAACACCCCTATCCTTACTAACACCCCTATCCTTATTAACACCCCTATCCTTACTAACACCCCTATCCCTATTAACACCCCTATCCTTATTAACACCCCTATCCTTATTAACACCCCTATCCTTATTAACGCCCCTATCCTTACTGACACCCCTGTCCCTACTAACACCCCTATCCTTACTAACACCCCTATCCTTACTAACACCCCTATTAACACCCCTATCCTTACTAACACCCCCTATCAACACCCCTATCCTTACTAACACCCCTATCAACACCCCTATCATTACTAACCCCCCTATCCCTACTAACCCCCCTATCCCTACTAACCCCCATATCCCTACTAACCCCCTATCCCTACTAACACCCCTATCCTTATTAACGCCCCTATCCTTACTGACACCCCTGCCCTTACTAACACCCCTATCCTTACTAACACCCCTATCCTTACTAACACCCCTATCCTTACTAACACCCATATCCCTACTAACACCCCTATTAACACCCCTATCCCTACTAACACCCCAATCCTTACTAACACCCCTATCCTTACTAACACCCCTATCCCTATTAACACCCCTATCCTTACTAACATCCCTATCCTTACTAACACCCCTATCCCTATTAACACCCCTATCCTTACTAACACCCCTATCCTTACTATCACCCCTATCCCTATTAACACCCCTATCCTTATTAACACCCCTATCCTTACTAACACCCCTATCCCTATTAACACCCCTATCCTTATTAACACCCCTATCCTTATTAACACCCCTATCCTTATTAACACCCCTATCCTTATTAACACCCCTATCCTTACTAACACCCCTATCCCTACTGACACCCCTGTCCTTACTAACACCCCTATCCTTACTAATACCCATATCCTTACTTACACCCATATCCTTATTAACACCCATATCCTCACTAACACCCCTATCCTTACTAACACCCCTATTAACACCACTATCCTCACTAACACCCCTATCCCTACTAACCCCCCTATCCCTACTAACCCCCTATCCCTACTAACACCCCTATCCCTACTAACACCCCTATCCTTACTAACACCCCTATCCTTACTAACACCCATATCCCTACTAACAACCCTATTAACACCCCTATCCCTACTAACACCCCTATCCTTACTAACACCTCTATCCTTACTAACACCCCTATCCCTATTAACACCCCTATCCTTACTAACAGCCCTATCCTTACTAACACCCCTATCCCTATTAACACCCCTATCCTTACTAACACCCCTATCCTTACTAACACCCCTATCCCTATTAACACCCCTAGCCTTATTAACACCCCTATCCTTACTAACACCCCTATCCCTATTAACACCCCTATCCTTATTAACACCCCTATCCTTATTAACACCCCTATCCTTATTAACACCCCTATCCTTATTAACACCCCTATCCTTACTGACACCCCTGTCCTTACTAACACCCCTATCCTTACTAACACCCATATCATTACTTACACCCATATCCTTACTAACACCCATATCCTCACTAACACCCCTATCCTTACTAACACCCCTATTAACACCACTATCCTCACTAACACCCCTATCCTTACTAACACCCCTATCCCTATTAACACCCCTATCCTTATTAACACCCCTATCCTTACTAACACCCCTATCCCTATTAACACCCCTATCCTTATTAACACCCCTATCCTTATTAACACCCCTATCCTTATTAACACCCCTATCCTTACTAACACCCCTATCCTTACTAACACCCCTATCCCTACTGACACCCCTGTCCTTTCTAACGCCCCTATCCTTACTAACACCCATATCCTTACTAACACCCATATCCTTACTTACACCCATATCCTTACTAACACCCATATCCTCACTAACCCCCCTATTCATACTAACACCCCTATCCTTACTAACAGCCCTATCCTTACTAACACCCCTATCCGTACTAACACCCCTATCCCTATTAACACCCCTATCCTTATTAACACCCCTATCCTTATTAACACCCCTATCCTTATTAACGCCCCTATCCTTACTGACACCCCTGTCCCTACTAACACCCCTATCCTTACTAACACCCCTATCCTTACTAACACCCCTATTAACACCCCTATCCTTACTAACACCCCTATCAACACCCCTATCCTTACTAACACCCCTATCAACACCCCTATCATTACTAACCCCCCTATCCCTACTAACCCCCCTATCCCTACTAACCCCCATATCCCTACTAACCCCCTATCCCTACTAACACCTCTATCCCTACTAACACCCATATCCTTACTTACACTCATATCCTTACTAACACCAATATCCTCACTAACCCCCCTATTCTTACTAACACCCCTATCCTTACTAACACCCCTATCCATACTAACACCCCTATCCTTACTAACACCCATATCCCTACTAACACCCCTATTAACACCCCTATCCCTACTAACACCCCTGCCCTTACTAACACCCCTATCCTTACTAACACCCCTATCCTTACTAACACCCCTATCCTTACTAACACCCATATCCCTACTAACACCCCTATTAACACCCCTATCCCTACTAACACCCCAATCCTTACTAACACCCCTATCCTTACTAACACCCCTATCCCTATTAACACCCCTATCCTTACTAACATCCCTATCCTTACTAACACCCCTATCCCTATTAACACCCCTATCCTTACTAACACCCCTATCCTTACTAACACCCCTATCCCTATTAACACCCCTATCCTTATTAACACCCCTATCCTTACTAACACCCCTATCCCTATTAACACCCCTATCCTTATTAACACCCCTATCCTTATTAACACCCCTATCCTTATTAACACCCCTATCCTTATTAACACCCCTATCCTTACTAACACCCCTATCCCTACTGACACCCCTGTCCTTACTAACACCCCTATCCTTACTAATACCCATATCCTTACTTACACCCATATCCTTATTAACACCCATATCCTCACTAACACCCCTATCCTTACTAACACCCCTATTAACACCACTATCCTCACTAACACCCCTATCCCTACTAACCCCCCTATCCCTACTAACCCCCTATCCCTACTAACACCCCTATCCCTACTAACACCCCTATCCTTACTAACACCCCTATCCTTACTAACACCCATATCCCTACTAACAACCCTATTAACACCCCTATCCCTACTAACACCCCTATCCTTACTAACACCTCTATCCTTACTAACACCCCTATCCCTATTAACACCCCTATCCTTACTAACAGCCCTATCCTTACTAACACCCCTATCCTTACTAACACCCCTATCCCTATTAACACCCCTAGCCTTATTAACACCCCTATCCTTACTAACACCCCTATCCCTATTAACACCCCTATCCTTATTAACACCCCTATCCTTATTAACACCCCTATCCTTATTAACACCCCTATCCTTATTAACACCCCTATCCTTACTGACACCCCTGTCCTTACTAACACCCCTATCCTTACTAACACCCATATCATTACTTACACCCATATCCTTACTAACACCCATATCCTCACTAACACCCCTATCCTTACTAACACCCCTATTAACACCACTATCCTCACTAACACCCCTATCCTTACTAACACCCCTATCCCTATTAACACCCCTATCCTTATTAACACCCCTATCCTTACTAACACCCCTATCCCTATTAACACCCCTATCCTTATTAACACCCCTATCCTTATTAACACCCCTATCCTTATTAACACCCCTATCCTTACTAACACCCCTATCCTTACTAACACCCCTATCCCTACTGACACCCCTGTCCTTTCTAACGCCCCTATCCTTACTAACACCCATATCCTTACTAACACCCATATCCTTACTTACACCCATATCCTTACTAACACCCATATCCTCACTAACCCCCCTATTCATACTAACACCCCTATCCTTACTAACAGCCCTATCCTTACTAACACCCCTATCCGTACTAACACCCCTATCCTTACTAACACCCCTATCCTTATTAACACCCCTATCCTTACTAACACCCCTATCCCTATTAACACCCCTATCCTTATTAACACCCCTATCCTTTTTAACACCCCTATCCTTATTAACGCCCCTATCCTTACTGACACCCCTGTCCCTACTAACACCCCTATCCTTACTAACACCCCTATCCTTACTAACACCCCTATTAACACCACTATCCTCACTAACACCCCTATCCTTACTAACACCCCTATCCCTACTGACACCCCTGTCCTTTCTAACGCCCCTATCCCTACTAACACCCTTATCCTTACTAACCCCCTATCCCTACTAACACCCTTATCCTTACTAACACCCCTATCCCTACTAACACCCCTATCCTTTCTAACACCCCTACTAATATCCCTACGAACACCCCTATTAACAACCCTATCCCTACTAACACCCCTATCCTTACTAACCCCCTATCCCTACTAACACCCTTATCCTTACTAACCCCCTATCCCTACTAACACCCTTATCCTTACTAACCCCCTATCCCTACTAACACCCTTATCCTTACTAACACCCCTATCCCTACTAACACCCCTATCCTTTTAAACACCCCTATCCTTTCTAACACCCCTACTAATATCCCTACGAACACCCCGGCGACGCTTCACCATCTCGGCGCTGTCATGGACCGCGTCGTCCAGACTATGGACCGCTGGGAGAGACAGGGAGTCCCTCCAGCGCCCCCACCAGCACAGCAGGGGCCTCCACTACTCACATCCCCTGCACCCGGTTCCAATAGGATTCGTCTCGCCCTTCCCAGGATTTGATGGAACGGCGTCACGCTGCCAGGGGTTCCTGCTGCAGCTGAACCTGTATCTGGGGACCGTCCACCCGGCTCCTTCGGGACGTGAGAGTGTGTCAGCTCTTGTCTCATGCCTCTCGGGGAAAGCCCTGGAGTAGGCTAATGCCGTGTGGGTAGAAGGAGATGCGGCGCTGGACCACTTCGAGGAGTTCACCCGCCGGTGAACGTGTCTTCCACCTGAGGCAGGGGACGAGGAGTGCCCCGGAGTACGCCCTGGAGGGAGGTCTGTGCCCGTGTATTGACTATCGAGCCCTTAACCAGATCAATGTGAAGTGCAGTTACCCGCTAACTCTCACAGCCACAGCAATTGAGGCAATGCACAGGGCGAGCTTCTTCACCAAACTAGATCTCAGGAACACTTACAACCTGGTGCGTATCCAGGAGGGTCTGGAGGGCGTTCATGGAACGTCTGGGGGTCTCGATCAGCCTTACCTCGGGTTTTCACAGCGAGAGTAATGGGCAGGTGGAGAGAGTGAACCAGGATGTGGGTAGGTTTCTGCGGTCTTATTGTCAGGACTGGCTGGGGGAGTGGGCAGTGTTCGTGCCCTTGGCTGAGACGGCTCAGAACTCGCTCCGCCACTACTTCACTAACCTCTCGCCCTTCCAGCGCGTACTGGGGTACCAGCCGGTACTGGCGCCTTGGCATCAGAGTCCTGCGGTGGACGACTGGCTCAGGCGTGCAGAGGAGACCTGGGACGCTGCCCATGTTCACCACCAGCGCGCCGTGCTGCGCCATGAGGCCAGCGCAGACCGTCACTGCAGTGAGGTCCCGGTGTTTGCACCGGGGGACTGGGTCTGGCTCTCGACCCGAAACCTGCCCCTCCGCCTGCCCTGCCTGAAGCTGGGGCCGCGGTTTGTGGGGCCATTTAATGTCCTGAGGAGACTGAACGAGGTTAGTTACCGGTTACAGCTTCCCACCGATTACCATTTTAACCCCTTGTTCCATGTGTCTCTCCTCAGGCCGGTGGTGGCTGGCACGCTCCAGGAGTCTGAGGTGCGGAAGGTTCCTCCGCCCCCTTTGGAAATCGAGGGGGCCCCGGCGTACTCCGTTCGCTCCATACTGGATTTGAGGCGTCGGGCGAGGGGCCGTCAGTACCTCGTGGACTGGGAGGGGTACAGTTCTACCAGTTCTATCAATTCTATCAGTTCTACCAGTTCTATCAGTTCTACCAGTTCTACCAGTTGTGTCAGTTCTACCAGTTCTATCACTTCTACTAGTTGTGTCAGTTCCACCAGTTCTACCAGTTCTATCAGTTCAACCAGTTGTGTCAGTTCTATCAGTTCTATCAGTTCTACCAGTTCTACCAGTTCTATCAGTTCTACCAGTTGTGTCACTTCTAGCAGTTGTGTCAGTTCTATCAGTTCTATCAGTTCTACCAGTTCTATCACTTCTAGCAGTTGTGTCAGTTCTATCAGTTCTACCAGTTCTATCACGTCTACCAGTTGTGTCAGTTCTATCAGTTCTACCAGTTGTGTCAGTTCTATCAGTTCTATCAGTTCTACCAGTTCTACCAGTTCTATCAGTTCTACCAGTTGTGTCACTTCTAGCAGTTGTGTCAGTTCTATCAGTTCTATCAGTTCTACCAGTTCTATCAGTTCTACCAGTTCTATCACTTCTACCAGTTCTATCAGTTCTATCAGTTCTACCAGTTCTATCAGTTCTACCAGTTCTATCACTTCTACCAGTTCTATCAGTTCTACCAGTTCTATCAGTTCTACCAGTTCTATCACTTCTACCAGTTCTATCAGTTCTATCAGTTCTACCAGTTCTATCACTTCTACCAGTTGTGTCAGTTCTATCAGCTCTATATGTTCTGTCGGTTCTATCACTTCTACCAGTTGTCAGTTCTATCAATTCTATCAGTTCTATCAATTAAAGTCTTCACTGACATTTTCAACATGTTTCTGACCCAGTCTGTGACACCTACAGTACCAGTCAAAAAGTTTGGACACACCTACTCATTCAAAATGTTTCTTTATTTTTACTATTTTGTACATTGTAGAATGATAATGAAGACATCCAAATGACGTAATAACACATATGGAATCAAGTAGTAACCAAAAAAGTGTTACGCAAATCAAAATATATTTTATATTTAGATTCTTCAAGGTAGCCACCATTTGCCTTGATGACAGCTTTGCACACTCTTGGTATTCTCTCAACCAGCTTCATGAGGAATGCTTTTCCAACAGTCTCGAAGGAGTTCAAAAATACTCTGAGCACTTGTTGGCTGCTTTTCCTTCAGTCTGCAGTCCAAAACCTCCCAAACCGTCTTCATTGAGTTCTGGTGGGGGATTGTTGCCAGGTCATCTGATGCAGTACTCAAACACTCTCCTTGGTCAAATAGCCCTTACATAGCCTGGAGGTGTGTTTTGGGTCATTGTCCTATTGAAAAGAAATTATATTCCCACTAAGCGCAAACCACATGGGATGGTATATCGCTGCAGAATTCTGTGGTAGCCATGTTGGTTAAGTGTGCCTTGAATTATAAATAAATCACAGACCGTGTCACCAGCAAAACACCCACACACCATCACACCTCCTCCTCCATGCTTCACGGTGGGAACCACACATGTGGAGATCATCCGTTCCCTTACTCTGTGTCTCACAAAGACATGGCAGAATCTCAAATTTGAACTCATCAGACCAAAGTACATATTTCAACAGGTCTAATGTCCATTGCTCGTGTTTCTTGGCCCAAGCAAGTGTTTTATTCTAATTTGTGTCCTTTAGTATTGGGTTCTTTGCAGCAATTTGACCATGAAGGCCTGATTCACACAGTCTCCTCTAAACAGTTCATGTTGAGATATGTCTGTTACTTGAACACTGTGAAGCATTTATTTTGGCTGCAATTTCGGAGGGTGGTGACTCTATAGAGCTTATCCTCTGCAGGTGACTGGTTCTTCCTTTCCTGTGGCGGACCTCATGAGAGTCAGTTTCATGATAGCGCTTGATGGTTTTTGTGACTGCACTTGAAGAAACTTTCAAAGTTCTTTGAAATTATCCGCATTGACTGACATTCATGTCTTAAAGTAATGATGGACTGTCGTCTCTCTTTGCTTATTTGAGCTGTTTTTGCCATAATAATATATAATAATAATATGAACTGGTACTGTACATGTTTCAAGCAGACCACCATAGTCCTTGTGCCAAAGGACACCAAGGTAAACTGCCTAAATGACTCTCGACCTGTAGCACTCACATCTTTAGCCATGAAGTGCTTTGAAATGCTTGTCATGGCTCACATCAACACCATCATCCCAGAAGCCCTAGACCCACTCCAATCAGCATACCGCCCCAACAGATCCACAAATGATGCAATCTCTATTGCACTCCACCCTGCCCTTGATAAAATGAACACCTATGTGAGAATGCTATTCATTGACTTACAACTCAGTGTTCAACACCATAGTGCTCTCAAGGTTCATCACTAAGCTAAGGACCCTGGGACTAAACACCTCCCTTTGCAACTGGATCCTGGACTTCATGACGGGTCGCCCTCCAGGTGGTAAGGAGAGGCAACAACACATCTGCCATGCTGAACCTCAATATGGGTGCCCCTCAGGGGTGCGTGCTTAGTCCTCTCTTGTGCTCCCTGTTCACCCATGACTGCGTGGCCAAGCACGACTCCAACACCATCGTTAAGTTTGCCGATGACACAACGGTGGTAGGCCTGATCAAAGAGGAGGTCAGAGACCTGGCAGTGTGGTGCCCCGGACATCAATCTCTCCCTCAATGTGATCAAGACAAAGGAGATGATTGTGGACTACAGGAAAAGGAGGGCCGAGCACGCCCCCATTCTCATCAATTCTCATCGACGCCGCTGTAGTGGGGCAGGTCGAGAGCTTCTAGTTCCTTGGAGTCCACATTACCAACAAACGTTTATGGTCCAATCACACTAAGACAGTTGTGAAGTTGGCATGACAATGCCTATTCCCCCTTGGCTTAGATCCTCAGATCCTCAAAACGTTATACAGCTGCACGAGAGCATGGTTTAATCACCGCCTGGTATGGCAACTGCTCAGCCTCCAACCGCAAGGCGCTTCAGAGGGTAGTGCGTACGGCCGACCTTCCTGCCACCCAGGACCTCTACACCAGGCAGTGTCAGAGGAAAGCGCTAAAAATTGCCAAAGACTCCAACCACCCTAGTCGTGCTACAAGCGGTACCAGAGCGCCAGGTCGAGGTCCAAAAGTCTTCTTAACAGCTTCTAACCCCAAGCCATAAGACTCCTGAACATCTAATCAAATGACCACCTGGAATTTTTGCATTGACCCCCCCTTTAAAAAAAAACTTTGCTGCTACTGTCTGGTTATTATCTATGCATAGTCACTTTACCCCTACCTACATGTACATATTACCTCAATGAATCTGTACCCCAGCACATTGACTCGATACCGACTCGATTCATTATTGTTATTTTATTGTCACCTTTTTTATTTTATTTTTTATTTAGTAAATATTTTCATAACTCTTATTTTTCTTAAAACGGCAATGTTGGTTAAGGGCTTGTAAATAAGCATTTCACGGAAAAGTCACATGTGACAAATAAGATTTCATTTGATTGCATTCCCAGTAGAGTGGAGGCTGTTATAGCAGCCAATGGGGCTCCATATTAATGCCCATGATTTTGGAATGAGATGATCGACAAGCAGGTGTCCACATACTTTTGGTCATTTGGAATATGTCTATATCTAATGTATATGATAGTGTAGATGTATTCTTGTCCATAGTTCTTCGCTTTTATCCTGACAGCTCTAGTCCCCTAGCAACAGAGAGCCTCATTTCATATTAGGTTTTTACATGGAGGGTCACGTACAGCTATATATCTGCATATGTTGGGTCCTGATGTTTACATGGAGGGTCACGTACAGCTATATATCTGCATATGTTCACTAAGGTCCTGAATATGAAATATGTAAAATGTAATACCCCGTCTGTCACTAGGAGATGTATTGCTATTGTGACTGAAGACGATGACTTGATGACAGATGAGTGCTATTAAACTAGAATTAAATTCTGCACTTTCAGCAAATTTTGTCTTCAAGGACCGTATGGTTAATATCCTAGCAGGAAATATGAGCCGTTGCATTAGTTGCTGCATGGGGAAAAACGCATGGAACGCCCCATGTTGTGTGCTATAGGTTACATCCCAACTGGCATCCTATTCCCTACACAGTGCACTACAATGGCTCATAGGGCTCTGGTCAAAAGTAGGAATAGGGTGCCATTTTGGATGCAGAAAATAGTCTTCTCTTATGAGAGAATAACAAATAACTCAAATCGAAGACAAAAAAAAAACGGATTAAACTTCCACACCTGTGTGGAGTAATGTTATTCTGGTATTATGCAATACTACCAGGGTGCCATATGCAATATCATTGCATTCTGTCTTTCTTCAAAACAGTGTGTCATATCTTTTTTTGATATGGAGCATATGGAGACTGGGTCTGGGGTTTTATCCGTTCAGTGCAGATGCGTCCGAGGGGTTGGTTGTTTTTAATAACGCCCTGTCAATCTGAGAGAGAGGGACAGCTGGTCCCACGTTGCAGAGAGTCTCCTAACTGGAGGAGCGCAGCGTAGGGGGAAATCAAGCCACTTCTCCTTAGACGACACATACATGGGTATGAAGGCACACATGGGAGTATGTGCACACACCCTGAATGCACACACAGGTACACACACACACACACACACACACACACACACACACACACACACACACACACACACACACACACACACACACACACACACACACACACACACACACTTCATTTGCTCACACACACACATAACATGCATATACACACACACACACACACACACACACACACGCACACACACACACTCACTCACTTAATTTACTCACACACACACACACACACACACACACACACACACACACACACACACACACACACACACACACACACACACACTCACTCTCTTAATTTGCTCACACACACATAACAAGCACACACATTTATACTGACCGTATCCCTCAGTGTTGGTCTGGCTATAATTCTTCATCCCTCAGTGTTGGTCTGGCTATAATACTTCATCCCTCAGTGTTGGTCTGGCTATAATACTTCATCCCTTAGTGTTGGTCTGGCTATAATACTTCATCCCTCAGTGTTGGTCTGGCTATAATACTTCATCCCTCAGTGTTGGTCTGGCTATAATACTTCATCCCTCAGTGTTGGTCTGGCTATAATACTTCATCCCTCAGTGTTGGTCTGGCTATAATACTTCATCCCTCAGTGTTGGTCTGGCTATAATACTTCATCCCTCAGTGTTGGTCTGGCTATAATACTTCATCCCTCAGTGTTGGTCTGGCTATAATACTTCATCCCTCAGTGTTGGTCTGGCTATAATACTTCATCCCTCAGTGTTGGTCTGGCTATAATACTTCATCCCTCAGTGTTGGTCTGGCTATAACACCTTTTCCCTAGGCTGATTGTAGCACCATACTCATCAGTGTTGAGTTTGAGTTGAGTTTATTTTTATTTTTACAGGGACAGTGCACAATAATCAATGTTTCAGTAAAAGTGCCGGTTTTAGCCAGCTGACTAATTTTAAACCGCAGTTCCTGGGCAGGTTATTTTTTTACACTGAGGGATAAGGTGCTATAATCAGCTCTTATCCCTCAGCTATAATCAGTTTTAAGCTGATTATACTACCTTATCCATGGTGTTGGATATAACACCGTATCGCTCAGTGTTGGGCCAATTATAGCAGCTTATCCCTCAGCGCTGGGCCGATTATAGCAGCTTATCCCTCCGCGTTGGGCCGATTATAGCAGCTTATCCCTGTGTTGGGCTGATTATAGCATCTTATCCCTCAGTGTTGGGCCGATTATGGCACCTTGTCCCTCAGTGTTGGGCTGATTATAGTACCTTATCCCTCAGTGTTGGGCTGATTATAGCACCTTATCCCTCAGTGTTGGGCTGATTATAGCACCTTATCCCACCATGTTGAGCTGATTATACTACCTTATCCCTCAGTGCTGGATATAACACCTTATCCCTCAGTGTTGGGCCGATTATAGCACCTTATCCCTCAGTGTTGGGCCGATTATAACACCGTGTCCCTCAGTGTTGGGCTGATTATAGCAGCTTATCCCTGTGTTGGGCTGATTATAGCAGCTTATCCCTGTGTTGGGCTGATTATGGCACCTTATCCCTCAGTGCTGGGCTGGCTATAACACCTTATCCTTTAGTGTTGGGCTGATAATAGCATCTTCTTCCTCAGTGTTGGGCTGATTATGGCACCTTATCCCTCAGTGCTGGGCTGATTATGGCACCTTATCCCTCGGTGCTGGGCTGGCTATAACACCTTATCCTTTAGTGTTGGGCTGATAATAGCATCTTCTCCCTCAGTGTTGGGCTGATTATGGCACCTTATCCCTCAGTGCTGGGCTGGCTATAACACCTTATCCTTTAGTGTTGGGCTGATAATAGCATCTTCTCCCTCAGTGCTGGGCTGATTATAGCACCTTATCCCTCAGTGTTGGGCTGATAATAGCACCTTATCCCTCAGTGCTGGGCTGGCTATAACACCTTATCCTTTAGTGTTGGGCTGATAATAGCATCTTCTCCCTCAGTGCTGGATATAGCACCTTATTCCTCTTCTAGCTTCCCTAGAGTTAGCTTTCCTGGTGTTAGCCTGGGGTTAGCCTGCATTAGATATATTAAGGAAATGAGCCCCCTGGCCAGAGACCTGGGAACTGACAGATCAGACAGAAATCTCCTCCAAGATTGACGAAAAGCCCACGTCTCATATATCATTATTTTATTCTTGATTAGTTTCTATTGAACGAGTGAAACTTTTTCCACAATTGGTTTTAGATAGACGTAGTCTACTCACAGATGTTAGCAGTTCCTCTGGGGATGGGCAGGTAGGATCCGACGCTCCAGGGTCGTCCGTGGTAGTGTCTCTTACAGCGGCCGCAGTCTGGTCCTGTTGTATTGTGTTCACACTCACACCCCAGCTTCCCCTTGTCCTTGTCAAACACACAGCTGTTGGAGTGCAGGTTACACTTACATCTGAGGAGGGAAAACAGACAATCATATTCATTTCACCTTTATTCGTAGCCAGACAAGTCATTGAACACAAATGATCTTCTATAAGAGTGGCGTTCGGGCTGCACTTTGATCTGAGATGGAAAACACCATGCAACAGACCTGAATGTAAATACTTGTTATTATTTGTTCCTAAGGCTGTGGGTTGGTTCTTCAAGCCTTATTACAGTGCTTACTCCTGGATAACATTAATATGAACTATTTCATTGACTTGAATCAAATATGACTGACTGGGAAGCTAACACAAATCTTCATGTCTAAGACAAGGTTACTCATCATGCCGACGTTGTTTCACCAAGTCACCTCCTCTATACAAGGATATTTCACTGTGCCCTTGCAGTGGAATGTTGCCTCTTCTATAATTTAATAGTGGGTATACTAGGCCTACATGGAATTCCCACTTAGATCAGACTAAGAGGGAAGAGAGAGAGGAAAACGCATCGTTATTCTTAAAACGAGAGCTAATTTGGCTAACCCTCTATGGAGGGAACAGCATTTTAAAAACAAGAGCTAATTTGGCTAACCCTTCATTGAGGGAACAGCATTTAAAACAATACCTGATTTGGCTAACCCTTCATTGAGGGAACAGCATTTAAAACAATACCTAATTTGGCTAACCCTTCATTGAGGGAACAGCATTTAAAACAATACCTAATTTGGCTAACCCTTCGAGGAGGGAACAGCATTTAAAACAATACCTAATTTGGCTAACCCTTCGAGGAGGGAACAGCATTTAAAACAATACCTAATTTGGCTAACCCTTCGAGGAGGGAACAGCATTTAAAACAATACCTAATTTGGCCAACCCTCCGTGAAGGGAACACCACATTAAATAAAGTCAGGATTCAAAGGCATCCCAAATGGCACTCTAATCCCTACATAGTGCCCTATAGGGAGCCATTTGGGACACAGTCAATAACGTTCTCTTTATTTAGGACTAAACAGAGAGCTGATTGAGAGTTAACAAGAAGACACCAAATGAACCAAGTCTTTCTTCAAAGTTACTCAAACCTTTTTGGTTCCAGGTAGAACTATTTTTGGTTCCATGTTGAACTATATTTAGTTCCATGTAGAACTCTTTTTGGTTCCAGGTAGACGTCCTCTGTGTTCCATGTAGAACCAAAAGTATTCTACTTGAAACCAATCAGGGATCTTCAAAGTAATTCCTATGGGGACAGCCGAATAACTTTGTCTTTGTCTCTGTCTCTGTCTCTGTCTCTGTCTCTGTCTCTGTCTCTGTCTCTGTCTCTCTCTCTGTCTCTCTCTCTCTCTCTCTCTCTCTCTCTCTCTCTCTCTCTCTCTCTCTCTCTCTCTCTCTCTCTCTCTCTCTCTCTCTCTCTCTCTCTCTCTCTCTCTCTCTCTCTCTCTCTCTCTCTCTCTCTCTCTCTCTCTCTCTCTCTCTCTCTCTCTCTCTCTCTCTCTCTCTCTCTCTCTCTCTCTCTCTCTCTCTCTCTCTCTCTCTCTCTCTCTCTCTCTCTCTCTCTCTCTATACATACACCTCAATTGGGCTCCCCATGGTAACCTTCCCCTTAATTAAAAAACAGCTAAAACAGAATCACACACACACACACAAAAACGCACAGACACAAACTCACAGACACACCTGTGTGTGTTTGTGTGTGTGTGTCCTCGTCACAAGAGCTATGTCCCTCTGCTCTATTGAGTAGGGCAGACCATTACGTTTGAATGATTGGTTATATTCCTCCTAGACTAGTTAGTCTCTTTATAATGGAAGTATAATCTATCATCTTATCTAAAACACTGTCTGAAACCGCCGTGTACCCTCATTTCTCTCACCGTTTATCCTTGTGTTTAAATGTGTACTATGTCTCTTATGTGTCAATGTCTACTGTGTCCCTTATGTGTCAATGTCTACTGTGTCTCTTGTGTTTAAATGTCTACTGTGTCTCGTGTGTTTAAATGTGTACTGTGTCTCTTGTATATAAATGTCTACTGTGTCTTTTGTGTATAAATGTATGCTGTGACTCTTGTGTATACATGTGTATTGTGTCTCCAGCGTGTCCCCAAATGGCAATTCATAAAGACCAATGTATCTCATGTGAAGGCTTCTGCACAGTAACAGAAGTCCTGTTGTGGACTATAATGTAGGAGAATATAACACAATAGATATGGTAGGAGAAAATCCAAAGAAAAACCAAACGGAATTTTGTTTTTTTGTTGAGAGATCATCCTCTTAGAAATGCAACAGAAAGGTCATATTGAATGTATGCAGTTCCTATGGCTTCCACAAGGTGTCAGCAGTGTATGTTCAAGGTTTCAGGCTTGTAAGTTCAAAAACAAATAAGAAAGAAGTTTTAGTAGATGGACACAGTCTTGGAAATTCGTGTTTGGCGCGCCATGAAGACATTACCCACCTGTTAAAATCGGTTTCCTATTGAGCGTACTTCATTATGAAATATTATAGTTTGATTACATTTTAGGTTATCTGAGGAGTAAATAGAAACGTATTTAGACTTGTTGAAACAAAGTTTAGGGGTAGATTTTCAGATTCCTTTCTCAGCAAGTTGAACGAGTGGATTACTCAAATGGCACCAACTAAACTGACTTTTTGGGATATAAAGAAGGATTTTATCTAACAAAACGACACTACATGTTATAGCTGGGACCCTTTGGATGACAAATCAGAGGAAGATTTTCAAAAAGTAAGTGAATATTTAATTGTTATTTGTGAATGTATGAAACCTGTGCTGGTGGAAACATATGTTGATGTGGGGCGCCGTCCTCAAACAATCGCATGGCATGTTTTCGCTGTGATAGCTACTGTAAATCAGACAGTGCAGTTAGATTAACAAGAATTTCAGATTTCAGTCGACACTTATATGTACCTAAATGTTTAAAATCCATAATATTTATGGTTATTGCTTTGAATTGCCCTCCAGTTTCACCGTAAGTGGTCTCCACCTTAAGAAGTTGAGGGTGGAGTTGAATCGACAGAATCAAATCAAATCAAATCCAATTTTATTTGTCACACGTGCCTTATAGTGAAATGCTTACTTACAAGCCCTTAACCAATATGCAGTTTTAACAAAATACCCCAGAAATTGAACAAATACAAATAAATAATTAAAGAGCAGCAGTAAAATAACAATTGCCAGGCTATATACATGGGGTACCGGTACGGAGTCAATATGCGGGGGCACCGGTTAGTCGACGTAATTGAGATAATATGTACATGTAGGTAGAGTTATTAAAGTAGCTATGCATAGATAATAACAGACAGTAGCAGCAGTGTAGAAGGGGTGGGGGATGGGCAAATAGTCTGGGGTAGCCATTTGATTAGATGTTCAGGAGTCTTATGGCTTGGGGGTAGAAGCTATTTAAGAGCCTCTTGGACCTAGACTTGGGCGCTCCGGTACCGCTTGTCCTGCGGTAGCAAAGAGAACAGTCTTCCTCTGACACCACCTGGTATGGAGTGTGTAAGTAAGTAAGTTATGCAGAAGTTGGTACATTAAAGCTCCATGTTACAGTCATAGTGAGGAAGTGGCTTTTTTCCCCTCGGTTTGCAATGGAACCTCTTTACTCACATCCGGTCCCATTATAAGAAATGCCTTTTGACATTTGAATGCAATTGCTCATTACTAACTAGTCACAGCACAACACCTGAAGTTAGGCAGCCAACCCCAGTTGTGTCTCATCTCAGTATCACTCCCTTGGTGATGTACCTAAACAGGGACACTTTAATTCAAATAAAATACTATTTTTTTCGTCACATGAGCTCAAATACAACAGTTATAGACCTTACCGTGAAATAGTTACTTACGAACCCTGAACGAACAATGCAGTTCAAGAAATAGATATAAGAAAATATTTACTAAATAAACTAAAGTAAGTTCAGCAGTCTTATGGCTTGGGAGTAGAAGATGTTACGGAGCCTTTTGGACCTAGACCTGACGCTCCGGTATCGGTTGCCATGCAGTAGCAGAGACAACAGTCTATGACTTGGGTAACTGGAGTCTTTGACAATTTTTTGGGCCTTCATCTGACAATGCCTAATATATAGGTCCTGGATAGCAGGAAGCTTGGTCCCAATGATGTACTGGGCCATACGTACTACCCTCTGTAGAGCCTTGCGGTTGGATGCCGAGCAATTGCCATACCAGGGAGTGATGACACCTGGTCAGGATGCTTTCGGTGGTGAAGCTATATTACTTTTTGAGGATCTGGGGACCCATGCCAAATCTTTTAAGTCTCCTGAAAAGGTGTTGTCGTGCCCTCTTCACAACTGTTTTGGTATGTTTGGACCATGATAGTTCGTTGGTGATGTGCCCACCAACAGAACTTGAAACTCTCAACCCGCACCCCGTCAATGTTAATGGGGGCCTGTTTGGACGGCCTTTTCATGTTGTCCATGATCAGCTCCTTTGTCTTGCTCACATTGAGGGCAGAGGTTGTTGTCCTGGCATCACACTGCCACGTCTCTTATCTACTCCTTATAGGCTGTCTCATCGTTGTCACTGATCAGGCCTACCACTGTTGTATCGTCAGCAAACTTAATGATTGTTTTGGAGTCGTGCTTTGTGATGCAGTAGTGGGTGAACAGGGAGTACAGGAGGGGACTAAGTACACACCTCTGAGGGGCCTCAGTGTTGAGGATCACCGTGACAGATGTGTTGCTACCTAACCTTACCACCTGGGGGCGGCCCGCCAGGAAGTCCAGGATCCAGTTGCAGAGGGAGGTGTTTAGTCCCAGGGTTCTTAGCTTAGTGATGACCTTTGAGGGAACTATGATGTTGAACGCTAAGCTGTAGTCAATGAATAGCATTCTCACATAGGTGTTCCTTTTGTCCTGGTGAAAAAAGGGCAGTGTGGAGTGCGATTGAGATTGCGTCATCTGTGGATCTGTTGGGGCGGTATGCAAATTGGACAGGGTCTAGGGTTTCTGGGATGATGGTGTTGATGTGAGCCATGGCAAGCCATTCAAAGCACTTCATTGCTACAGACGTGAGTGCAACGAGGCAGTAATCATTTAGGCAAGTTATCTTCGCTTTCTTGGGCACAGGATCTATGGTGGTCTGCTTGAAACATGTAGGTATTACAGACTCGGTCAGGGAGAGGTAGAAAATGTCAGTAAAGACACTTGACAATTGGTCCGCTCATGCTTTGTGTACACGTCCTGGTAATCCTTCTGGCCCTGCAGCTTTGTGAATGTTGACCTGTTGAAAGGTTTTGTTCAAGTCGGCTACTGAGAACGTTATCACACAGTCATCCAGATCAGCTGGTGCTCTCGTGCATGCTTCAGTGTTGCTTGCCTCAAAGCGAGCATAAAAGGCATTTAACTCGGTCAGGGAGAGTTTGAAAAGACACTTGCAAGTTGGTCCACGCATGCTTTGAGTACATGTCCTGATAATCCGTCTGGCCCTGCAGCTTTGTGAATGTCGACCTGTTTAAAGGTCTTGCTCACATCGGAGAGCATGATCACACAGTCGTCCGAAATAGCTGGTGCTCTCATGAATGCTTCAGTGTTTCTTTCCTCGAAGCGAGCATAAAAGGCTTTTCGCTCATTTGGTAGGCTCACGTCACTGGGCAGCTTTTGTTGTCCGAAATAGCTTGCAAGTCCTGCCACATCAGAAGAGCATCAGAGCAAGTGTGGTAGGATTCAATCTGACTCCTGTATTGACGTATTGCCTGTTTGGTGGTTCATCTGAGGGCATAGCGGGATTTCTTAAAAGCGTCTGGATAGGTGTCCCGCTCCTTGAAAGCGGCAGCTTCAGCCTTTAGTTTGGTGTGGATGTTGCCTGCAATCCATGGCTTCTGGTTGGGATATGTACGTACAGTCACTGTGGGAACTAAGTCATCAGTGCACTTATTGATGAAGCCGTTGACTGAGGTGGAACATATTCCACTCTGTGCTAGTAAAACCGTCCTATACCATCCGCATCATCTGACCACTTTTTTTCCCCTCTGGTTGCACATGTGACATGCTGATAGAAATGAGGTAAAATGGATTTAAGTTTGAATGTGATATCAAGACTGCCCAAATGTGTCTAATTGGTTTATTAATAACTTTTCAAGTCCATAACTGTGCATTCTTTCACTGTAATAGCTAGTGGTAATTGGACAGTGCAATTAGATTAACAAGAATTTAAGCTTTCTGCCAATATCAGATATATCTATCTCCTGGGAATTTTTATTGTTATTTACAACCTCATGCTAATTAGCCTACGTTAGCGCACTCGTCCTGAGGGGGACCCACCAATCCTGTAGAGGTTTTTAACCAGTTCACAATACATTACTTAACCAGCAGACACACTACATTACTTAACCAACACACACTCCATTACTTAACCAACACACACTACATTACTTAACCAACACACACTGCATTACTTAACCAACACACACTACATTACTTAACCAGTACATACTCCATTACTTAACCAACACACACTACATTACTTAACCAACACACACTACATTACTTAACCAACACACACTACATTCCTTAACCAACACACACTACATTACTTAACCAACACACACTACATTACTTAACCAGCAGACACACTACATTACTTAACCAACACACACTACATTACTTAACCAGAACGACATACTGCACATTCTATTCTTACTTTGGTGCTTTTGGGTAAACTACTGGCGCACAGCTCGGACACCTATGCATACCCCACAAGACATGCCTTCAGAGGTCTCTTCACAGTCCCCAAGTCCAGAACAGACTATTGGAGGCACACAGTATTAAATATAGCCATGACTACATGGAACTAAAATTTGACTCGATAAACAGATTAAAAAAATATCTTATTGAACAGCGGGGACTGTGAAGCAACACAAACATTGGTGCACACACACACATACACACACACACACACACACACACACACATACACACACACACACATACACAGACACACATACACATGGATTTAGTACTGCAGATATGTGGTAGTGGTGGATTAGGTGCCTGAGGACACACAGTGTGTTGTGAATGTATTGTAATGTTTAAAAATATATATATATACTGCCTTCATTTTTCTGGACCCCAGGAAGAGCTAATGGGGATCCACAATAACTACAAATACTACTGTCATCTATTTTTCCTTACTTTAGACTTGTAGCCTCAAGACTCGGTACTCGACTTTAACTTGAGACACTTATATGCCGAGTTGTGGACTCGAGTCACATGACTTTAACTTGAGACACTTATATGCCGAGTTGTGGACTCGAGTCACATGACTTTAACTTGAGACACTTATATGCCGAGTTGTGGACTCGAGTCACATGACTTTAACTTGAGACACTTATATGCCGAGTTGTGGACTCGAGTCACATGACTTTAACTTGAGACTGATACCTTAAAATGATCAGGTTTTACAACGTTTTGTCACTTATTTTGTGGCACAGAGTCTCCGTGGATTACTCTCCATGTGACACACACTCAGCCCTCTGACTGGACCAGCAAACTGCCAATCAACACAGCTCGTGGGTGAGCTAGTGGTTCTCAAAGTGGGTGTTGGTTGCAAGAAGGATTTGGTTGGTTGCCAGTGTGAAACTGAATGGGAAAAATACATATTTTCATACATATTTGAATATGCTAGATACCATTTGGATTTTATATTTATACTTTAGCTTATTAGATCTGGTCACTAACATAGGCTTACGTTATTGCACCAAAAGTTGCGCCTTTTGACTATTGACCAATGAGTAGCCTCATCGCCAACCAGAATTCCCTAAAATGGAAGGCGTAACAAGTCAATTTCATAGTAATTCAGAGAATATCTGACCTCCAAAACAGGACTTCTGTTACTGTGCAGAAGCCTTCATATGAGACTCACTTCAAGGTCTTCTAGGATTCTGTGTTGGAATCCATCCTCCCCACTGTATAAAATACATGAGCTCCTTCATGAAAACCTTGTCGGAGAACCCAAATGGCTCCCTCGTCTCTTTATAGTTCACTACGTTTGATCAGGACTAGTGCACTATTAAGTAGTGCACTATATGCCCAATATAGGGAATGAGTTGCCATTTAGGACACCCTCCATTTGGGACACCCCTGAAGTCCTTACACTCCTACTGAAGGGTGGGGAGATGAAGACTGTTACTACAGAGGAAACTTTGGCCCAGGCTGCTAGGCAAAAGAGTTCAAGGTCTGCCGCTACTGGGTTGACCTAAGATGATCCTCATACACCTTCAGGGATCTCAGAGAAAGCTTTGATGTATTTTACATGAGAGAAAGAGGAAGAGAGAGATACTGTATGTGCTGCATGTAAACTGAAGGGAGAGAGAGAGACAGAGAGAGAGACAGAGGAGGTAGAGAGAGAGAGAGAGAGAGAGAGAGAGAGAGAGAGGAGGTAGAGAGAGACAGAGGAGGTAGAGAGAGAGAGAGAGAGAGAGAGAGAGAGAGACAGAGAGAGGAGATAGAGAGAGAGAGACAGAGGAGGTAGAGAGAGAGAGAGACAGAGAGGAGGTAGAGAGAAAGGGGAGAGGAGGTATAGAGAGGGAGAGAGCGAGAGGGAGAGACAGAGGAGGTAGAGAGAGGTAGAAGAGAGAGGTGGAGAGAGAGGAGAGCAAGAGGAAGTAGAGAGAGAGAGAGAGGAAGTAGAGAGAGAGAGGAGAGAGAGAGGTAGAGAGAGAGAGAGAGAGAGGAGGTAGAGAGAGAGAGAGGAGAGAGAGAGAGAGAGAGAGAGAGGAGGAGAGAGAGGAGAGAGAGAGAGAGAGAGGAGTAGAGAGAGAGAGAGAGAGACAGAGGAGGTAGAGAGAGAGAGAGACAGAGAGGAGGTAGAGAGAAAGGAGAGAGGAGGTATAGAGAGGGAGAGAGCGAGAGGGAGAGACAGAGGAGGTAGAGAGAGGTAGAAGAGAGAGGTGGAGAGAGAGGAGAGCAAGAGGAAGTAGAGAGAGAGAGAGAGGAAGTAGAGAGAGAGAGGAGAGAGAGAGAGGTAGAGAGAGAGAGAGAGAGAGGAGGTAGAGAGAGAGAGAGAGGAAGTAGAAAGAGGTAGAGAGGTAGAGAGAGAGAGTGAGAGACCTGGGGAAAATACTTATTTCTAAAGCTAGAGGCAGGAAATGTGTCCTCCTGTCTTGCTATCATGATGTTTGTTTACTATAGCAGTACGATCCATGTAGAGATATTGTTCTGTACCTGGTTTATTCTCTGTTTACTATAGCAGTATGATCCATGTAGAGATATGGTTCTGTACCTGGTTTATTCTCTGTTTACTATAGCAGTAGGATCCATGTGGAGATATGGTTCTGTACCTGGTTCATTCTCTGTTTACTATAGCAGTATGATCCATGTAGAGATATGGTTCTGTACCTGGTTTATTCTCTGTTTACTATAGCAGTATGATCCATGTAGAGATATGGTTCTGTACCTGGTTTATTCTCTGTTTACTATAGCAGTAGGATCCATGTGGAGATATGGTTCTGTACCTGGTTTATTCTCTGTTTACTATAGCAGTATGATCCATGTAGAGATATGGTTCTGTACTTGGTTAATTCTCTGTTTACTATAGCAGTAGCAATGATCCATTTGGTGCGGCAGGTAGCCTAGTGGTTAGAGCGTTGGGTCAATAACCAAAAGGTTGCTAGATCTAATCCTCGAGCTGACAAGGTAAAAACAAATCTGTCGTTCTGCCCCTGAACAAGGCAGTGAACCCACTGTTCCTAGGCTGTCATTGTAAATAATAATTTGTTCTTAATTAACTGACTTGCCTAGTTAAATAAAAAAAATCCATGAGGAGATCATGTTGGAAGATTAGTGTACATATTATTATAATTGGGAGAATAGTGTAGGATATACCCTCCTCTATTGCCTGGACTAACCATGACGTCACAGCCAAGTATTGCGCCATGTGTCAGGCTCAAACTGTTACGGCTTTGTCTGTGCTCTGCTCCCTAATGATTTATTTAGCCTGCATGTCTTTTATATATTATCAACTGTTACTAATGATCCTCAGCAACAACCACATGGCCGTGACGGTATTTACAGAGGAAACAAATGAAGGTCAACAAAAGAATGGAATTAAATGGAATGATAATGTGGACTATACCAACTGAAGGGAACTAACAGTAAATTAGCAGTTTAACATGTGTGGTTATCAGGCCTATTGACGGTCGATACTGATAGTGGCTAAAATGTAACATGATTGAAAGTCAGGGTAGCCTACAATCAAGACAAACGAGAGTCATGTCCTTGCAAGGTAAAAAGGCCGTGCAATTTAAAATCTGTGTAATGGCAGAGCATTTCATAAACTTTACGTTGGGAAAGTTGACATGTTGATATAATTCAGTTTGCTGCAATATGACTGGTTTCACATTTGTCTCCAGCGATTATAAGGTAAAATAGATATTCACTTATTTTACAATTCCCTTATCCAAACTGATTACTCATTTACCTAGTTCTTATCAATAGCTCTTATCAAATTATATATTACAGTGCATGGAGAATGCTGTTATTTCCAGCGGAAAAAAATAAAGTCGATGTTTTTTCCACTTGGAACCGGTAGGTTCACTGGACCTTATTCATGGTTTCCTCGCGCGTAAAGGTGGTGGAATTATGAGAGAATTAAATCAACGTCAGAATACGTCGGTTCTGTAGACTCACCTCCGCCACAGTTTAATTTATTTGATCTCCACCCGAACGAGTAGCGGGTAAATTGAATGCTGTTCTCATGCTTAAATTCAAGGTCAGAGAAACGTGCATAAAAAAAAGGAATAACGTTCCATTTACACGCGGGACTCATTGAAGTGGCTGCAGAGGCCCAAATGGCACCCTATTCAATACAGGCCCTGGTTAAAGGTAGTGCACTAAAATAGGGAATAGGTGCCATTTGGGATACAACCCTTTTTACTGTGGGTGTACTACTGCTTTCATGGTTGTGACTCATGATGCGTTATATACTATTAACTACACTCCGTTGTTGTTTTGCTTTTCAATTTCCAAATGAATTGACAGTGAGCTGATGTTGTCTAATATCTATTTGTTCCTGTGTCACTGTTGGTGTTTCCACAGTGGTGTAAAGTACTTTAAAGTACTGTAAGGTCCTGTATTTATTTTCTTCGTCAAACTCGTGTTCTGTTACGTTGTGTTCTGGAACGTAGCTCTGTTTCTTTGTGTTCTAGAAGGTAAGCCGTGGCTTTCATTTTTGTTCATTGATTTCACCTGTGTTAGTTACTCACCTGGTCTCATCAGCTCCTTATTTAGTTCAGCTCACTCTGTTTGTGAGGTATTTTTCGTTTTGACTCTACTAAGCCTTTTCATATCTCGTTTGTGAGAACCAGTTATAGCCTTCAGTCCTAGTTTTGATGCCCCTGTTTCCCTACCTGTTTATGACCATTGCCTGCCTGTGACCACGATTCCTGCATGCAATTTACCGCAGTGCTCTGAGCTTGAATCTACACCTTCTCCCTGAGTATTCATTACACGTACTTCCTAATTAACTTGTTTTGTGGGGGTATCTGTACTTTACTACTTATTTTGACATATTTTACTTCACTACATTCCTAAAGAAAATATTGTACTTTTTTTACTCCATACATTTTCCCTGACAACCAAAAGTACTCGTTACATTTTGAATGCTTAGCAGGACAGCAAATTCAAGCGCTTATCAGGAGAACACGTGGTCATTCCTACTGCTTATGGCCTGGCGGACTCACTAAACACGTGTCTTTTGTAAAATATGTTGGATTGTGCCCCTGCCTATACATACATTTTAAATACAAGAAAATGGGGCCATCTGGTCTGCTTAATATAAGGAATTTTAATTGATTTATAATTGTACATTTACTTTTGATACTTTAGTATATATGAACCCAAACACTTAGACTTTTACTCAAGTAGTATTTTTCTGGCTGACTTTCACTGTTCCATGAGTAACTTTATTAAAGGTATCTATACTTATAACTCAAGTATGAGAGTTGAAAGGTATCTATACTTATAACTCAAGTATGAGAGTTGAAAGGTATCTATACTTATAACTCAAGTATGAGAGTTGAAAGGTATCTATACTTATAACTCAAGTATGAGAGTTGAAAGGTATCTATACTTATAACTCAAGTATGACAGTTGAAAGGTATCTATACTTATAACTCAAGTATGACAGTTGAAAGGTATCTATACTTATAACTCAAGTATGACAGTTGAAAGGTATCTATACTTATAACTCAAGTATGACAGTTGAAAGGTATCTATACTTATGTCACGTTCTGACCTTTATTTCCTTTGTTTTGTATTTAGTTAGTATGGTCAGGGCGTGAGTTGGGTGGGCAGTCTATGTTTGTTTTTCTATGTTTTGGGGCATTTCTATGTTTCGGCCTAGTATGGTTCTCAATCAGAGGCAGGTGTCATTAGTTGTCTCTGATTGAGAATCATACTTAGGTAGCCTGGGTTGCACTGTTTGTTTGTGGGTGATTGTCTATGTTGTAGCTTCACGGTCGTCATTTGTTTATTGTTTTGTATGCAGTGTCAGTACGTTCTTTATTAAAGATTTACCATGGACACTTACCACGCCGCATTTTGGTCCGACTCTCCTTTTCGCCTCTCCTCTTCGGAAGAAGAGGAGGAACACCGTGACAACTTATAACTCAAGTATGACAGTTGGGTACTTTTTTCCACCACTGTTTATCAGGAACACAATGCCCTTTTGTAGCCGTAAAACAAAGAAAACGGTTTAGTCACTGTGTGATCGATTTCTGTTACTGTCATTCAAAACACACCACACTGTTGGTAACCTTCCAGTCCAACATCTAAATCCATTCCGAGTGCCAACATAATGAAAATAAAAAAAGATCAATGTGTAACTCCGAGTGGCCATCTTTTCAGAATGAGAAAATTAGGGCCAATATGTAACATTACCATTTCGGTCGAGGCTTAAAAACCAGTCAAAAGGTTCTCTCTGAGGGGTGTTTTCTCTGGGTGATTTTTCTAGAGGTGTTCTCAAATCTGTTGGAAGTACATTTGGGGAGAGACTTGAGACCTCATTATGGTGTGCCATGTTGTGTCACCGTGAAATTCAAGAGTCCGATTAGACCTCGTTTCTCATTCTCTGAATGGTGGAACGTTGTTTTTAAATCATTCGTCTGGGTATTACTAATCCAATAATACACTACACACGCTACATATACTACACACACTACACACACTACACACACTACACACAAATATAATACATATCTGGGCAAATTGTTTGCGTCTTACATCCTCACAAATATAACGTCAGCCCCTCCATAATGTTTTCCATTCCCCAAATTGCCGGATAAATATTAGTGTCTGTCTGTGTCTGTGTGTTCCCCTGCTCTAAAAGTGAAGTGAAATGAAAATGTTATTTGCATGGTGGGCGGACTGCTCCAGCTTCACAGCTGTGATTTGTATCCATGACAGGGTATTACGGAGGGGTGTGTATTGATGCATTATGCCTCTTTATGTGTCATTCTTTTTTCATTTACATTTTAGTCATTTAGTAGACACTCTCATCGAGAGCGACTTAGAAGGAGCAATTAGGGTTAAGTGTCTTGCTCATGGGCACATTGACAGATTTCACATAGTCAGCTCAGGGATTCAAACCAACAACCTTTTGGTTACTGGCCCAACCTCTTAACCACTAGACTACCACCCAGCCCTTCAATGAAGTCAGAGTTACAGAGGAGTAGGGAGCAGACTGGGGGAGATGTACGGTGCCTTGCAAAAGTTTTCATCCCCCTTGGCGTTTTTCCGATTTTGTTGCATTACAACCTGTAATTTAAATAGATTTTTATTTGGATTTCATGTGATGGACATACACAAAATAGTCCAAATTGGTGAAGTGGAATTATAAAAATAACTTGTTTAAAAAAAATGTACAGCATTTAAAAACATAAAAGTGATTAAAGTATTCACCCACTTTGCTATGAAGCCCTTAAATAAGATCTGGTGCAATAAAGTCCACCTGTGTGCAATCTAAGTGCCACATGATCTGTCACATGACCTCAGTATATATACACCTATTCTGATAGGCCCCAGAGTCTGCAACTAAGCAAGTGGCACCACCAAGCAAGCGGCACCATGAAGACCAAGGAGCTGTCCAAACAGGTCAGGGTTGGGTTATAAAAAAATATCTGAAACTTTGAACATCCCAAGGAGCACCATTAAATCCATTATAAAAAAATGGAAAGAATATGGCACCACAACAAACCTAGCAAGAGAGTGCTGCCGACCAAAACTCAATGACCAGGCAAGGAGGGCATTAATCAGAGAGGCAACAAAGAGACCAAAGATAACCCTGAAGGAGCTGCAAAGCTCCACAGCAGAGAATGGAGTATCTGTCCATAGTATCTGTCCTTTAAGCCGTACACTCTGGAGCTGGGCTTTAAGGAAGAGAGGCCAGAAAAAAGACATTGCTTAAAAAATAAAATAGGCAAACATTTTTGGTGTTTGCACAAAAGGCATGTGGGGGACACTCCAAAAATATGGAAGAAGCTACTCACTCTGGTCAGATGAGACTAAAATTGAGCTTTTTGGCCATCAACTAAAAATGCTATGTCTGGCGCAAACCCAACACCCCTCAGCACCCTGAGAACACCATCCCCACAGTGAAGCGTGGTGGTGGCAGCATCATGCCGTGGGGATGTTTTTCATTTGCAGGGACTGGGAAACTGGTCAGAATTGAAGGAATGATGGATGGCGCTAATACAGGGATATTCTTGAGGGAAACCTGTTTCAGTCTCCCAGAGATTTGAGACTGGGACGGAGGTTCACCTTCCAGCAGGACAATGACCCTAAGCATACTGCTAAAGCAACACTCGGGTGGCTTAAGGGGAAACATTTAAATGTCTTGGAATGGCCAAGTCAAAGCCCAGAACTCAATCCTATTGAGAATCTGTGGTATGACTTAAAGCTGTACACCAGTGGAACCCATCAAACTTGAAGGAGCTGGAGCATTTTTCCATGAAGAATGGGCAGATATCCCAGTGGCTAAATGTGCCAAGCTTATAGAGAAATACCCCAAGAGACTTGCAGCTGTAATTGCTGCAGCTTTTAGCGGGGTGAATAGTTATGCACGCTCAAGTTTTCAGGTTATTGTTTGTTTCTATGGCTGGCCATGCTTTCCACCTGGCTACCTCTACCCCCCCCCCCCCCCCCGCTTCTCCTTCACCCAAATCCAGACAGCTGATGTTCTCAAAGAGCTGCAAAATCTAGATCCCTACAAATCAGCTGGGCAAGACAATCTGGACCCTATCCTTCTAAAATTATCTGCCGAAATTGTTGCAACCCCTATTTCTAGCCTGTTCAACCTCTCTTTCGTATCGGTCATAACATCTTCAAAGGGGGAGATACTCTAGACCCAAACTGCTACAGACCTATATCCATCCTGCCCTGCCTCTCTAAAATCTTCGAAAGCCACGTTAACAAACAGATCAAATCAAATCAAATGTATTTATATAGCCCTTCGTACATCAGCTGATATCTCAAAGTGCTGTACAGAAACCCAGCCTAAAACCCCAAACAGCAAGCAATGCAGGTGTAGAAGATCACCGACCATTTTGAATCCTACCTTGCCTTCTCCACTATGCAATCTGGTTTCTGAGCTGGTCATGGGTGCACCTCAGCCACGCTCAAGGTCCTAATTGATATAACAGCCATCGATAAAAGACAGTACTGTGCAGCCGTCTTCATTGACCTGGTCAAGGCTTCCGACTCTGTCAATCACCATATTCTTACCGGCAGACCCTATAGCCTTAGTTTCTAAAATGACTGCCTCGCCTGGTTCACCAACTACTTCTCAGATAGAGTTCAGTGTATCAAATCGGAGGGCCTGTTGTCCGGACCTCTGGCAGTCTCTATTGGGGTGCCACAGGGTTCAATTCTCGGGCCGACTCTTTTCTCTGTATATTTAAATGATGTCGCTCTTGCTGCTGGTGATTCTCTGATCCACCTCTACGCAGACGACACCATTCTGTATACCTCTGGCCCTTCTTTGGACACTGTGTTCACAAACCTCCAAACAAGCTTCAATGCCATACAAAACTCCTTCGGGGGCCTCCAACTGCTTTTAAATGCTAGTAAAACCAAATGCATGCTCTTCAACCAATTTCATCCGCACCTGCCCGACTAGCATCACTACTCTGGACGGTTCTGACTTAGAATATGAAGACAACTACAAATACCTAGGTGTCTGGCTAGACTGTAAACTCTCCTTCCAGACTCACATTAATCATCTCTCATCCAAAATTAAATCTAGAATCGGCTTCCCATTTTGCAACAAAACCTCCTTCACTCATGCTGCCAATCATACCCTCGTAAAACAGACTATCCTGCCAATCCTTGACTTTGGCGATGTCATTTACAAAATAGCTTCCAACACTCTACTCAGCAAACTGGATCTAGTCTATCACAGTGCCATCCATTTTGTCACCAAAGCCCCATATACTCCCCACCACTGCGACCTGTATGCTCTCGTTGGTTGGCCCTCGCTACATATTCGTCGCCAAACCCACTGGCTCCAGGTCATCGATAAGTCTTTGCTAGGTAAAGCCCCACCTTATCTAAGCTCACTGGTCACCATAGCAACACCCACCCGTAACCGGCGCTCCAGCAGTTATATTTCACTGGTCGTCCCCAAACCCAACACTTCCTTTGGCCGCCTTCCCTTCCAGTTCTCCGCTGCCAATGACTAAAACAAATTGCAAAAATCTCTGAAGCTGGAGACTTATGCATCCCTCTCAAACTTTAAGCATCAGCTGTCAGAGCAGCTTATCGATCACTGTACCTGTACTCGGCCAATCTGTAAATAGCACACCCAACTAACTCATCCCCATATTGTTATTTATCTTCTTGCTCTTTTGCACCCCAGTATCTCTACTTGCACATCAATATCTGCACATCTATCCCTCCAGTGTTAATCCTAAATTGTATTTTGCATCTATGGCCAATTTATTGCCTTTACCTCCCTACTCTTCTACAGTTGCACACACCCCCCAACAAAATCTATTTTAATTTCAGGTTGTAAGGCAACAAAATAGGAAAAATGCCAAGTGTAAATAGTGAAAACATGTGCTTTTGGATATGTCCAGAGGAATAGCAAATTTGGAATAACAAATTATATTTTGTGGGGGTAGTTTATCATGCAGATAAGCTACTCCCACTTTAGTCACACTCCATTCTTTCTCCAATGGGAAAAAACAAACAGATATTTGGTACAGTAAAGCTGAGGTCCTGGTCATAGCTTGAATACCAACATACAACTATCTACAGTAGCCTAGGTTTGATTTCAACCACTGCCTGGCTGCCTGGTGCATGAGGGCAGCTGTGTTGTGTTGCTGAGCAACTCCCTCCGTCCCACCTTCCCTGCCTCTTTCTCCTTCTCTCTCCTGCCTTCCTTCCCACTCTCTCTCTCCTGCCTTTCTTCCCTCTCTCTCGCCCTCTCCTAGCTAAAATAACACTTCAAAGGGAACATTAAGATATTTGAGCTGTTAACCACGACAGTGACATTAAGCATCACTCTCTGGGAGACCTGCTTATAGATTGGCACCTAGTGGATATCTGTGTAATTTCCCTCTTTCACCTCAGGGAATGTTCGACTCAAATCAAATCCTCACATACAGGGTGTAATTTTCTCAGAACTACTAAAACCTTGACTTCAACTCAACTCTCAGAAATGGTAAAGATATAATATATAAGTATAATAATAAAAATAATAATAATATAATATTATTATTATTATTAATATAATAATAATAATAATAATAATAAATAATAAAAAAGAATGATGCTTTCAGAAACATCACAACATACTGGGTTTAGGACATCGTGTCTTCTTGATGATGCGGATGTAAAATAATAAATCTGAATTTTATCTTAAGTTTACAGTATCTGCAGTATCCTCTTCAGCACCAAAGTATGGTTTGCAAAGCCTCAGTTAAACATCCCATCAATAGTGAAGAGATAGATTTCATTCTGTGCTTGTCAGATAACCATGAGGGATTTAACAGTGACATGAACATAACTTTGTGTTCGATTAAACCTTGAAACTCTACAGAACTCTTCATGGCAACTGTAAAGACAGGGAACTAACAATGACACGTACTGCATAATACAAGCCAATTGCACGCTCCTTCAAAAGTTGAGACATCTGCACATTTTAGAGTGGCCTCTTATTATCATCCAGCACAAGGTGCACCTGTGTAATTAATGTGCTGTTTAATCAGCTAATTTGATATGCAACAACTGTCAGGTGGATGGATTATCTTGGCAAGGGACAAATGCAGGGATGTAAACACATTTGTGCACACATTTTGAGTGAAATAAGCTTTTTGTGCGTATGGAAGATTTCTGGGATATTTTATTTTCTGCTGATGAAACATGGAACCAACACTTTACATGTTGCGTTTATATTTTTGTTAATTATATAATATTTTCGTAAAATAATGTAGATGTACGGGAATTAATCAGAGGTTGTATCATACTTTTAAGCTTTCTAAAGCCATACTTTTATACTTTTTACACAGTATGTTATCAATATTGAGGAGTCCATTCTCTTCCTGTCTGATAACCATGAATCAACTGTGATATGAACAATAACATCTTTAAAATGGGCAAGCAAGCATATCTCAAAGAAACACACTTCTAAAAGTTCTAAAAGTTCTAAAAGTTCTAAAAGTTCTAAAAGTTCTAAAAGTATTCCATGAATTGAACACTCAAAGATCATTTTGTTATTGTAAGACAACAATTTTGTTAGCTGGGTTCACAATTCTACTCTGTGATCAAACCCAGAAACCCAGTAGGATACGTAGACGCCAGGTGCCCAGAAGGATAGATCCCAACCCATATATCCAGAAGGATAAATCGAATACAGATTCCCTGAAGGATAGATCAAACCAAGGTAAGCAGAAGTATACTTAGAAGCCAGACACCCATCCGGATAGATTTAACCCAGATACCCAGAAGGATAGATCGAACCAAGATAAGCAGAAGTATACTTAGAAGCCAGACACCCATCCGGATAGATTTAACCCAGATACCCAGAAGGATAGATCGAACCAAGATAAGCAGAAGTATACTTAGAAGCCAGACACCCATCCGGATAGATTTAACCCAGATACCCAGAAGGATAGATCGAACCAAGATAAGCAGAAGTATACTTAGAAGCCAGATACCCATCAGGATAGATTGAACACAGATACCCAGAAGAATATGTAGAAGCGAGAAACCAAGAAGGATAGACCGAATCCAGTCACACAGAAGGATAGATTGAAACCAGATACACAGAAAGATATGTAGAAGCCAGATACCCAGAAGGATAGATCGAACACAGATTGACTGAAGGATAGATCGAACTCAGATACCCAGAAGGATAGATCGAACCCAGATATTCAGAAGGATATGTAGAAGCCAGATACCCAGAAGGATAGATCGAACCCAGAATAACAAGAGTATATGTAGAAGCTAGATACCCATAAGGATAGATTTAACCCAGATACACAGAAGGATAGATTGAACCCAGATACCCAGAAGTACATGTAGAAGCCAGATACCCAGAAGGATAGACTGAACCCAGATACCCAGAAGTATAGATTGAACCCAAATATCCAGAAGGATAGTGTAGTAACCTGGTATATTTATGTTTACCAATAGATGGCAGTATTGACTCAAGACGGGGTTTGCTTTCCGCTATCCGTAGCTATTTCCTGTGTCTGCCTATATAACCATGATTAAGAAAGCTTCAGGTAGTTTAAACCAGGTGTATCAAAGAATGTAATTCTAAGTTACAATTAAATACTAAACTGTACTTAAGTCTCATGAGTTGTAACTCTAAGAAGCCTTTAAGGGTACTACAGATCGATTGAACCCAGATACCCAAAAGGATACGTAGAAGCCAGATACCCGGAAGGATCGATCTAACCCAGATACCCAGAAGGATAGATCTAACCCAGATACCCAGAAGGACAGATCTGACCCAGATACCCAGAAGGATAGATCTAACCCAGATACCCAGAAAGACAGATCTGACCCAGATACCCGGAAGGATAGACCTAACCCAGATACCCAGAAGGATAGATCTAACCCAGATACCCAGAAGGACAGATCTGACCCAGATACCCAGAAGGATAGATCTAACCCAGATACCCAGAAGGACAGATCTGACCCAGATACCCAGAAGGATAGATCTAACCCAGATACCAAGAAGGACAGATCTGACCTAGATACCCGGAAGGATAGACCTAACCCAGATACCCAGAAGGATAGATCTAACCCAGATACCCAGAAGGACAGATCTGACCCAGATACCCAGAAGGACAGATCTAACCCAGATACCAAGAAGGATAGATCTAACCCAGATACACAGAATAATTTGTAGAATTATAGCCAGAAGAATACGTGCATACTCACACACTGTGATATTGTTGTATGGTGGTACATTGTGTTGTGGATAATGTGGTGGTGTAGGGACGTTATATGATGTACTGTTTTATCTTTAGCTCATTCAGTACAAACATAGTTCACTGTTTTATCTGTTGTTTTATATGTCATGTGGTTGGTTTGGAACTAGTGGGGATCCATAATAAACCCCAGGAAGAGTAGCTGCTGCCTTGGCAGGAACTAGTGGGGATCCATAATAAACCCCAGGAAGAGTAGCTGCTGCCTTGGCAGGAACTTGTGGGGATCCATAATAAACCCCAGGAAGAGTAGCTGCTGCCTTGGCAGGAACTAGTGGGGATCCATAATAAACCCCAGGAAGAGTAGCTGCTCCCTTGGCAGGATCTAATGGTGATCCATAATAAACGCCAGGAAGAGTAGCTGCTGCCTTGGCAGGAACTAGTGGGGATCCATAATAAACCCCAGGAAGAGTAGCTGCTCCCTTGGCAGGATCTAATGGTGATCCATAATAAACGCCAGGAAGAGTAGCTGCTGCCTTGGCAGGAACTAGTGGGGATCCATAATAAACCCCAGGAAGAGTAGCTGCTGCCTTGGCAGGAACTAGTGGGGATCCATAATAAACCCCAGGAAGAGTAGCTGCTCCCTTGGCAGGATCTAATGGTGATCCATAATAAACGCCAGGAAGAGTAGCTGCTGCCTTGGCAGGAACTAGTGGGGATCCATAATAAACCCCAGGAAGAGTAGCTGCTGCCTTGGCAGGAACTAGTGGGGATCCTTAATAAACCCCAGGAAGAGTAGCTGCTGCCTTGGCAGGAACTAGTGGGGATCCATAATAAACCCCAGGAAGAGTAGCTGCTCCCTTGGCAGGAACAAGTGGGGATCCATAATAAACCCCAGGAAGAGTAGCTGCTGCCTTGGCAGGAACTAGTGGGGATCCATTATAAACACCAGGAAGTGTAGCTGCTGCCTTGGCAGGAACTAGTGGGGATCCATAATAACCCCCAGGAAGAGTATCTGCTCCCTTGGCAGGAACTAGTGGGGATCCATAATAAACCCCAGGAAGAGTAGCTGCTGCCTTGGCAGGAACTAGTGGGGATCCATAATAAACCCCAGGAAGAGTAGCTGCTGCCTTGGCAGGAACTAGTGGGGATCCATTATAAACACCAGGAAGTGTAGCTGCTGCCTTGGCAGGACCTAATGGTGATCCATAATAAACCCCAGGAAGACTAGCTGCTCCCTTGGCAGGAACTAGTGGGGATCCATAATAAACCCCAGGAAGAGTAGCTGCTGCCTTGACAGGCACTAATGGGGATCCATAATAAACCCCATGAAGAGTAGCTGCTTCCTTGGGCAGGAACTAGTAGGGATCCATAATAAATACAAATTCAAATACGTAGAAGCCAGATACCCAGAAGGATAGATCAAACCCATATGCCCAGAAGCATCCGTAGAAGCATGATACCTTGAAAGATACCTATAAACCTTAACTCGTTCTCTGCATTGTACCACCTGAGGTGGAAAGGCATTATTGGATTTGAAGTTTACAGTTAGCTTTCTAGCAATAAAAGGTACCTTCTACAACCTCTGCAGGTCCAAGCACCAACCCTAACCCTGTGAAGCATAACCAACACAAAGGGCTTCATTCAACCCACACTTCTAAGTGGGCACCAAGTCCAGGTTTGCGTTTTCAAACAGCTGAAACAGCATTTCCTTTTTCTGCATATCTAAGCATACCTCTATCTTGAGATATCTGTATCCTCCTGATTGGTGGTTATTTATTAAATAAAAAAACTGTGCTGGGTAAAATCTGGGTAAATGATTGTAAGGAATGTGAGTCTTACTCAGTACATTTAGTTATTGTTTGTTTTTCTAAAGTCTACTAACCTTGCCAGCAGGCATGTCAGATAAGATGGTTCTACAAGCTACAAGCTAGCTACTCTAACTTAATTGATAGCCTGAAATTGATTATTGGTAGCTAGTTAAAACCAGTTAGAGATAGGGGGCAGTATTTCCACTTTGGATGAATTGCGTGCCCATACTGAACTGCATCAAAATCTGTCCTAAATTGCTAATATATGCATGTTATTATTAATATTGGATAGAAAACACTCTGAAGTTTCTAAGTCCGTTTGAATTATGTCTGTGAGTATAACAGAACTCACAGGGCAGGCAATCTTCCATACAAGTTTTGAAATCCTGAAAGTTGGGGCAACTTTGACGTCATCGCCCCCTCCCTTCCCAACAAGTTATGGATCTGGAAACACTTCCTACGTCTTCCACTAGATGTCCTCATTCAGTAAAAGTGTAATGGAGCATTTGCTGTGAACTTTGACCTAATGGGAAGAAAAGTAGTTGGTGTCGCAAAAGGATGCCATTTTGTTGTGGCGCGTTTGCCTTTGAGTGCTTCGGCTGTTCCAATCAGCCCCAGATGAAAACGAATGATCCGGTTGGAATGCTATTGGATCTATATGATTATAACATCCTGAAGATTGATTCTGCACTTAGTTTGACCAGTTTCTTCAACCAGTAATATGTCATTTGGAAGTTTTGATGCAAAGTTATCCTGGACCAGAAGTAATTTTTTGGGCATTTGAGCTGAAAGTGGTAGCAAATGCTGCTACTTGGACACTAGTATTGAACATTATGAAACAAAACGATTTATTGTTGAACTAGGACTCTAGGACAAAGGTAAGGGAATATTTATGTTGTAATTTTGTATTTCTGTTGACTCCAACATGGCGGAGAAATATTGTTACGTCTGAGCGCCGTCTCAGATTATTGCAATGTTAGGCTTTTTCCATAACGTAAAAAAAAGCTGACACAGCGGTTGCATTAAGAACCAGTGTATCTTTAATTATATGTAGAACATGTATCTTTAGTCAAAGTTTATGATGAGTATTTCTGTTATCTGGCGTAGCTTTCTATAATTCCTACGGATATTTTGGAGGATTTTCTGAACATGGCGTCAATGTAAACCGAGATTTATGGATATAAAATCCATATTATCGAACAAAACATAAATGTACTGTGTAACATGTCATATGACTGTCATCTGATGAAGATTTTCAAGAGGTTAGTGATAGATTTTTTTTTTTAAATCCTGCTTTGGTGATTTTTATCTTTTGCTGGAAAAAATGGCTACTTTTTTTCTTTGGTTTGGTGGTGGTCTAACATAAATATATGTTGTGTTTCGCCGTAAAACATTTAAAAAATCTGACACGCTGGGTAGATGAACAAGGTGTTTATCTTTCATTTGAGGTATTGGACTTGTTAATGTGTGGAGGTTAAATGTTTCTAAAGAATATTTTTGCATTCCCTGCTCCACCTTTTCAGCTGAATGGGGGGGTGGAGTTCCTGTAGGGGAACCCATCGCCTTAACAAGTTTAAAGAGGCTGGGAGATTGGGAACATATAAACGGGTCGTTAAACGGGACGTTAAACGGGTGCCCTGACTCTTTAAAGATCCCATGGCACTTATCATAAGAGTAGGGGCGTTAACCCCGGTGTCCTGGCTAAATTCCCAAGCTGTCCCTCATACCATCATGGTCAACTAATCATCCCCAGCTTACAATTGGCTCATTCATCCCCCTCCTCTCCCCTGTAACTATTCCCCAGGTCGTTGCTGTAAATGAGAATGTGTTCTCAGTCAACTTACCTGGTAAAATAACGGTAAAAAAATTACATTTTTTAATTAGAAAATAAATATCTTTGCAAGCTAAAGCCAATTTTATTAAATTGCTAGGTGGCTAGTAGTTTTACAGAGAAACAACAAATGTGACCCACTGAAATGTGTAGCAAAATTTGAAAATGTTTTTTTTTTTACAATCAATAAATGTAGAGACTCAAAGCTAGAAAACCCAGGCGAAAACCCTAGGAAAATCCATCCAGGAAGTACTATTATTTGGAAAGGCTGTTTTTCCATTGAAAGCCTATCCACCATACAAAGACTTAGGACCCTGTTCACAAGCTCTGTGGCTTCCTCTACATATGGCCAGTCTTTAGGCATTGTTTCAGGCTTTTACTCTGAAAAATGAGGGAGGTACTGCACTTTCAACCGGTGGCCAGTGTAAATTTCCATTCATCAGCCATGCGCCTGATTGGGAATGCGCCTTTCTTGTTTCTCCTTTCCTATTGACGAAGCTTTTGTCCGGTTGAAATATTATTGATTATTTATGATAAAAACAACCGGAGGATTGATTTTAAACATTGTTTGGCATGTTTCTACTAACTTATATTGTACTTAAAAACATTTTTTTGTCTGCATGCGCCTTAAGCATTCGGGTTACTGGACAAAATGTGCGAACAAAAAGCAGGTATTTGGTCATAAAGAGGGACATTATTGAACAAAACGAACATTTATTGTCTAACATGGAGACCTGGGAGTGCCACCAGATGAAGATCATCAAAGGTAAGTGATTCATTTTAATGCTATTTCTGACGTTTGTGACACTCTCCTTGGCTGGAAAACGGCTATATGGGTTTCTGTGGCTAGTTGCAGGCCTAACATAATCGCAATGTGCTTTCTCCGTAAATCCTTTTTGAAATCTGACACAGCGGTTGCATTAAGGAGAAATGTATCTTTATTCATATGTTTAACACTTGTATCGTTTATCAATGTTTATGATGAGTATTTCGGTAATTTGATGTGGCTCTCTGCACTTTCACCAGATGTTTGTTTGAGACCATGCATTTCTCACCATAACGCGCCAATGTAAACTGAGAATGTTGGGTATAAATGTGAACTTTATCGAACAAAACATACATGTATTGTGTAACATGAAATCCTATGAGTGTCATCTGATGAAGATCATCAAAGGTTAGTGATTAATTTTATCTCAATTTCTGCTTTTGTGACTCCTCTCTTTGGCTGGAAAAATGGCTGTATGGTTTTCTATGACTAGGTGCTGACCTAACATAATCGCATCGTGTGCTTTCGCAGTAAAGCCTTTTTGAAATCGGACACTATGGTTGGATTTACAAGAAGTTTATCTTTAAAATGTTGTAAAATACTTGTATGCTTGAGGAATTTAAATTATGAGATTTCAAAATGGTGGATAATACTTGTATGTTTGAGGAATTTTAATTATGGGATTTCTGTTGTTTTGAATTTGGCGCAATTTTACTGGCTGTTGTCGAGATGTACCAGAGAGGCTAGCTAACAGTACACTTTAACTTGAAATTTAAACGGCTTTCTGACAAAATTAGAATTGTGTAATATCTGAAAATGTAGCTAGCTAGACTCTCTTACCCGTATACATGGATAGACGCTTGTCCCCCTCTGTCACGGACGCCATGGTTGCCCTTAGTTTGAAGATGTAATCCGGAGAATGGTGTTTTATACAACAGCCTTCTGTGTATTCTCTTTTCTCCATCTTCTTAGCTATCATACTCTAATTCCATTGATTTCAAAACTTGGTCCTCCAGAACAACACTTATGCAGTTCTGTGTGCTATCTTTCAAAAGAGCTGCGTTGGAAAGGATTACCTACAAAGCTCATGGTGTAGACAGAAGCATGCTACATGGCAGACTAATCCGAACTCATCTCTCGGCATGTCCAGACCACTCATCTCAGCCAATCATGGCTAGCGGGAAGTTTGCTGCCTTCATCCATAGCTAAACCAACTTGTCTCGTAATTTAACAATTGTATTCGTATTTACAGATTGCATACAAGTTTGTTCTGCACATGAAAGTTCATATGTTTCCCAGAAGGCATTTCTGCCAAAAAGCACATTTTATTTTTTATTTTTAAGATGGCGCTCCTGTGAGGTAGTGACACGCAACAAACGTTTAGTTTCCTGTAACCAGTCACAAATACATGAATACATTTAAATAAATAAAAAACCCATATTTAAATGTTTTAAAACAGGACCAATCTGAGGGGGTACTTGTGCCACCTATGGGATCAAGGCTGTCCGGCATAACAGTTCTGACCAGATTGACAGCAAGTAAGGTTTAAATTACTGCTGGTGTTTACTACCCTAATAAACACACACACACGAGCGTTTGCACACACAGTTCTCTCTCTGTCTCAATTCAATTCATTTTTTTCAATTGAAGGGCTTTATCGGCATGGGAACCATATGTTAACATTGCCAAAGTTCTCTCTTTCACAAACACACATATTTAATACCTTTTTTATCTCTCTCTCTCACACACACACACACACACACACACACACACACACACACACACACACACACACACACACACACACACACACACACACACACACACACACACACACACACACACACACACACACAAGTCAGTCTCTGATGTTTAATTAGTACTCATTAGGGCCTTTTTCTGTCCACCTAAATAATGAATGAGAGACAGAGGGAAGCACATCAACATAAGCTCTCCGTCGAGACAGTGGATAAACAGGAATACCAACAGCCTTTACAGTACCACAGACACAGCTGTACTGTCTGTAGGGTCAAAGCTGGGTCCCAGCTGTACTGTCTGTAGGGTCAAAGCTGGGTCCCAGCTGTACTGTCTGTAGGGTCAAAGCTGGGTCCCAGCTGTACTGTCTGTAGGGTCAAGGCTGGGTCCCAGCTGTACTGTCTGTAGGGTCAAGGCTGGGTCCCAGCTGTACTGTCTGTAGGGTCAAAGCTGGGTCCCAGCTGTACTGTCTGTGGGGTCAAAGCTGGGTCCCAGCTGTACTGTCTGTAGGGTCAAGGCTGGGTCCCAGCTGTACTGTCTGTAGGGTCAAAGCTGGGTCCCAGCTGTACTGTCTGTGGGGTCAAGGCTGGGTCCCAGCTGTACTGTCTGTAGGGTCAAAGCTGGGTCCCAGCTGTACTGTCTGTGGGGTCAAGGTTGGGTCCCAGCTGTACTGTCTGTAGGGTCTAAGCTGGGTCCCAGCTGTACTGTCTGTGGGGTCAAGGCTGGGTCCCAGCTGTACTGTCTGTAGGGTCAAAGCTGGGACCCAGCTGTACTGTCTGTAGGGTCAAAGCTGGGTCCCAGCTGTACTGTCTGTAGGGTCAAAGCTGGGTCCCCAGCTGTACTGTCTGTAGGGTCAAAGCTGGGACCCAGCTGTACTGTCTGTAGGGTCAAAGCTGGGTCCCAGCGTACTGTCTGTAGGGTCAAGGCTGGGTCCCAGCTGTACTGTCTGTAGGGTCAAGGCTGGGTCCCAGCTGTACTGTCTGTAGGGTCAAGGCTGGGACCCAGCGTACTGTCTGTAGGGTCAAGGCTGGGTCCCAGCTGTACTGTCTGTAGGGTCAAGGCTGGGACCTAAATGACACGCCATTGCCTTTATAGTGTACTAATTTTGACAAAGGTAGTGCACTATATTTTGGGACTCACACAAGTTCTAACTGAGCTGTACTGTAACCAAATGGAGTATTTACTGGGGGAGCGATGGAGAGGAGGGAGGGGGAGCACGAGAGAGGAGGGAGGGGGAGCGCGAGAGAGGAGGGAGGGGGAGCGCGAGAGAGCGATAGAGAGGAGGGAGGGGGAGCGATGGAGAGGAGGGAGGGGGAGCGATGGAGAGGAGGGAGAGAGGGAGATGGGGAGCGATGGAGAGGAGGGAGGGGGAGCGATGGAGAGGGAGGGGGAGCGATGGAGAGGAGGGAGGGGGAGCGATGGAGAGGAGGGAGGGGGAGCGATGGAGAGGAGGGTGGGGAGGGAGAGAGAGGAGGGAGGGGGAGCGATGGAGAGGAGGGAGGGGGAGCGCGAGAGAGGAGGGAGGGGGAGCGATGGAGAGGAGGGAGGGGGAGGGAGAGAGGAGGGAGGGGGAGCGATGGAGAGGAGGGAGGGGGAGGGAGAGAGGAGGGAGGGGGAGCGATGGAGAGGAGGGAGGGGGAGGGAGAGAGAGGAGGGAGGGGGAGCGATGGAGAGGAGGGGAGGGGGAGCGATGGAGAGGAGGGAGGGGGAGCGATGGAGAGGAGGGAGGGGAGGGAGGGGGAGCGCGAGAGAGGAGGGAGGGGAGGGAGAGAGGGAGATGGGGAGCGATGGAGAGGAGGGAGGGGGAGCGCGAGAGAGGAGGGAGGGGAGGGAGAGAGGGAGATGGGGAGCGATGGAGAGGAGGGAGGGGGAGCGCGAGAGAGGAGGGAGGGGAGGGAGAGAGAGCGATAGAGAGGAGGGAGAGAGGGAGATGGGGAGCGATGGAGAGGAGGGAGATGGGGAGCGATGGAGGAGGAGGGAGGGGGAGCGCGAGAGAGCGATAGAGAGGAGGGAGAGAGGGAGATGGGGCGAGCGATGGAGAGGAGGGAGGGGGAGCGATGGAGAGGAGAGAGGGGGAGCGAGAGAAGAGGAGGGAGGGGGAGCGCGAGAGAGCGATAGAGAGGAGGGAGAGAGGGAGATGTGGGAGCGATGGAGAGGAGGGGAGGGGGAGCCGCGAGAGAGCGACAGAGAGGAGGGAGAAGGGGAGATGGGGAGAGCGATGGAGAGGAAGGTGAGGGGGGAGCGAGAGAGAGCGACAGAGAGGAGGGAGAGAGGGAGATGGGAGCGATTGAGAGGAGGGAGGGGGATCTGCGAGAGAGTAGGAGGGATGGAGGGAGAGAGGGAGATGGGGAGATGGGGAGCGATTGGAGAGGAGGGAGGGGGAGCCGATGGAGATGAGGGAGGGGAGGGGGAGGGAGGGACATGGTTGAGCGAGTGGAGAAGGGAGGGGGAGAGGGGAGCGCGAGGAGCGATAGAGAGGATGGAGAGGGGAGATTGGGGACGATGGAGAGGAGGGAGGGGGAGATGCAGACGAGATCGATAGAGAGGAGGGAGAGAGGGAGATGGGGGAGCGATGGAGAGGAGAGAGGGGGAGCGAGACAGAGGAGGAGGGGGAGGGAGAGAGGGAGAGTGGGAGCGATGGAGAGGAGAGAGGGGGAGCGAGAGAGAGGGAGGGAGGGGGATGGGAGAGAGGGAGATGGGGAGCGATGGAGAGGTGGGAGGGGGAGCCGAGAGAGAGGAGGGAGGGGGAGCGATGGAGACCCTAACCCTAATCCTACATTTTTGTAAAGTTTATTTCACTTTTGTATATTATCTATTTCACTTTGGAAATAATAAACAAATGTTTCACATGCCACAAAGCCTTTAAAAAATGAAATTGAATCGAGAGAGAGGGGGGAGCGATGGAGAGGAGGGAGGGGGAGCGAGAGAGGAGGGAGGGGAGGGAGAGAGGGAGGGAGGGGGAGCGATGGAGAGGAGGGAGGGGGAGCGAGTGGAGAGGAGGGAGGGGAGGGAGAGAGAGGAGGGAGGGGGAGCGATGGAGAGGAGGGAGGGGGAGCGCGAGAGAGGAGGGAGGGGGGAGCGATGAAGAGGAGGGGGGGGGAGCGATGGAGAGGAGGGAGGGGGGAGCGATGGAGGGGAGGGAGGGGGAGCGCGAGAGAGGGAGCGAGAGAGGGAGGGGAGGGAGAGAGGGAGAGGGGAGCGAATGGAGAGGAGGGGAGGGGAGCGCGAGAGAGGAGGGAGGGGGGGGAGCGGAGCGAGAGAGGAGGGAGGGGAGGGAGGAGAGAGGGAGATGGGGAGCGATGAGAAGGAGGGAGGGTGGGAGCGCGAATGAAGGAGAGGAGGGGATGGGAGGGAGAGAAGAAGCGATAGAGACGGAGAGAGAGAGGGAAGATGGGGGAGCGATGGAGAGGAGGGAGATGGGGAGCGAGGGAGATGAGGGAGGGGAGTGGAGCGGGCGGGAGGAGAGCGACTAGGAGGAGGAGAGAGGATGGATAGAGGAGATGGGGAGCGATGGAGAGGAGGGAGGGGAAGCGATGGAGAGAGAGAGGGGAGCGAGAGAGAGAGGGAGGGGAGCGCGAGAGAGCGATAGAGAGAGGAGAGAGGGAGATGGGGAGCGATGGAGAGGAGGGAGGGGGGAGCGCGAGAGAGCGATAGAAGGAAAGGAGAGAGGGAGATGGGGGAGCGATGGAGAGGAGGGAGGGGGAGCGAGAGGAGAGCGACAGAGAGGAGGGAGAGAGGGCGATGGGGAGCGATGGAGGAGGAGGGAGGGGGGAGCGCGAGAGAGGAGGGAGGGGGGAGGGAGAGAGGGAGATGGGGAGCGATGGAGAGGAGGGAGGGGGAGCGATGGAGAGGAGGGAGGGGAGGGAGAGAGAGGGAGATGGGAGCGATTGGAGAGGAGGGAGGGGGAGCGCGAGAGAGCGATAGAGAGGAGGGAGAGGGAGATGGGAGCGATGGAGAGGAGGGAGGGGGAGCGCGGAGAGAGCGATAGAGAGGAGGGAGAGAGGGAGATGGGGAGCGATGGAGAGGAGGGAGGGGGGGGGAGCGAGATAGAGAGAGCGATAGAGAGGAGGGAGAGAGGGAGATGGGGAGCGATGGAGAGGAGAGAGGGGGAGCGAGAGACAGAGGAGGGAGGGAGGGAGAGTAGGGAGAGAGGGAGATGGGAGCGATGGAGAGGAGAGAGGGGGAGCGAGAGAGAGGGAGGGAGGGGGAGGGATAGAGGAGGAGATGGGAGGGAGCGATGGAGAGGAGGTAGGGGGACGCCGAGAGAGAGGAGGAGGGGGAGCGGATGGAGACCCTAACCCTAACCCTACATTTTTGTAAAGTTTATTTCACTTTTGTATTATCTATTTCACTTTGGAATATAAACAAATGTTTCACATGCCAACAAAGCCTTTAAAAATTTAATTGAATCGAGAGAGAGGAGGAGCGATGGAGAGGAGGGAGGGGGAGCGAGAGAGAGGAGGGAGGGGGAGCGATGGAGAGGAGGGAGGTGGGGAGCGAGAGAGAGGAGGGAGGGGAGCGAGAGAGAGGAGG
>NC_034203.2:43299205-43428710 GCF_002021735.2 Oncorhynchus kisutch
CGAGGAGGGAGGGGAGGAGAGAGGGAGAGTGGGAGCGATGGAGAGGAGAGAGGGGGAGCGAGAGAGAGGAGGGAGGGGAGGGAGAGAGGGAGATGGGGAGCGATGGAGAGGAGGGAGGGGGAGCGAGAGAGAGAGCGATAGAGAGGAGGGAGAGAGGGAGCGATGGAGAGGAGGGAGGGGGGAGCGAGAGAGAGCAATAGAGAGGAGGGAAGAGAGGGAGATGGGGAGCGATGGAGAGGAGAGAGGGGGAGCGAGAGAGAGGAGGGAGGGGAGGGAGAGAGGGAGATGGGGAGCGATGGAGAGGAGGGAAGGGGAGCGAGAGAGAGCGATAGAGAGGAGGGAGAGAGGGAGATGGGGAGCGATGGAGAGGAGGGAGGGGGAGCGAGAGAGAGCGATAGAGGAGGGAGAGAGGGAGATGGGGAGCGATGGAGAGGAGGGAGGGGGAGCGAGAGAGAGCGATAGAGAGGAGGGAGGGGAGGGAGAGAGGGAAATTGGGAGCGATGTAGAGGGAGAGGGAGACACCATATTAGCACATTACGGATCTGTGCATGCCTGACCGTACACACACACACACACACACACAGTAAAATAGTGATAAGACTGATGTGTGAATCAAACCAAAGTGTATGGGATGCATCCACAGTCCAGCTAGCAGATGTTATACCGAGTGAAATGCTAGTGAGGAAAAAGGAGTGACATGTTGAAAAGTGAGACAGTTGAAATGTTTACTTTGTGTGGTTGATTAGTCCACAGCGTCTAATGTCTTGCAGAACGTAGTACAATACAAGAGCTACATGTGAAAAACACTCAGTTATACATATAGTTTTATTAGTATTGTCAGGCCTACGAGTAATGACTGTCTGACTGTCAAACTAACAAAACACGCTGTTTTTCCACACGTAGATTTATCATCCACTTTGAGTTGCAAAATGCTTTAATGAATTATTCAAAGTCTATAATTGTTTTTTGAGGCAAGAACCATATGGATCCTGTCATATCATTTCCAGGAAGACTGGAATGAGGTGTGTGACGAAGCAGGGTGCTTCTGAAAGACTTTAAGTGGCTTCCTCCCAACTTCATGTAACTCTATCCTTATCAGGTTTGGGCAGAGGTGGACACAAGTATTAATTAGTCATACTTGAATTAAAGTAAAGATACCTTTAAATATAAAATGAACTCCGGTAAAAGTGAAAGTCACCCAGTGAAATGCTACTTGAATAAAAGTCGAATAAAAGTATCAGTATTTTAAATGTAGTTAAGTACAGGGGTGGAAAAAGTACTACATTGTCATACTTGAGTAAAAGTACAACGTAGAAGTCAATGATATACATCAAATTCCTGATATTTAGCAAACCAGACGGTAACATTTCCTTTTTTGTTTTGTTTTGACAACCAGGGGATGTTCCGTGTTTAGTGAGTCCTCCAGATCAGAGGCAGTAGGGATGACCAGGGATGTTCTCTGTTTAGTGAGTCCTCCAGATCAGAGGCAGTAGGGATGACCAGGGATGTTCCGTGGTTAGTGAGACCTCCAGATCAGAGGCAGTAGGGATGACCAGGGATGTTCCGTGTTTAGTGAGACCTCCAGATCAGAGGCAGTAGGGATGACCAGGGATGTTCTCTGTTTAGTGAGTCCTCCAGATCAGAGGCTAGAAGGGATGACCAGGGATGTTCTCTGTTTAGTGAGTCATCCAGATCAGAGGCTAGAAGGGATGACCAGGGATGTTCTCTTAGTGAGTCCTCCAGATCAGAGGCAGTAGGGATGACCAGGGATGTTCTCTGTTTAGTGAGTCCTCCAGATCAGAGGCTAGAAGGGATGACCAGGGATGTTCTCTGTTTAGTGAGTCCTCCAGATCAGAGGCAGTAGGGATGACCAGGGATGTTCTCTGTTTAGTGAGTCCTCCAGATCAGAGGCTAGAAGGGATGACCAGGGATGTTCCGTGTTTAGTGAGACCTCCAGATCAGAGGCAGTAGGGATGACCAGGGATGTTCTCTGTTTAGTGAGTCCTCCAGATCAGAGGCAGTAGGGATGACCAGGGATGTTCCGTGGTTAGTGAGACCTACAGATCAGAGGCAGTAGGGATGACCAGGGATGTTCCGTGTTTAGTGAGACCTCCAGATCAGAGGCAGTAGGGATGACCAGGGATGTTCTCTGTTTAGTGAGTCCTCCAGATCAGAGGCTAGAAGGGATGACCAGGGATGTTCTCTGTTTAGTGAGTCATCCAGATCAGAGGCTAGAAGGGATGACCAGGGATGTTCTCTTAGTGAGTCCTCCAGATCAGAGGCAGTAGGGATGACCAGGGATGTTCTCTGTTTAGTGAGTCCTCCAGATCAGAGGCTAGAAGGGATGACCAGGGATGTTCCGTGTTTAGTGAGACCTCCAGATCAGAGGCAGTAGGGATGACCAGGGATGTTCCGTGTTTAGTGAGGCCTCCAGATCAGAGGCAGTAGGGATGACCAGGGATGTTCTCTGTTTAGTGAGTCCTCCAGATCAGAGGCAGTAGGGATGACCAGGGATGTTCTCTGTTTAGTGAGTCCTCCAGATCAGAGGCTAGAAGGGATGACCAGGGATGTTCTCTGTTTAGTGAGTCATCCAGATCAGAGGCTAGAAGGGATGACCAGGGATGTTCTCTTAGTGAGTCCTCCAGATCAGAGGCAGTAGGGATGACCAGGGATGTTCTCTGTTTAGTGAGTCCTCCAGATCAGAGGCTAGAAGGGATGACCAGGGGATGTTCCCTGTTTAGTGAGTCCTCCAGATCAGAGGCTAGAAGGGATGACCAGGGATGTTCTCTGTTTAGTGAGTCCTCCAGATCAGAGGCTAGAAGGGATGACCAGGGATGTTCTCTGTTTAGTGAGTCCTCCAGATCAGAGTCAGTAGGGATGACCAGGGATGTTCTCTGTTTAGTGAGTCCTCCAGATCAGAGGCTTAGAAGGGATGACCAGGGATGTTCTCTGTTTAGTGAGTCATCCAGATCAGAGGCTAGAAGGGATGACCAGGGATGTTCTCTTAGTGAGTCCTCCAGATCAGAGGCAGTAGGGATGACCAGGGATGTTCTCTGTTTAGTGAGTCCTCCAGATCAGAGGCTTAGAAGGGATGACCAGGGATGTTCTCTGTTTAGTGAGTCCTCCAGATCAGAGGCAGTAGGGATGACCAGTGATGTTCTCTGTTTAGTGAGTCCTCCAGATCAGAGTCAGTAGGGATGACCAGGGATGTTCTCTGTTTAGTGAGTCCTCCAGATCAGAGGCTAGAAGGGATGACCAGGGATGTTCTCTGTTTAGTGAGTCCTCCAGATCAGAGGCTAGTAGGGATGACCAGGGATGTTCTCTGTTTAGTGAGTCCTCCAGATCAGAGGCTAGAAGGGATGACCAGGGATGTTCTCTGTTTAGTGAGTCCTCCAGATCAGAGGCAGTAGGGAGGACCAGGAATGTTCTCTGTTTAGTGAGTCCTCCAGATCAGAGGCAGTAGGGATGACCAGGGATGTTATCTGTTTAGTGAGTCCTCCAGATCAGAGGCAGTAGGGATGACCAGGGATGTTCTCTGTTTAGTGAGTTCTCCAGATCAGAGTCAGTAGGGATGACCAGGGATGTTCTCTGTTTAGTGAGTCCTCCAGATCAGAGTCAGTAGGGAGGACCAGGGATGTTCTCTGTTTAGTGAGTCCTCCAGATCAGAGGCTAGAAGGGATGACCAGGGATGTTCTCTGTTTAGTGAGTCCTCCAGATCAGAGGCTAGAAGGGATGACCAGGGATGTTCTCTGTTTAGTGAGTCCTCCAGATCAGAGGCAGTAGGGATGACCAGGGATGTTCCGTGTTTAGTGAGACCTCCAGATCAGAGGCAGTAGGGATGACCAGGGATGTTCTCTGTTTAGTGAGTCCTCCAGATCAGAGGCTAGAAGGGATGACCAGGGTTGTTCTCTGTTTAGTGAGTCCTCCAGATCAGAGGCAGTAGGGATGACCAGGGATGTTCTCTGTTTAGTGAGTCCTCCAGATCAGAGGCAGTAGGGATGACCAGGGATGTTCCGTGTTTAGTGAGACCTCCAGATCAGAGGCAGTAGGGATGACCAGGGATGTTCCGTGTTTAGTGAGACCTCCAGATCAGAGGCAGTAGGGATGACCAGGGATGTTCTCTGTTTAGTGAGTCCTCCAGATCAGAGGCAGTAGGGATGACCAGGGATGTTCTCTCTTTAGTGAGTCCTCCAGATCAGAGGCTAGAAGGGATGACCAGGGATGTTCTCTGTTTAGTGAGTCATCCAGATCAGAGGCTAGAAGGGATGACCAGGGATGTTCTCTTAGTGAGTCCTCCAGATCAGAGGCAGTAGGGATGACCAGGGATGTTCTCTGTTTAGTGAGTCCTCCAGATCAGAGGCTTAGAAGGGATGACCAGGGATGTTCTCTGTTTAGTGAGTCCTCCAGATCAGAGGCTAGAAGGGATGACCAGGGATGTTCTCTGTTTAGTGAGTCCTCCAGATCAGAGGCTAGAATCGATGACCAGGGATGTTCTCTGTTTAGTGAGTCCTCCAGATCAGAGGCTAGTAGGGATGACCAGGGATGTTCTCTGTTTAGTGAGTCCTCCAGATCAGAGGCTAGAAGGGATGACCAGGGATGTTCTCTGTTTAGTGAGTCCTCCAGATCAGAGGCAGTAGGGATGACCAGGGATGTTCTCTGTTTAGTGAGTCCTCCAGATCAGAGGCAGTAGGGAGGACCAGGGATGTTCTCTGTTTAGTGAGTCCTCCAGATCAGAGGCAGTAGGGATGACCAGGGATGTTCTCTGTTTAGTGAGTTCTCCAGATCAGAGGCAGTAGGGATGACCAGGGATGTTCTCTGTTTAGTGAGTCCTCCAGATCAGAGGCAGTAGGGAGGACCATGGATGTTCTCTGTTTAGTGAGTCCTCCAGATCAGAGGCTAGAAGGGATGACCAGGGATGTTCTCTGTTTAGTGAGTCCTCCAGATCAGAGGCTAGAAGGGATGACCAGGGATGTTCTCTGTTTAGTGAGTCCTCCAGATCAGAGGCTAGAAGGGATGACCAGGGATGTTCTCTGTTTAGTGAGTCCTCCAGATCAGAGGCTAGTAGGGATGACCAGGGATGTTCTCTGTTTAGTGAGTCCTCCAGATCAGAGGCTAGAAGGGATGACCAGGGATGTTCTCTGTTTAGTGAGTCCTCCAGATCAGAGGCAGTAGGGAGGACCAGGAATGTTCTCTGTTTAGTGAGTCCTCCAGATCAGAGGCAGTAGGGATGACCAGGGATGTTCTCTGTTTAGTGAGTCCTCCAGATCAGAGGCAGTAGGGATGACCAGGGATGTTCTCTGTTTAGTGAGTTCTCCAGATCAGAGGCAGTAGGGATGGCCAGGGATGTTCTCTGTTTAGTGAGTCCTCCAGATCAGAGTCAGTAGGGAGGACCAGGGATGTTCTCTGTTTAGTGAGTCCTCCAGATCAGAGGCTAGAAGGGATGACCAGGGATGTTCTCTGTTTAGTGAGTCCTCCAGATCAGAGGCTAGAAGGGATGACCAGGGATGTTCTCTGTTTAGCGAGTCCTCCAGATCAGAGGCAGTAGGGATGACCAGGAATGTTCTCTGTTTAGTGAGTCCTCCAGATCAGAGGCTAGAAGGGATGACCAGGGATGTTCTCTGTTTAGTGAGTCCTCCAGATCAGAGGCTAGAAGGGATGACCAGGGATGTTCTCTGTTTAGTGAGTCATCCAGATCAGAGGCAGTAGGGATGACCATGGATGTTCTCTGTTTAGTGAGTCCTCCAGATCAGAGGCAGTAGGGATGACCAGGGATGTTCTCTGTTTAGTGAGTTCTCCAGTTCAGAGGCAGTAGGGATGACCAGGGATGTTCTCTGTTTAGTGAGTCCTCCAGATCAGAGGCAGTAGGGATGACCAGGGATGTTTTTGTTTTCCTGTTGTCTACAATCAAGATTCCAAGCAGTCTAATTTCAATTACATTCCAATTCCGTAACTTGAAGATTGTTGAAGTTCCAAAATAATTTAAACGTACATTATCCACTTCAATAGTGAATTTAAAAATCCTCCAGATCAGAGGCAGTAGGGATGACCAGGGATGTTCTCTGTTTAGTGAGTCCTCCAGATCAGAGTCAGTAGGGAGGACCAGGGATGTTCTCTGTTTAGTGAGTCCTCCAGATCAGAGGCTAGAAGGGATGACCAGGGATGTTCTCTGTTTAGTGAGTCCTCCAGATCAGAGGCTAGAAGGGATGACCAGGGATGTTCTCTGTTTAGCGAGTCCTCCAGATCAGAGGCAGTAGGGATGACCAGGAATGTTCTCTGTTTAGTGAGTCCTCCAGATCAGAGGCTAGAAGGGATGACCAGGGATGTTCTCTGTTTAGTGAGTCCTCCAGATCAGAGGCTAGAAGGGATGACCAGGGATGTTCTCTGTTTAGTGAGTCATCCAGATCAGAGGCAGTAGGGATGACCATGGATGTTCTCTGTTTAGTGAGTCCTCCAGATCAGAGGCAGTAGGGATGACCAGGGATGTTCTCTGTTTAGTGAGTTCTCCAGTTCAGAGGCAGTAGGGATGACCAGGGATGTTCTCTGTTTAGTGAGTCCTCCAGATCAGAGGCAGTAGGGATGACCAGGGATGTTTTTGTTTTCCTGTTGTCTACAATCAAGATTCCAAGCAGTCTAATTTCAATTACATTCCAATTCCGTAACTTGAAGATTGTTGAAGTTCCAAATAATTTAAACGTACATTATCCACTTCAATAGTGAATTTAAAAATCCTCCAGATCAGAGGCAGTAGGGATGACCAGGGATGTTCTCTGTTTAGTGAGTTCTCCAGATCAGAGGCAGTAGGGATGACCAGGGATGTTCTCTGTTTAGTGAGTCCTCCAGATCAGAGTCAGTAGGGAGGACCAGGGATGTTCTCTGTTTAGTGAGTCCTCCAGATCAGAGGCTAGAAGGGATGACCAGGGATGTTCTCTGTTTAGTGAGTCCTCCAGATCAGAGGCTAGAAGGGATGACCAGGGATGTTCTCTGTTTAGCGAGTCCTCCAGATCAGAGGCAGTAGGGATGACCAGGAATGTTCTCTGTTTAGTGAGTCCTCCAGATCAGAGGCTAGAAGGGATGACCAGGGATGTTCTCTGTTTAGTGAGTCCTCCAGATCAGAGGCTAGAAGGGATGACCAGGGATGTTCTCTGTTTAGTGAGTCATCCAGATCAGAGGCAGTAGGGATGACCATGGATGTTCTCTGTTTAGTGAGTCCTCCAGATCAGAGGCTAGAAGGGATGACCAGGGATGTTCTCTGTTTAGTGAGTCATCCAGATCAGAGGCAGTAGGGATGACCATGGATGTTCTCTGTTTAGTGAGTCCTCCAGATCAGAGGCAGTAGGGATGACCAGGGATGTTCTCTGTTTAGTGAGTTCTCCAGTTCAGAGGCAGTAGGGATGACCAGGGATGTTCTCTGTTTAGTGAGTCCTCCAGATCAGAGGCAGTAGGGATGACCAGGGATGTTTTTGTTTTCCTGTTGTCTACAATCAAGATTCCAAGCAGTCTAATTTCAATTACATTCCAATTCCGTAACTTGAAGATTGTTGAAGTTCCAAAATAATTTAAACGTACATTATCCACTTCAATAGTGAATTTAAAAATCCTCCAGATCAGAGGCAGTAGGGATGACCAGGGATGTTCTCTGTTTAGTGAGTTCTCCAGATCAGAGGCAGTAGGGATGACCAGGGATGTTCTCTGTTTAGTGAGTCCTCCAGATCAGAGGCTAGAAGGGATGACCAGGGATGTTCTCTGTTTAGTGAGTCCTCCAGATCAGAGGCTAGAAGGGATGACCAGGGATGTTCTCTGTTTAGCGAGTCCTCCAGATCAGAGGCAGTAGGGATGACCAGGAATGTTCTCTGTTTAGTGAGTCCTCCAGATCAGAGGCTAGAAGGGATGACCAGGGATGTTCTCTGTTTAGTGAGTCCTCCAGATCAGAGGCTAGAAGGGATGACCAGGGATGTTCTCTGTTTAGTGAGTCATCCAGATCAGAGGCAGTAGGGATGACCATGGATGTTCTCTGTTTAGTGAGTCCTCCAGATCAGAGGCAGTAGGGATGACCAGGGATGTTCTCTGTTTAGTGAGTTCTCCAGTTCAGAGGCAGTAGGGATGACCAGGGATGTTCTCTGTTTAGTGAGTCCTCCAGATCAGAGGCAGTAGGGATGACCAGGGATGTTTTTGTTTTCCTGTTGTCTACAATCAAGATTCCAAGCAGTCTAATTTCAATTACATTCCAATTCCGTAACTTGAAGATTGTTGAAGTTCCAAAATAATTTAAACGTACATTATCCACTTCAATAGTGAATTTAAAAATCCTCCAGATCAGAGGCAGTAGGGATGACCAGGGATGTTCTCTGTTTAGTGAGTTCTCCAGATCAGAGGCAGTAGGGATGACCAGGGATGTTCTCTGTTTAGTGAGTCCTCCAGATCAGAGTCAGTAGGGAGGACCAGGGATGTTCTCTGTTTAGTGAGTCCTCCAGATCAGAGGCTAGAAGGGATGACCAGGGATGTTCTCTGTTTAGTGAGTCCTCCAGATCAGAGGCTAGAAGGGATGACCAGGGATGTTCTCTGTTTAGCGAGTCCTCCAGATCAGAGGCAGTAGGGATGACCAGGAATGTTCTCTGTTTAGTGAGTCCTCCAGATCAGAGGCTAGAAGGGATGACCAGGGATGTTCTCTGTTTAGTGAGTCCTCCAGATCAGAGGCTAGAAGGGATGACCAGGGATGTTCTCTGTTTAGTGAGTCCTCCAGATCAGAGGCAGTAGGGATGACCATGGATGTTCTCTGTTTAGTGAGTCCTCCAGATCAGAGGCAGTAGGGATGACCAGGGATGTTTTTGTTTTCCTGTTGTCTACAATCAAGATTCCAAGCAGTCTAATTTCAATTACATTCCAATTCCGTAACTTGAAGATTGTTGAAGTTCCAAAATAATTTAAACGTACATTATCCACTTCAATAGTGAATTTAAAAACGTTATTTCACATAAAATTTACACCAACCCCGATCCTTAGGGTACCTATTGAGTGGCACAGAAAGCATCTAATATGCATCCCGTGGTACCCTATTCCCCTATGGTTCCTTGTCAAAAGTAGTGCACTATATATCTGACATTTGGGATGCAATCTTGGTCTGGTCTTACAGTAAGTTATATTGAGTGGAAAGCTTTCGACATCTCAGTACACCATTTTTATTTTTACCATATATCCTTAGAACACCCACTGACACATCAAACATGAGGATAAGATAATGTGAAGGGTAGAAACCTTCTCTCTGTGGTAGATAGTGTTCTAGAACCTCTCAAACCAAATGGACATTCTGAGTTCCGTGATAAGAACTTTTCTCTCATTCCATAGTAAGTATCCAGAGGGCTGACTTACATTGGTAGAAAGTCTAATCATTCTCGCTCACTCGCTCTCTCCTTCTTCTTCTTTCTTCAGTTCAATTCAAGGTGCTTTATTGGTATGGGAAATGTGTTTATGTTGCCAAAACAAGTCAAATAAACAATTAACAAAAGTGAGAAGACAAAATAATTTTTTTAAATCTTAGAAATGAACATTTAAAATATTATCAGCTAAGTACAGTGTTTTTAACAATGTGCAAATAGTTGTAGCACGAATAGTAGGGGAACTCACTCCCCTCCTTCCTTCTCTCTCTCTACCCCTCCCTCCACTCCCCTCCTTCACGCTCTCTTTTTCTCTCTACCTCCTCTCTCCACCTTTCATCTGCGTTACAGTTCCACCTATGGTCAGAATCGCACGTTAGCTGAGCTATGTAATGAATAGCAGAATGAGATATCGGCTGAACATGGAGCTGGGAAACAGCGTAGAGGGTCTGCAATTTACAGATCAGCAGTGTTTGTTTACCACACTTGAGTAAATATTGGGTTCTGACTTCCTGAATATGAATATTAGAGTCTGAGAAGGGGATGTTTGCATGTAAATATAGAATAATATCTGCATTTATAGCAGACACTTTTAACCAAAGCGACTTACAGGCTTTCTTGCATACATTTTACGTATGGGTTGTCGCAGGAATCAAACCTACTACCCTAGTGTTACCAACAGAGCTACAAAAGGATCACATGGGTTTATCGGAGGGTTTAAAGACATGAACTAAGCTCACAGGTAGCTCAAATAACAGTAATATAGATTTTATATCATCACCTCAGTGTGCTGTTCTTCTCAAATTACAGTAATATAGATTTGATCTCATCACCTTATGGTGTGCTGTTCTCCTCAAATTACAGTAATATAGATTTGATCTCATCGCCTTATGGTGTGCTGTTCTTCTCAAATTACAGTAATATAGATTTGATCTCATCACCTTATGGTGTGCTGTTCTTCTCAAATTACAGTAATATAGATTTGATCTCATCACCTTACGGTGTGCTGTTCTCCTTTCAGCAAAAAAAAAACCACTTCGGGAAGCAACTAAAAATGTAAAACGTCTCTCACCTCTGCCTTGGAGCATTTAAAAGGTAAATGTAGTGCCTATGTTATAGATTAAAACAACACACTCTTCAAAAGCCAATTAACGTGGAGTTACATAAACTCAACAGCCTAGCCCTGTAGAGTTACATCAAGCCAACAGCCTAGCCCTGTGGAGTTACATCAAGCCAACAGCCTAGCCCTGTGGAGTTGCATCAAGCCAACAGCCTAGGCCTGTGGAGTTGCATCAAGCCAACAGCCTAGCCCTGTGGAGTTACATCAAGCCAACAGCCTAGCCCTGTGGAGTTACATCAAGCCAACAGCCTAGCCCTGTGGAGTTGCATCAAGTCAACAGCCTAGCCCTGTGGAGTTGCATCAAGCCAACAGCCTAGGCCTGTGGAGTTGCATCAAGCCAACAGCCTAGCCCTGTGGAGTTGCATCAAGCCAACAGCCTAGCCCTGTGGAGTTACATCAAGCTAACAGCCTAGTCCTGTGGAGTTACATCAAGCTAACAGCCTAGCCCTGTGGAGTTACATCAAGCCAACAGCCTAGCCCTGTGGAGTTACATCAAGCCAACAGCCTAGCCCTGTGGAGTTACATCAAGCCAACAGCCTAGCCCTGTGGAGTTAAATCAACCAACAGCCTAGCCCTGTGGAGTTACATCAAGCCAACAGCCTAGCCCTGTGGAGTTACATCAAGCTAACAGCCTAGCCCTGTGGAGTTAAATCAACCAACAGCCTAGCCCTGTGGAGTTACATCAAGCCAACAGCCTAGCCCTGTGGAGTTAAATCAACCAACAGCATAGCCCTAAAATTCTTTCCAGTCTAGTTCCTCTGGTCTTTTTGCTAGCTAGGCCCATCTACTTTAAATGCGGTCTGTCTTCCCAGCAGTCTACTTGGTCTGTGAACTGCTGACTGCTCATAGCTTGCAGATGATTGTTGACACATCAACCAGGATTAAGGGGCAGGGCAATTTGTGACTTGTTTTGTTAATCAGTGGCTGTATTGTAGTGGTTTCTCCTCTCCTAGACAATCAGCAATTAATACTGGGAGGTGTACTGTTCTCCTCTCCTAGGCAATCAGCAATTAATACTGGGAGGTGTGCTGTTCACCTCTCCTAGGCAATCAGCAATTAATACTGGGAGGTGTACTGTTCACCTCTCCTAGGCAATCAGCAATTAATACTGGGAGGTGTGCTGTTCACCTCTCCTAGGTATTCAGCAATTAATACTGGGAGGTGTATTGTTCTCCTCTCCTAGGCAATCAGCAATTAATACCGGGAGGTGTGTTGTTCTCCTCTCCTAGGCAATCAGCAATTAATACCGGGAGGGGTACTGTTCTCCTCTCCTAGGCAATCAGCAATTAATACCGGGAGGTGTACTGTTCTCCTCTCCTAGGCAATCAGCAATTAATACCGGGAGGTGTGTTGTTCTCCTCTCCTAGGCAATCAGCAATTAATACCGGGAGGTGTACTGTTCTCCTCTCCTAGGCAATCAGCAATTAATATCGGGAGGTGTGTTGTTCTCCTCTCCTAGGCAATCAGCAATTAATACCGGGAGGGGTACTGTTCTCCTCTCCTAGGCAATCAGCAATTAATACCGGGAGGTGTACTGTTCTCCTCTCCTAGGCAATCAGCAATTAATACCGGGAGGTGTGTTGTTCTCCTCTCCTAGGCAATCAGCAATTAATACCGGGAGGTGTACTGTTCTCCTCTCCTAGGCAATCAGCAATTAATATCGGGAGGTGTACTGTTCTCCTCTCCTAGGCAATCAGCAATTAATACCGGGTGGTGTGTTGTTCTCCTCTCCTAGGCAATCAGCAATTAATACCGGGAGGTGTGCTGTTCTCCTCTCCTAGGCAATCAGCAATTAGTGTTAGTACTTCAACCTTCCCTGGTTTTTCAGCGGCAGCTGTAAGCGTCGGTCTCGTCGGGCAGAAAACAAAGACCGTTTTGCAGAGTTGTTTGAGGGTGTAACGAGAGGACGGCTCCACACCCCTTTCTCACTTGAGTAGCTTATCAAATTATTTACAGATGATTTCATTTTGTTCTTTTGTAGCTTTGGTAACTCTGTGTGTGTTGTATAAAATTGATAATGCCTGAGAATCCAGTGTTTTCGAGGATATATTGGCACCGGTCTGCTAGCCTTTGACTTTGTCTCTGGACTAGCAAAACCAGTGGCAATATATCCCCAAAACACCAGCTTCTCTGACATTATCCAGTAGGGGGGGAAAAAAAACTGTAAGTTACCACATTGACCCATTTTCAAAACGCAATTTTCTTGTTGTCTGATTGCTTTAGTCAAATTACAAAACTACATTTTAAGAAAAGTACATGTCTAAAGATTACTGAGCACCAGAGCATTTTCACTACTTAGAAAAATATAATATTGTGGGGTTTTCACCTCACACCCATTTCCATGACGATGCTAGCAGACATGTGGGTGCTAGCTAGCTACTAACCCAGAACATTAAGAACGCAAACACATGGACCACACAGCTCCACGTATTAAGTGGAGTTGCAAAAGGACTATACTGAACAAGTTAAATGTATTATCTGCAATGAAATGTTTTCCACACACGTATCTACGTGTCTTTTTGGACACTGGGTCCCGAAATTTCCCAGTGGATGGCTGCCGTTTTTTACCGGTTCCTAACCAACTGTGCGGTTTTGTATTTGAAAAAAAATCTTATTTTGTACATAATGTTTCCGCTACCGTCTCTTATGACCAAAAAGACCTTATACATATCATAACCGCAATTACTCGCCTCAAACTGGACGAAGAGTTTTTTTTTTTTAAATGAGTCCAACGCAAAGGATCTACTACTTCCCTGAGGCCCAAATCCCCGTCATACACGTGAAGAAAAGACTGACATATAGGGGGCGGAGATCGGGGTGACTTGTGAGAATTCATTAGCGTGTGGTTAACCTGCCTCTACCATCCGTTCTGTTGGAAAATAAACTGGATGATCTCCGTTCAGGACTATCCTACCAAAAGGAACATTAAAAACTATAGTGTCTTATGTTTCACAGAGTCGTGGCTGAACGACGACACATAATGTAGAGCTGGGTGGGTTTTCCGTGCATCAGCAGGAAAGAACAGCTGCTTCTGGTAAGACGAGGGGTAGGGGTATGTGTTTATTTATCAATAACAGCTGGTGCGTGATGTCTAATATTAAAGAAGTCTTGAGGTATTAATCGTCTGAGGTAGAGTACCTCATGATAAGCTGTAGACCACACTATCCACCAAGAGAGATTTCATCTATATTATTCGTAGCCGTCTATTTACTAACACACACCGATGCTGGCACTAAGACCACACTCAACAAGCTGTATAAGACCATAAGCAAACAAGAAAATGCTCATCCATAGGCGGCTCTCCTAGTGGCCAGGGACTTTAATGCAGGCAAACATAAATCTGATTTACCTCATTTCTAATAGCATGTCACATGTGCAACCAGAGGGAAAAAAACTCTAAACCACCTTTATTCCACACACAGAAACATATACAAAGCTCTCCCTCGCCCTCCAATTGGCAAATCTGACCATAATTCTATCCTCCTGATTTCAGCTTACAAGCAAAAACTAAAGCAGGAAGTACCAGTGACTAGCTCAATAGGGAAGTGGTCAGATGACACAGATGCTACACTACAGGACTGTTTTGCTAGTAAACACTGGAATATGTTCCGGGATTCATCCAATGGCATTGAGGAGCAACAACATCCTCAACATTGGGGCCCCTCAGGGGTGCATGCTTAGTCCACTCCTGTACGCCTTGTTCACCCACCACCCACCCAAGCACGACTCCAACACCATAATTAAGTTTGCTGATGACACAACAGTGGTAGGCCTGATCACCAACAACTATGAAACAGCCCATGAGGAGTAGTGTGGTGCAAGGACAAAAACCTCTTCCGAAATGTGAGCAAGACAAAGGAGCTGATCATGGACAACAGGAAAAGGAGGGCCGAACAGCAACATTGACGAGGCTGTAGCGGAGCGGGTTGAGAGTTTCAAGTTCCTCTGTGTCTACATCACCAACAAACTATCATGTTCCAAACAAACCAAGACAGTCGTGAAGAGGGCACGACAACACCTTTTCCTCAGGAGACTGAGGGGGAAAAGGATCTCCAGATCCTCAAAAAGTTCCACAGCTGCAACACCGAGAGCATCCTGAAAGGTTGCATCACCGCCTGGTGTGGCAACTTCTCGGCATCCGACCGCAAGGCGCTACAGAAGGTAGTGCATACGGCCCAGTACATCACTGGGGTCAAGCTTCCTGCCATCCAGGACCTATATACAAGGCTGTATCAGTAGGAAAGCCCAAACAATTGTCAAAGATTCCAGTCACGCAAGTCATAGGCTGTTCTCTATGCTACCACATGGAAAGTGGTACCGGAGCATCAAGTATGCCCAAAAGGCTCCTTAACAGCTTCTACCCACAAGCCATAAGGCTGCTGAACAATTAATCTCTCAAGCTCTGTCAGGTTGGATTGCTGCACAGCCTTTTTCACATCTCTCCATAGATCGGCTTCCTATTTCGCAACAAAGCATCCTTCACTCATGCTGCCAAACATACCTTCGTAAAACTGACCATCCTACCGATCCTCGACTTCGTCGATGTCATTTACAAAATAGCTTCCAACACTCTACTCAACAAATTGGATGCAGTCTATCACAGTGCCATCCTTTTTGTCACCAAAGCACCATATACTACCCACCACTGCGACCTGTACACTCTCGTTGGCTGGCCCTCGCTTTATACTCGTCGCCAAACCCACTGGCTCCAGGTCATCTACAAGTCTCATCGACATCTACAAGTCATCTACAAGTCTCTGCTAGGTATAGCCCCGCCCCGACCAGCTCACTGGTCACCATAGCAGCACCCACCGGTAGTACGCACTCCATTAGGTATAGCTCACTGGTCACCCCCAAAGCCAATTCTTCCTTAGGCCGCATTTCCTTCCAGTTCTCTACTGCCAATGACTGGAACGAACTGCAAAAATCACTGAAGCTGGAGACTCATATCTCCCTCAATAGCTTTAAGCACCAGCTGTCAGAGCAGCTCACATATCCCATCTGTACATAGCCCATCTGTAAATAGCCCTTCCAACTATACTGTATTTATTTATTTATTTATCTTGCTCCTTTGTACCCCAGTATCTCTACTATCATATTTATATATGCCACTCCTGCGTTGTCTTGGCCGTGTGCTTAGGGTCATTGTCACCAGGTTCTTGGTCACCTCCGTGGCCAAGGCCCTTCTCCACCGATTGCTCAGTTTGGCTGGGCGGCCAGCTCTAGGAAGAGTCTTGGTGGTTCCAAACTTCTTCCATTTAAGAATGATGGAGGCCACTGTGTTTTATGTTATCATTATGGGGTATTGTGTTTAGATTGACGAGGGGGAAATTAATTAAATTATTTTTAGAATGAGGCTGTAACATAACAAAATGTGTAAAAAGTCAAGGGGTCTGAATACTTTCCGAATGCACTCTATACTTCACGTTCTCTGGTCATAGGAACAACATGACTTTATGCATGAGGCAGATGTGGTGTGACTCCATCAGGTGGAGTTATGGTCAGGAAGGAGAGAGCAGGGACCGTGAGAGGCAGACCCTCTGCTGAGACTAATGTCGTGTTCAAAATAACTGGGAACTCGGAAATCCCTCACTTTTGACTTCAGTGCGTTCAAGACAACTGGGAACTCTGACAAAAAGTAAGCAAGCAGGAAACTCAGGAAACTTTCTCAGGAAAATGTTCGACTTTCTGACCTGAAGATCACTGACGTCATGATTTGACCTTGTTCTTTTCCCAAGTTTCCACAATGACCATCGGATGCAGGTATCATCAGTCCAGCGAAATAGAAAAGCTAATTATTTAAATGCTCTGCAGAGCCTGGCAAGTGCTACACCAACTGATCTTTTCTTATCAAAGCTCAAGCTTTGAAATGGAATCTGAGAACAGCAATATTGGCAGGCCAATCATATAGCCAATATGCTGTGATCATGTATTAGGGCTACTGCTCAAACCTCATTCCTACAGAACTGATTTTATTCAATGAAAATTGTTTTAAAAAATTTAAGACATGTTGAAAAAGAAATCTGAGCGGTAGATCACGGGTTTGCTTTTTGACTGCGAAAGTGATCTTGCTCAGAAAAGGTTGGTGACCACTTGATTTAGAGTAAACTAGACTCACTTTGCTTAGTGCTGATACTGTTACACATTCTCAGTGTAAGAAATGAACACTTACCGTAAAATCATTTGGGGTGTTTTTTTAACACCTGTGGTCTAAAGTCTAAATTTGTAAATTTCCTAGGGTGTCTTTTATTTTTAAGTGAATTGTAGAGTTGCCACCCATGGCTGTGTTTGTTACTTACAGAGACATGCTTATTCAATTACTTCCCTTTTTAAAGGCATGTGGTTATCCCCAAGTGAGTATCTAGGCAAATACTATCATTACAATTAAACTCTATGATAATACAATAGATACATCATAAGACCATACTTTGATGGCCTAGTCTTACCCTAATACAGTGGTGTTAGAAAACTCCTGGTTTATAGGCCACATCTGGCCTGCAAGTCACATTATGCTGGCTGGCAAAGTGATGTGTAATCATTTTTGGAATCCAGACAGAGTTATCCAACAGTTGATATTTTTACTCAACCTTCATTCAGAATGACTATAAGGATTAAGAAACCAACCATTGTTTCTCAACCATTTAAATGGGAACAACCATTTCAGCAACGGGTACAATAAATCTAACTAACTCATTGGATTAGTTTAGACAAATGTATGTTATTTATCTTTGAGTAGAATAAGATGAATCAATCCATCAATATACATTCAAAACAATGATATTAAAAACAATCCTAAAAAAATAACTTGCAGTAGAGCATGCTGGGAAATATGATAATGAGGGGTGTGGTTTTGATGGGACTGTTTAACTCTCCAAAGTGTACAACAATATCTCTGGTTACTAACACCAACACTGGGGTTTATTTTACACCACTGAATATTAATTTCACCCATACAGAATGAATTTAACTCCTGAATCAACACTACAAAATAAACACTGGCCAATTTGATGTGGATGCATACAGACACAGCCACAGGTACAGCAGTCCCATTTGGAGAACAGCTGTGGAGGGTTTTTATGATCCACAGGTTGTTCATTATGCATCTATGGAGCTATAAAATTATTATTATTAATTATTATTACTGTATCTGTAATGTTTTCATTCTTTGTAAACCGTTGGGAATCTCCTGATGAGACAATGACCAGGATATTTCATAGGTCATTAACGTAAATCTGGGCTTGCATCCCAAATAGCACCCATTCCCTATATAGTGCACTACTTTTGACCAGGGCCGTATGTAATTGTAATGAATAGGGTGCCATTTGGAATGTAACTCTGATAATTATAGGGATGTTAGCTGTGTATTCAAGCCCTGGCCCAGCTCTCATTAGAATGCAAAACGGAGCATTCCGCTCTCAATAGAATGCAAAACGGAGCATTCCGCTCTCATTAGAATGCAAAACGGAGCATTCCGCTCTCATTAGAATGCAAAACTGAGCATTCCGCTCTCATTAGAATGCAAAACGGAGCATTCCGCTCTCATTAGAATGCAAAACGGAGCATTCCGCTCTCATTAGAATGCAAAACGGAGCATTCCGCTCTCAATAGAATGCAAAACGGAGCATTCCGCTCATAAAACATAAAAGGACTTTAATTAAATTATTAAACACAAAATGGTTGATTCAGGGTAGCATGCAAATCATGCTATATGTGGAGCCCTTACTAAAGATAATAATTAAGCAATTATACATCCTTAGTGTCATGTATAAACATGCCCCGTTGGTTTTAAATATACTTATTATGCATCAAAGTTAATGGAATCACTCAAATGTACTTAAGTATCAAAAGTAAAAGTATAAATAATTTCACGTTCCTTATGTTAAGAAATCCAGACGGCACAAATTTCTATTTTTTTATTGACGGATAGCCAGGGGCACACTCCAACACTCCAACACTCCAACACTCAGACATAATTGTGACCTGATTCAGGAAACTATAAGTATCACCACTTCACAGGAGAGCTGTTGGAACATTAATCAAAACGCGTTTTCTGTCAGAAATGCCTGGAACATGTGAACTTTCATGTGTTTTAATAACAAACTCATCTGTAAATACGAATAAAATTGTTAAATTACGAGCCTTGTTAGTTAAGCCACAGAAAAAGTTGGCAACCTTCCCATTAGCCATGATTGGCTGAGATAATGAGTGAGCTGGGCAACCCGAGAGAGGAGTTCGGATTGGTTTGCCAAAGGAATTTGTCAGTCTGTGTTGGTAATCCTGTCAAACTCTGCTTTAAAACATTTTTATTGTGGAGCTGCATAAGTGTGGCTCTCCACTTTCTGGAGAATCAAGTTTTGAAGTCAGTGGAAGTATGATAGCTAAAGGGATGGAGAAAACACCTGTCTCCAGATTACTTCTTCAAACTGAGGGCAACCGTGGTATGGCATTGCTGACAGGGAGACGTGTCCATGCACGATGATATATACATGTCAAATATAACACGTTTTCTAATTTTTGACAAAGTGATTTCATTTCAAATTAAAGTTTACTGTTAGCTAGCTTGGTAATGTTAGCTGGCTGGCTCCCTAGCCAATGTTATTGATTGTTTCCCACAGCCGTGTGCTGTTCTAGTTAGAGCCTAATGTTAGCTAGCTAACATTGAACATGGTTGGTTAGCTCCCAGCATTTTGTTTAAAACTTGTTGGGGATAGGGGGCAGTATTTTCACTTTGGATGAATTGCGTGCCCATAGTGAACTGCATCAAACTCTGTCCCAGATTGGTAATATATGCATATTATTATTACTATTGGATAGAAAACACTCAGAAGTTTCTAAAACTGTTTGAATTATGTCTGTGAGTATAACAGAACTCATAGGGCAGGCAATCTTCCAAACAAGTTTTGAAATTCTGAAAGTTGGGGCAACTTTGACGTCATCGCCCCCTCCTTTTCCAACAAGATTTGGATCTGGAAACACTTCCTACGACTTCCGCTAGATGTCCTCATTCAGTAGAAAGTGTAATGGAGCATTTGCTGTGAACTGCATTTGCTGTGTCCCGACAGAATGCCATTTTGCTGTGACGCATTTCTCTGTGAGTGCTACGGCTGTTCCAATCAGCCCCAGATGAAAACGAATGATCCGGTTGGAATGTTATTGGATATATATGATTATAACATCCTGAAGATTGATTCTGTACTTAGTTTGACCAGTTTATTCAACCTGGAATATATCTTTTGGAAGTTTTCATGCAAGTTATCTTGGACCAGCAGTCAGTTTTTGGGCACGTGAGCTGAAAGTGATAGCAAATGCAGCTACTTGGACACTAGTATTGGACATTATGGAACAAAACAACGATTTATTGTGGAACTAGGACTCCTTTCACTACATTCTGATGAAAGATCATCAAAGGTAAGGGAATATTTATGTTGTAATTTTGTATTTCTGTTGACTCCAACATGGCGGAGAAGTATTGTTACGTCTGAGCACCGTCTCAGATTATTGCAATGTTAGGCTTTTTCCGTAACATTTAAACGAAATCTGACACAGCGTTTGCATTAAGAACCAGTGCATCTTTAATTATATGTAGAACATGTATCTTTAGTCAAAGTTTATGATGAGTATTTTGGTTATCTGACATAGCTTTCTATAATTCCTCCGGATATTTTGTAGGAATTTCTGAATTTGGCGTCAATGTAAACCGAGATTTGTGGATATAAAAATGCATATTATCGAACAAAACAAATGTACTGTGTAACATGTCATATGACTGTCATCTGTTGAAGATTTTCAAGAGGTTAGTGATTGATTTGATTTCTAATCCTGCTTTTGTGACTCTATCTTTGGCTGGAAAAAATGGCTGCATTTTTTCTTTGGTTTGGTGGTGGTCTAACATAAATATATGTTGTGTTTTCGCTGTAAAACATTTAAAAAATCTGACATGATGGGTAGATGAACAAGGTGTTTATCTTTCATTTGAGGTATTGGACTTGTTAATGTGTGAAAGTTAAATATTTCGAAATAATATTTTTGTTTTCCCTGCGCCACCTTTTCAGCTGAACGGGAGGGGTGGAGTTCCCTGAGGGGAACGCCTTGCCCCCTTAACTAGCTAACGTTAGCTGGCTGGCTCGTTAGCTAACGTTACGTGACGTGTGTACAACACCCGTTGAATATGGCCAGTGTCAGTAAACGTCTGCAGAAAAGTGTAATGAAATTGCTGCCAGCCGAGTTTGTTAGGCTGTTTTCATGTTATCCAGATGTAAACTAATCAACGGCCGGTGCGTCAAGTGTGCACTTCGAGAGCGACACGAGATGGGTGAGGCTAAAGCTTAGGGTGAGGGTGTGAACGATGCTGAATGGCTGTAGACAAAGAAGAGCTCTTCACTAGATAGCAAAACAGGCAATTTTCTCAGAAGTGAGTTTCCAAGTTGATCAACTTTCAAAGCAGAATTATTTTCCCGTTGTTCCTCAAATGCAGTGTATGATGTACCATTTTGTGGCTCTGAGTCTCTACTTTTATATAATGTAAAAACCGCAATTTCAAATGTTGATACATAAGAACGAATCCAGGTGGTGAGTCACGAGTTACAAACGGAGCATTTGCGTTTAGTGAGTCCGCCAGATCAGAGGCATTAGGGGATGACCAGGGATGTTCTCTGTTTAGTGAGTCTGCCAGATCAGAGGCATTAGGGGATGACCAGGGATGTTCTCTTGATAAGTGTATGAATTTGACCATTTTTCTGTCAAAATATAACGAGTACTTTTGGGTGTCAGGGAAAAATTTATGGAGTAAAAAGTACATTATTTTATTTAGGAATGAAGTGAAATTAAAAGTTGGCAAAAATATAAATAGTAAAGTACAGATACCCCAAAAAATAGTTACGTAGTACTTTAAAGGATTTTTACTTAAGTACTTTACACCATTATGCGTGTGTGCGCTGCGTGCATGTCTCAGTCACCAGATCTCTACCCAATTGAACACTTGTGGGAGATTCTGGAGCAACTCCTGAGACAGCATTTTCCACCATGATCAAGGAAACACCAAATGATGGAATTTCTCATGGACAAATGGTGCCGCATCCCTCCAATAGAGGGGATGCGGAAAAAGGGAGAACTCGATTTGTTGTTTTGAAAGTCTTCAATCAGTTTGGTTACTAGCTAGCTACCGTTTGAGTTTGGATCCCACGACGCGGTTGGAATCAGTTGCTGGGACCGCTGCAGTCTGTCCAGGGATCCTGGTGACCAATGGTCTGATGAGCTGCATGGCATAGCAGCTAGCCTAGCTGCCACAGTTAGCTGCGTATCAAGCCTGTAGGGTTTCCTTGAGGGCGGGAACACAGCCCGTGACTCGATTAGCCCTTGTGCCCTTAACAGATTGCCCCGGGCTTGTGACTGTCTAGATCCCTGTTTGATTCTGTTTCCATCTTCCCTGTAACCTGCACTGTCTGGAACTGTGAGGAGTTACAGCATAGCTTACGTTGCTACCATGACAAAGACCAAAGCCAGTGGGAGTATCATTGAGGTCAGTGGTGTCTCTCTACCACAGGTGAAGGATCTTTAGAACAAACCAAAATATTTCTGCACGCATTCGTTACAACAACAAGAAAATAGCTTCGAGTGTTATGTCCAAATAATGGTGGAGTCAACTAATAAACATTATTTGACGACCTGAGAGGTGCAGGACCTGAAAAACAGTTTGCAGTTCTCCCAGGTTCAGCTCCATGAGTTTAAACATGGAAAACGGCAAGATGACAGAAATCTGTTAGGTCATTGAGAGAGGACATCAGTTCTGTATGTGAATCCATGATAACAATGGCGAAGAAATCAGATTACCTTGAGCGACAATCAAGGCGGAACAACGTTGTGGACGGAATTGCAGAATCTCCACATGAGACCTGGACGGAGTCTGAGGACAAAGTGAGGGAAATGATCTCAGAGAAACTGAAGATGGACCACAGGAAGATTGAGGTGGCGCGCGCCCACAGGACTGGAAAACCCACCACTGGTACAGGTGACAGGACTAGGACGATAGTCGTCAAGATCCTGAGGTTCAAGAACAAGGTAGCTGAGTAACTACTCAGGAAAAGGGCTGAAAATAGCCCATATTAATATATGTAGCCTTAGAAATAAGGTTAATGAAATCAATAACTTGCTAATACCAAATAACAGACATTTCTTTTTTTCTTATTTTCGTTTTCGTGCTTTAACCCCAAACACAACTGATTGCCTCAAATGGATTAAGAAGGGAAAGAAATTCCACAAATGAACTTTTAACAAGGCACACCTGTTAATTGAAATGCATTCCAGGTGACTACTTCATGAAGCAGGTTGAAAGAATACCAAGAGTGTGCAAAGCTGTCACCAGGCTACTTTGAAGAATCTGAAATATAAAATATATTTTGATTTGTTTAACACTTTTTAAGGTTCCTACTTGATTCCTTATGTTATGTGTTATTTCGTAGTTTTGATGTCTTTACTATTATTATACAATGTAGAAAATAAAAACCCTTGAATGAGTAGGTGTGTCCAAACCTTTGACTGGTACTGTATAGATATGGGGCGGCAGGTAGGCTAGTGGTTAGAGCATTGGACTAGTAATCGAAAGGTTTCAAGATTAAATCCCCGCGCTGACAAGGTAAAAATCTGTCATTCTGTCCCTGAACAAGGCAGTTAAACCCACTGTCCCTAGGCTGTCATTGAAATAAGCCACCAAGTGCTAACAGTCAGTATCTAAATAATATGTGTGAAATGCTTAATAGTGTATGTGATGTAAACCGAGAGATCTACTTTATCGGGGACCTGAATATTGACTGGTTTTCATCAAGCTGTCCGCTCAATAGGAGGCTTCTTACTGTAACCAGTGCCTGTAATCTGGTTCAGGTTACTCATCAAACTTCCAGGGGTGTTTACAAACACTACAGGAACAAGATCATCCACATGTATGGATCACATGTTTACTAATGCCGCAGAACTTTGTTCCAAATTGTCTGCATAGTCAACTTACACACACAACTTTAACACACACACACACATACCCCACCAGACGTGTGTCACCAGAGGTCTTTCACAGTCCCCAAATACAGAAAAAATTCAAGAAACAGTCAAGTATTATATGGATCCATTATTGCATTAAACTTCCTTCCATCTCATATCAAACCTGGTTAAAAGAAAGCACCAAAAAACCTACATAGACAGGGCTAAACTCCCTTCTCATATTGCTCAAATGAACATCAAACCTGGGTAAAAAGAAAACACCACGGCACAATGCCTCTTGCCTATTTGACCTAGATACACAAAAGTATGTGGACACCTGATTGTCGAACATCTCATTCCAAAATCATGGGCATTAATATGTAGTTGGTCCCCACTTTGCTGCTATAACAGCCTCCATTCTTCTGGGAAGGCTTTCCACTAGATGTTGGAACATTGCTGCGGGGACTTGCTTCCATTCAGCCACAAGAGCATTAGTGAGGTCGGGCACTGATGTTGGGCGATAAGCCCTGGCTCGCAGTCGGCGTTCCAATGAATCCCAAAGGTGCTTGATAGGGTTGAGGTCAGGGCTCTGTGCAGGCCAGTCAAGTTCTTCCACACCGATCTCATCAAACCATTTCTGTATGGACCTCGCTTTGTGCACGGGGGCATTGTCATGCTGAAACAGGAAAGGGTCTTCCCCAAACTGTTGCCGAAAAATTGGAAGCACAGAATAGTCTAGAATGTCATTGTATGCTCTAGTGTCAAGATTTCCCTTCACTGGAACTAAGCGGTCAAACCCGAACCATGAAAAACCACCCCAGACCATTATTCCTCAACCAAATTTTAAAGAAGCTCCCAACAAACATTTATTGTGCTGAAGTTGCTTCAAGAGGCAGTTTGGAACTCGGTAGTGTCGCAATCGAGGACAGACACTTTTTATGCGCTACATGCTTCAGAACTTGGAGGTCCTGTCCCTTCGGCTGAGCTGTTGTTGCTTCTAGATGTTTCCACTTCCCATTAACAGCACTTACAGTTGACCGTGACAGCTCGAGCAGGGCAAAAATTTGATGAACTGACGTGTTGGAAAGGTGGCACCCAATGACAGTCACTGAGCTCATCAGTTAAGGCCATTCTACTGCCAATGATTGTCTATGGAGATTGCATGTCTGTGTGCTCGATTTAATACACTTGTCAGCAACGGGGTGGCTGAAATAGCTGAATCCACTGATTTGAAAAGGTGTCCACATACTTTTGGCCATATTGTGTGTGTATTGTTATGCAGGCTATGTGAGCCATTTTTAAAATGTATGTAGTTTTGTCCTTGAAATGTTCTTGTCTATTAATGTTCTATATTATGTCATGTTTTGTGTTGGACCCCAGAAAGAGTCGCTGCTACCTTCGCAACAGCTAATGGGGATCCTAATAAAATACCTAGAATCTCTGCCAAGGTGCCATTGAAGCTGTTCTGGCGGCTCAGTGCCTTACTAAGAAACTTTATTTTGGTGTTTCGTTTGTTTTGTAGATTGGAGCAGCCTGACCACAGCCAAACCAAATACAATGAAACAAACTAACTTTGTTCCTAGATCCATGTAAAGCAATCACAAATACTTTGGCACACAATACAACATTTGTTGGTACAGGTCTCTCTATAGTAAAATGCATATATGATCTCAATGGAATGGAACTTTTTTAATAAAAATGAATGAAGCATCTCTCTTACCTGCCCTGCACCTTGATATCAGAGATGGCGTAGAAGTATCGGGACAGGTTGTTCTCATCTACCATGGTGGCCCCGGTGGCCGGTTTCAGCAGCCGTATCCTCAGGTCCGTCACCGTGAAGAAGTCCCGGAGGTTCCTGGTGGTGTCCAGTTGACCGTACAGCGACGCCATGTTGTGCAGCCGCGGTCCGGCGAACAGCGCGAACCGATCCTTGATCTCGAAACGGACGGTTTTATCATACTTCCACACGTAGCCTCGGGAGTAGTCCTCGGTGCAGATGATGTCGAGGAGGGTTCGCTGGGTCAGCTCGTTGACCGTCTTGGGCTCCATGGTGAAGGCATCGAGGCAGTCGGTAGCGTAGAACTGGTAAGGGGTCCAGGTTTTACCGTAGTCTAACGATTTCTCCAGAAGCATCTGCTCAGGGCGGCCGGACTCGAAGGTGAGGATGATGTCGTCCGTCAGCTCGATAGTTTTGTTCCAGGACAGCGTGATGTTGACCTCCAGGGGTTTGGGGAACGTATTCCATGAACTGGATTGCCAGAAGGTTGTGGGGTTGCGTCCCTCGAAGTCGAACATGAGCTCCGGAGGGTGGGCTAGTTCATCTGTGGAGGCGTCACACTCGTTGTTGCACATGTAAGGGTTTTCCTGTGAGAGAAACAGAGGTCAAAGACTGAAGAAATACCAGGTTCATTCAGCATCATTATGAGACATTATAAGGGCGTCATAAGGGCCCACTCTGCTTATGACAAGTCTCGCAATGTATTGTAACTGCGTCGTAATGCATTATAACTATTGACTAGAAGTACAACTGGGAGGGAAACAACGGCATAATAATCTTCCAATTGACTAACCCTCTTCGTCATTACACCATGCACCCTGTACACTGTCTTTTCCATGCATCCTGTACACTGTCTTTTCCATGCACCCTGTACACTGTCTTTTCCATGCACCCTGTACACTGTCTTTTCCATGCACCCTGTACACTGTCTTTTCCATGCACCCTGTACACTGTCTTTTCCATGCACCCTGTACACTGTCTTTTCCATGCACCCTGTACACTGTCTTTTCACCACCCCTCTCCTCTATTAACACTGTCCCCTACTACTAGTAGAGAGATAATTAATCCATAATTCCATTGGGAGTCTCTTCTTCACCTTCCCATCCTCTACTCCTGCATTCCCCACCACTCGTTTTCCCCAGGATGCCTCCGGTCTCATCTACTCTACCAACCACATTGACTGTTGTGTTGGATATTCCTGTTGTTCCTCTAATATAGATGGGTTGAGGAATCTTCAATGACTACCTCTTATGAAACACATAGCTGAGAAACATACATATTTCATGGGCCTTCATCTGCACAGCACTGCCTGCACCACTGAGACTCAACACGACTCTGTGTGTGTGTGTTCTTTGTGTGCGTATCAGTGTTTGAGAATGAGAATGCATTAAACACACTCACATTGACATTCATCTCTCACCTCTACCTCCTCTGCAAAACAATGGGGCCAGCCACAGATGAGACTTTGATACAATATAAGACATTCGTTGGCCCTGTATTCATTTCAGTGTACTAATGTCGGCCATTTTAAAATGTACAAAGTACTTAGCACTTGAAATAGCAGTATGATCATGTGATTGTGATACAGCCAAAACACATTCAAACCAGACGTCATGTTTAACTGAAAGGGAATTGCTTGATCTGATGTTGAAATTCATGCTTCGTAAAACAGCAGGTGTAGACTAACAGTGAAATGATTACTGACAGGTCCTTTTCCAACAATGCAGAGTTAAAGATACAAATCAATGTAAAGGCCAAGTTAAAAGTAAAAAAAAAAAATGAAATAGAAATATTGACACAAATAAATACACAGTGAATAATGAATAACAATAACAAGTAAACAAATAACATGGCTATATAGAGGAAGTACCAGGTAATAACATGGCTATATACAGGAAGTACCAGGTAATAACATGGCTATATACAGGAAGTCCCACGTAATAACATGGCTATATACAGGAAGTACCAGGTAATAACATGGCTATATACAGGAAGTACCAGGTAATAACATGGCTATATACAGGAAGTACCAGGTAATAACATGGCTATATACAGGAAGTACCAGGTAATAACATGGTTATATACAGTGAGTACCAGGTAATAACATGGCTATATACAGTGAGTACCAGGTAATAACATGGCTATATACAGGAAGTACCAGGTAATAACATGGCTATATACAGTGAGTACCAGGTAATAATATGGCTATATACAGGAAGTACCAGGTAATAACATGGCTATATACAGGAAGTACCAGGTAATAACATGGCTATATACAGGAAGTACCAGGTAATAACATGGCTATATACAGGAAGTACCAGGTAATAACATGGCTATATACAGGAAGTACCAGGTAATAACATGGCTATATACAGGAAGTACCAGGTAATAACATGGCTATATACAGGAAGTACCAGGTATTAACATGGCTATATACAGGAAGTACCAGGTAATAACATGGCTATATACAGGAAGTACCAGGTAATAACATGGCTATATACAGGAAGTACCAGGTAATAACATGGCTATATACAGGAAGTACCAGGTAATAACATGGCTATATACAGGAAGTACCAGGTAATAACATGGCTATATACAGGAAGTACCAGGTAATATCATGGCTATATACAGGAAGTACCAGGTAATAACATGGCTATATACAGTGAGTACCAGGTAATAACATGGCTATATACAGTGAGTACCAGGTAATAACATGGCTATATACAGTGAGTACCAGGTAATAACATGGCTATATACAGGAAGTACCAGGTAATAACATGGCTATATACAGGAAGTACCAGGTAATAACATGGCTATATACAGTGAGTACCAGGTAATAATATGGCTATATACAGGAAGTACCAGGTAATAACATGGCTATATACAGGAAGTACCAGGTAATAACATGGCTATATACAGGAAGTACCAGGTAATAACATGGCTATATACAGGAAGTACCAGGTAATAACATGGCTATATACAGGAAGTACCAGGTAATAACATGGCTATATACAGGAAGTACCAGGTAATAACATGGCTATATACAGGAAGTACCAGGTATTAACATGGCTATATACAGGAAGTACCAGGTAATAACATGGCTATATACAGGAAGTACCAGGTAATAACATGGCTATATACAGGAAGTACCAGGTAATAACATGGCTATATACAGGAAGTACCAGGTAATAACATGGCTATATACAGGAAGTACCAGGTAATAACATGGCTATATACAGGAAGTACCAGGTAATATCATGGCTATATACAGGAAGTACCAGGTAATAACATGGCTATATACAGTGAGTACCAGGTAATAACATGGCTATATACAGTGAGTACCAGGTAATAACATGGCTATATACAGTGAGTACCAGGTAATAACATGGCTATATACAGGAAGTACCAGGTAATAACATGGCTATATACAGGAAGTACCAGGTAATAACATGGCTATATACAGGAAGTACCAGGTAATAACATGGCTATATACAGGAAGTACCAGGTAATAACATGGCTATATACAGGAAGTACCAGGTAATAACATGGCTATATACAGGAAGTACCAGGTAATAACATGGCTATATACAGGAAGTACCAGGTAATAACATGGCTATATACAGGAAGTACCAGGTAATAACATGGCTATATACAGTGAGTACCAGGTAATAACATGGCTATATACAGTGAGTACCAGGTAATAACATGGCTATATACAGGAAGTACCAGGTAATAACATGGCTATATACAGGAAGTACCAGGTAATAACATGGCTATATACAGGAAGTACCAGGTAATAACATGTCTATATACAGTGAGTACCAGGTAATAACATGGCTATATACAGGGAGTACCAGGTAATAACATGGCTATATACAGGAAGTACCAGGTAATAACATGGCTATATATAGTGAGTACCAGGTAATAACATGGCTATATACAGGAAGTACCAGGTAATAACATGGCTATATACAGGAAGTACCAGGTAATATCATGGCTATATACAGGAAGTACCAGGTAATAACATGGCTATATACAGTGAGTACCAGGTAATAACATGGCTATATACAGGGAGTACCAGGTAATAACATGGCTATATACAGGGAGTACCAGGTAATAACATGGCTATATACAGGAAGTACCAGGTAATAACATGGCTATATATAGTGAGTACCAGGTAATAACATGGCTATATACAGGAAGTACCAGGTAATAGCATGGCTATATACAGGAAGTACCAGGTAATAACATGGCTATATACAGGAAGTACCAGGTAATAACATGGCTATATACAGGAAGTACCAGGTAATATCATGGCTATATACAGGAAGTACCAGGTAATAACATGGCTATATACAGTGAGTACCAGGTAATAACATGGCTATATACAGGAAGTACCAGGTAATAACATGGCTATATACAGGGAGTACCAGGTAATAACATGGCTATATACAGGAAGTACCAGGTAATAACATGGCTATATACAGGGAGTACCAGGTAATAACATGGCTATATACAGGGAGTAACAGTACTGAATCGATGTTTAGGGGTACAAGGTTGAGGTAGCAATCTGCACATAGGCACAGGTAAAGTGACTAGGCAACAGGATAGATAATAGACTGAGCTGTAGCAACACCATATGTGGAGCAGTGGTAATTGTGTGTGTGTGTGTGGACATGTTTAACTAGTCTTGTGGGGACCAGAAATTTGACCAACTGTAGAATATTTTTTGGGGTCCTCACAAGGTCAAATGCTATTTCTAAGGGGTTTAGGGTTAAGGTTAGAATTTAGTATTAGGGTTAGAATTACTGTCGGTTGAGGGTTAGGGTTTGGATTATGGTTAGGTTTTTGGGTTAGGGTTAAGGTTAGGGTAAGAGTACGGGTTAGGTTTAGGGGTTAGGGTTAGGGTCAAGGTTAGGGTAAGAGTACGGGTTAGGTTTAGGGGTTAAGGTTAGGGTAAGAGTACGGGTTAGGGTTAAGGTTAGGGTAAGAGTACGGGTTAGGTTTAGGGGTTAGGGTTAAGGTTAGGGTAAGAGTACGGGTTAGGGTCAAGGTTAGGGTAAGAGTACGGGTTAGGTTTAGGGGTTAGGGTTAAGGTTAGGGTAAGAGTACGGGTTAGGGTAAGAGTACGGGTTAGGGTCAAGGTTAGGGTAAGAGTACGGGTTAGGTTTAGGGGTTAGGGTAAGAGTAGGGGTTAGGGTCAAGGTTAGGGTAAGAGTACGGGTTAGGTTTAAGGTTAGGGTAAGAGTACGGGTTAGGTTTAGGCGTTAGGGTTAAGGTTAGGGTAAGAGTACGGGTTAGGTTTAGGGGTTAGGGTAAGAGTAGGGGTTAGGGTCAAGGTTAGGGTAAGAGTACGGGTTAGGTTTAGGGGTTAGGGTAAGAGTACGGGTTAGGTTTAGGGGTTAGGGTAAGAGTACGGGTTAGGGTCAAGGTTAGGGTAAGAGTACGGGTTAGGTTTAGGGGTTAGGGTTAAGGTTAGGGTAAGAGTACAGGTTAGGTTTAGGGGTTAGGGTAAGAGTACGGGTTAGGTTTAGGGGTTAGGGTAAGAGTACGGGTTAGGGTCAAGGTTAGGGTAAGAGTACGGGTTAGGTTTAGGGGTTAGGGTTAAGGTTAGGGTAAGAGTACGGGTTAGGTTTAGGGGTTAGGGTAAGAGTACGGTTTAGGGGTTAGGGTTAAGGTTAGGGTAAGAGTACGGGTTGGGTTTAGGGGTTAGGGTTAAGGTTAAGGTTAGGGTAAGAGTACAGGTTAGGTTTAGGGGTTAAAGTTAGGGTAAGAGTACGGGTTAGGTTTAGGGGTTAGGGTTAAGGTTAGGGTAAGAGTACGGGTTAGGTTTAGGTTTAGGGGTTAGGGTTAGGGTAAGAGGACAGGTTTAGGGGTTAGGGTTAAGGTTAGGGTAAGAGTACGGGTTAGGTTTAGGGAAAATAAAATTTTGAATGGGACTGAATATTGTTTTCCCACAAGGTTAGCTGTCAAATCAAATAACATTATATTGGTCACATACACATTTTTTTTGTTGTCAGATGTTATTGCGGGTGTAGCAAAATGCGTGTGTGATGTAGTGTGTGTGTGTGTGTGTGAGTGTGTGGGTAGAGTCGGTGCAAGAGAGTTAGTTCAAAAAAGGGTAAACGCAGGTGGAGCCATTTCATGAGCTATTTAGCAGTCTTATGGCTTGGGGTTAGAAGCTGTACAGGGTTGGTTGCAGACTTCGATACCACTTGCCGTGCGGTAGCATAGAGAACACTTTTGGGTCTTGGTAAACAGGTAGTACAGGAGCGGACTAAGTAGCCCTGAGGGGCTCCCCGTGTTGAGGGTCGGCGTGGAGGATGAATTGTTGTCTACCGCTAGCATTTGAGGGCAGCCCGTCAGGAAGTCCAGGATTGGACTTGTGGTTGTGAGGTCCACTCGCCAACCAAGAATTCACAAAATAGGAAAAACACCCAATCGAGACTCCACAAGTAATAAAGCAAGAAATATACTATGTGTAAAATGGAAAATCCCCAAATCCCCAAAAATTATGACTATACCCGCTAATGATCAAAATCCAGAAAAGAGCTGTTCAATTCTACAGCCACGTAAAGGGAAGCGATGCCCACACATTCCACCACAAAGCCCTCACCTACAGAGAGATGAACCTAGAGAAGAGTACCCTCAGCCAGCCGGTTCTGGGGCTCTGTTCACAAACACAAATAGACCACACAGAGCCCCAGGACAGAAACAGATTTGGACACAACCAAATCATGAGAAAACAAAAAGATAACTATTTGACACACTGGAAAGAATCACCCCCCCCCCCAAAAAAAACTGATCATATTCCAATGTTATCTGTCCCTAAACAGAGAGTACACAGTGAGAGTACACAGACCTGACCACTGTGACTGACCCTAAATGAAGAAAATCCTTGGCTGTGCACTGACTCAGTGAGCATAGCCTTGCTATTGAGAGAGGCCGCCATAGGCAGACCTGGCTCTCAAGAGAAGACAGGCTATGAGCTGCACTTCCTAACCTCCTGCAAAATGTATGACCACATTAGAGACACATTTCCCACAGATCACACAGACCCACAAAGAATTTGAAAACAAATCAGACATTGATAAACTGCCATCTCCGTTAGGTGAAATATTGCAGTGTTTATTTCCCTTTTGTTCCATTTGCTTTGGAAATGTCAACATACTCTATGTTTTCCATGCAAATAAAGACCCTTGAATTGAATAGAGAGAGAGAGAGCTTTCATGATGAGAGCGTGACGCTCCTCCTGTATTTGTATTTCATTTGATGTCATGGCCAGACACTGGGATGAGTGCTCTTCAGAGACATAAGTGTATGTGCGTGTGTGCTTCCCTGAAGCCTTATTCAAAGACACAATGAAATACCCAAACTGTCCATGGCTAATGAAAAAAAAAAAAAATCCCCTCTCGAGCAGGAGTGAACCGAGATCCACGGCACGGTGACATCAAAATAAATAAAAAATAGACGGAAAATAAACTGTGAAGTGCTGTGAGATTCCATCTATTATTATTGTATTTCTTATGGACTGGCTCACGATGACTTCTACCCCTCAGGGAGGTTATCAGTCAAGTCATCTGAGCAGGATATACCGTTGACTGTTTATCACCAATAATAGCTCTGTATTATCTAGCCACTGGAGGTAGACTGGAGACCTGAGAAACACTTCCCCAATCCAGACTTGTCACTCGTCTTGCTATAGATGTTTTTCTGCATGGGTGGATACAGGGCCATCATAACAAATCAACCTTAACATCCTAATATGGAGGAACATGCAGCAGTAGTGGATAGATAGGTATTAATACAAAGGTCAGGACCTCTCACTGGTTCCAATGGTGGTTATTTGACAACAAAACATGACCTTATGAAGATCGATAACCCTCTCTGGTCACTACACACCGTAGGGCTCTAACGCTATAAGATACAGACTCGGCACTGGAGGAGAATATTGGAAAACGATAAGCTCTCTGGTCACTACACACCGTAGGGCTCAAACGCTATAAGATACAGATTCGGCACTGGAGGAGGCTATTGGAAAATTATAAGAGCTCTCTTTGTTCTGTCCTCTCCTGCTGGCCACTGCTAAGAATGAGAGAGGGAGGATAGTCTTAAACTCTCCCAACAAATCATGAGGCAGACATTCCAGAATGTCACAACCTTTAGAGTAGTTTTAGTTAAGGTAGTTGATGCAAACTAGTCACATGCGAAATGCACTCATTAAACATGTACCTCTCTGACCTTCGTCTTGCTATTTTGTATGTTATTAAGAAAAAGAGTCCATTGAAACCAGACCCCAGTCACTGTGTTTCCTAGGGAGAGCAGGAAGGAGAGAGCAGAAAATTCCTGCCAAAGGTATGACCATACTAGAGACACATATTTTCCTCAGATTACACAGACCCACAAAGCATTTTAAAACAAATTCAGTCTTTATTCAACCTGTTATACAGCGTTGTGTTCGAGACCACCTAAAACGAGACTTATTCAAGACCAAGACAGGAGGGGGGGAAGACAGAATCAAGACCGAGACCGGGCGGGGGGACAAGGTGTCTGAGACATAGTCAAGACCGAGACCGGGCGGGGGGACAAGGTGTCTGAGACGTAGTCAAGACCGAGACCGGGCGGGGGACAAGGTGTCTGAGACATAGTCAAGACTGAGACCGGGCGGGGGACAAGGGGTCTGAGACATAGTCAAGGCAGGGGACAAGGTGTCTGAGACAGTCAAGACTGAGACTGGGCGGGGGACAAGGTGTCTGAGACATAGTCAAGGTGGGGGACAAGGGGTCTGAGACATAGTCAAGGTGGGGGACAAGGGGTCTGAGACATAGTCAAGGTGGGGGACAAGGGATCTGAGACATAGTCAAGGCCGAGACCGGGTGGGGGACAAGGTGTCTGAGACATAGTCAAGGTGGGGGACAAGGGGTCTGAGGCATAGTCAAGGTGGTGGACAAGGGGTCTGAGACATAGTCAAGGTGGGGGACAAGGGGTCTGAGACATAGTCAAGGTGGGGGACAAGGGGTCTGAGACATAGTCAAGGTGGTGGACAAGGGGTCTGAGACATAGTCAAGGTGGGGGACAAGGGGTCTGAGACATAGTCAAGGTGGGGGACAAGGGATCTGAGACATAGTCAAGGCCGAGACCGGGCGGGGGACAAGGTGTCTGAGACATAGTCAAGACCGAGACCGGGTGGGGGACAAGGTGTCTGAGACATAGTCAAGGTGGGGGACAAGGGGTCTGAGACATAGTCAAGGTGGTGGACAAGGGGTCTGAGACATAGTCAAGGTGGGGGACAAGGGGTCTGAGACATAGTCAAGGTGGGGGACAAGGGGTCTGAGACATAGTCAAGGCGGGGGACAAGGGGTCTGAGACATAGTCAAGGTGGGGGACAAGGGGTTTGAGACATAGTCAAGGTGGGGGACAAGTTGTCTGAGACATAGTCAAGACTGAGACCGGGTGGGGGACAAGGTGTCTGAGACATAGTCAAGACTGAGACCGGGTGGGGGACAAGGGGTCTGAGACATAGTCAAGGTGGGGGACAAGGGGTCTGAGACATAGTCAAGGTGGGGGACAAGGGGTCTGAGACATAGTCAAGGTGGTGGACAAGGGGTCTGAGACATAGTCAAGGTGGGGGACAAGGGGTCTGAGACATAGTCAAGGTGGGGGACAAGGGATCTGAGACATAGTCAAGGCCGAGACCGGGCGGGGGGACAAGGTGTCTGAGACATAGTCAAGACCGAGACCGGGTGGGGGACAAGGTGTCTGAGACATAGTCAAGGTGGGGGACAAGGGGTCTGAGACATAGTCAAGGTGGTGGACAAGGGGTCTGAGACATAGTCAAGGTGGGGGACAAGGGGTCTGAGACATAGTCAAGGTGGGGGACAAGGGGTCTGAGACATAGTCAAGGCGGGGGACAAGGGGTCTGAGACATAGTCAAGGTGGGGGACAAGGGGTTTGAGACATAGTCAAGGTGGGGGACAAGTTGTCTGAGACATAGTCAAGACTGAGACCGGGTGGGGGACAAGGTGTCTGAGACATAGTCAAGACTGAGACCGGGTGGGGGACAAGGGGTCTGAGACATAGTCAAGACTGAGACCGGATGGGGTACAAGGTGTCTGAGACATAGTCAAGACTGAGACCGGGTGGGGGACAAGGTGTCTGAGACATAGTCAAGACTGAGACCGGGTGGGGGACAAGGGGTCTGAGACATAGTCAAGACTGAGACCGGGTGTGGGACAAGGGGTCTGAGACATAGTCAAGACTGAGACCAGGTGGGGAACAAGGTGTCTGAGACATAGTCAAGACTGAGACCGGGTGGGGAACAAGGGGACCGATACCAGAAAAATGCAAACACCATAATAAGATTCTTGCTCGTTAGCCTTACTTCCAGTTATGGGCAACGTTAGCAAGTTAGCCTTACTTCCAGTTATGGGCAACGTTAGCAAGTTAGCCTTACTTCCAGTTATGGGCAACGTTAGCAAGTTAGCCTTACTTCCAGTTATGGGCAACGTTAGCAAGTTAGCCTTACTTCCAGTTATGGGCAACATTAGCAAGTTAGCCTTCTTTATCTAGCTATTGAACTATCTGATCTGGGATCAGTACTTATCAGTTTGTATCTCCGTCAGAGTAATTCTACCAAGCTGGGTTCCAACAAGGCTATCTGATCTGGGATCAGTACTTATCAGTTTGTATCTCCGTCAGAGTAATTCTTCCAAGCTGGGTTCCAACAAGGCTATCTGATCTGGGATCAGTACCTATCAGTTTGTATCTCCGTCAGAGTAATTCTACCAAGCTGGGTTCCAACAAGGCTTTCTGATCTGTGTTCAGGGCGACACACTGACTGCATAGTGTAGGTGACGTTACTTAACCAGAAAGGTGGTGGGTTGAGGCAGTTCTCAGCTAATGGCAGTGGTGGATAGAAAGAGAGAGGTCCTGGGAGGTGAGACAGGGGAGTGGACAGAAAGAGAGAGCTCCTGGGAGGTGACACAGGGGAGTGGTGGATAGAAAGAGAGAGCTCCTGGGAGGTGAGACAGGGGAGTGGACAGAAAGAGAGAGCTCCTGGGAGGTGAGACATGGGGAGATGTTGGACAGAAAGAGAGAGGTCCTTGGAAGTGAGACATGAGGAGTGGTGTACAGAAAGCGAGAGCTCCTGGGAGGTGAGACAGGGGAGTGGTGGATAGAAAGAGAGAGCTCCTGGGAGGTGAGACAGGAGTGGATAGAAAGAGAGAGCTCCTGGGAGGTGAGACAGGGGAGTGGTGGATAGAAAGAGAGAGCTCCTGGGAGGTGAGACAGGAGTGGATAGAAGAGCTCCTGGGAGGTGAGACAGGGGAATGGACAGAAAGAGAGAGCTCCTGGGAGATGAGACAGGGGGAGATGTTGGACAGAAAGCGAGAGCTCCTGGGAGGTGAGACAGGGGAGTGGTGGATAGAAAGAGAGAGCTCTTGGGAGGTGAGACAGGGGAGTGGTGGATAGAAAGAGAGAGCTCCTGGGAGGTGAGACAGGAGTGGATAGAAAGAGAGAGCTCCTGGGAGGTGAGACAGGAGTGGATAGAAAGAGAGAGCTCCTGGGAGGTGAGACATGGGGAGTGGTGGACAGTTCATCCAAACATCAGTCATTTCCACTAATTTCTTATTGTCAGTTCCATTAGACAGGAGTGGATAGAAGAGCTCCTGGGAGGTGAGACAGGGGAATGGACAGAAAGAGAGAGCTCCTGGGAGATGAGACATGGGGAGATGTTGGACAGAAAGCGAGAGCTCCTGGGAGGTGAGACAGGGGAGTGGTGGATAGAAAGAGAGAGCTCCTGGGAGGTGAGACAGGGGAGTGGTGGATAGAAAGAGAGAGCTCCTGGGAGGTGAGACAGGAGTGGATAGAAAGAGAGAGCTCCTGGGAGGTGAGACAGGAGTGGATAGAAAGAGAGAGCTCCTGGGAGGTGAGACATGGGGAGTGGTGGACAGTTCATCCAAACATCAGTCATTTCCACTAATTTCTTATTGTCAGTTCCATTAGTGAACGCTGAGGTAATCTCACCAGATGAAGTGGCAATAAATTCTAGCAGTGTAGAACACCTCGATAACATAACACACGACACAACATGACAGTAGATTATCCCCGGTCATTCAGGTCTAGGTTGTGTGTGTGTGTGTGTGTGTGCGTGTGTTAGTGCTTCTTTAAGATCGGTTTCGATTCGGTTATTAAAAAAACTAATCACGGTTTTTGATTTTGGTTTTAAATTATGATAATTGTTTTTATAATGTTGTAACAACACATAATAAACCAATTAAAACAAGTCCCATAATGGTAGTGAATGGGGGGGGGGGGGGGGGGTTCTAAACTGATCAATGGAATGGTTTTAAGATGGCCATACATACTATGGTTCATTTAGAAATTTGATTTGACATTTTAGGACTCCTTTTAGCTATAACAAAAAAATATATATTGAAAATTATATTTAATTCGTCCATTTACTTCTATAGCCCAGAGAAACACATTGAATAACACATTCATAAATGGCAAAAAAAGATTCCAAGTCAATATCTATTTTCTAGAGAGCTGCTTCCTATGTTGTCTGACAGAATCACTGTTTTAGTAGTTCTTCAAAGTTAATAAGGCATACTTTTATGACTGCTGAATACCAACTATCCATCACTTAGATCATATATTTTCAGGTAGAGATACCTTGTGAAGCAACATCTCTATATCCTTCTCCATCGCACGTCTTCTGTCTCTTCTCACCCTCCTTGTGCAATGGAGTATGGTTATAGGAGTTAATTATCACGTTTGCTGTGCTAAACTATGTAGTGTATTGGCCTGTTGGAAACAGTTTGGGCTTGATCTGATTTATTTAAATGCAAGTCAATTAGTTTCCCTTCCCTCACCACCTCACCTCACCACCGCCCCACTTCATCACCTCCCCTCACCCCCTAACCTCATCACCTCCCCTCACCACCTCACCACCTAATCTCAGAAACTCACCACCTAATCTCACCACCTCACCACCTCCCCTCACCACCTCACCTCACCACGTCCCCTCACCCCCTCCCCTCACCACCTCAACTCACCAACTAACCTCACCACCCCACCACCCCCCTCACCACATAATCTCACCCCCTCACCAACTAATCTCACCACCTCACCAACTAACCTCACCACCCCACCCACCACCCCCTCACCACCTCACCTCAACCACCTCACCACCTAATCTCACCCCCTCACCACCTAATCTCACCACCTCACCACCACCACCTAACCTCACCACCACCACCTAACCTCACCACCATCTCACCACCTAATCTCACCACCTCACCACCACCACCTAACCTCACCACCTCACCACCACCACCTCCCCTCACCACCTCACCACCACCACCTAACCTCACCACCTCACCACCACCACCTAACCTCACCACCTCACCACCACCACCTAACCTCACCACCACCACCTAACCTCACCACCACCACCTCCCCTCACCAACTCACCACCACCTAACCTCACCACCTCACCACCACCTCCTAACCTCACCACCTCACCACCACCACCTCCCCTCACCACCACCACCTAACATCACCACCTAACATCACCACCTAACATCACCACCTAACATCACCACCTAACTTCACCACCTAACATCACCACCTAACATCACCATCTAACCTCACCACCTCACCACCTCATCTTACTTTTCTCCTATTATACACACTCCAACAAAACACCTTGTTCATCAGACATCTCCCTGTTCGTCAGACATCTCACTGTTCGTCAGACATCTCACTGTTCGTCAGACATCTCGCTGTTCGTCAGACATCTCGCTGTTCGTCAGACATCTCGCTGTTCGTCAGACATCTCGCTGTTCATCAGACATCTCACTGTTCGTCAGACATCTCACTGTTCGTCAGACATCTCACTGTTCGTCAGACATCTCACTGTTCGTCAGACATCTCGCTGTTCGTCAGACATCTCGCTGTTCATCAGACATCTCGCTGTTCATCAGACATCTCGCTGTTCATCAGACATCTCTCTGTTCATCAGACATCTCGCTGTTCATCAAACATCTCGCTGTTCATCAGACATCTCACTGTTCATCAGACATCTCGCTGTTCATCAGACATCTCGCTGTTCATCAGACATCTCACTGTTCATCAGACATCTCTCTGTTCATCAGACATCTCTCTGTTCATCAGACATCTCACTGTTCATCAGACATCTCGCTGTTCATCAGACATCTCACTGTTCATCAGACATGTTTATTTGTCCAGCAGGAATATTGCTTATGATGATTCATTTCTGGTCTAATTACAAGCTAAATAAAATACTGAGGCTAAGCAGCCATCTGCAGTTCAAACAATAACAAAGTGGGAACCCCGCCCCTTGTTAGGGTAAACAGCTGAGGGATGGGTCTGGAGAAATATATCCACCGTCAAATTCACAGACAGAGCACTGTGTGCTCTGGACTGACCACCCATCCTAATTTTGATATAGAAATGATAGTTTTAACCATATAGTGGCCCAATAATTCCCTTTTGCATTTACCAAAGGGTGTGTCTCTCTCTCTCTGTGTGTGTGTGTTCATGTGAACAGCAGTTTAGTGAGGATTCATTGTGATCTAGTCTCAGAGAGCTCAGGGAGCTGTAAAGGAAATGCAGCTATGTCAACAGACAGGTTGGCTGAAATCACGAAAATCACATTTCAAATCAAATTTATTTATATAGCCCTTTGTACATCAGCTGATATCTCAAAGTGCTGTACAGAAACCCAGCCTAAAACCCCAAACAGCAAGCAATGCAGGTGTAGAAGCACGGTGGCTAGGAAAAACTCCCTAGAAAGGCCAAAACCTAGGAAGAAACCAAGAGAGGAACCAGGCTATGTGAGGTGGCCAGTCCTCTTCTGGCTGTGCCGGGTGAAGATTATAACAGAACATGGCCAAGATGTTCAAATGTTCATAAATGACCAGCATGGTCGTATAATAATAAGGCAGAACAGTTGAAACTGGAGCAGTAGCACGGTCAGATGGACTGGGGACAGCAAGGAGAAAATGATGCGAGTGCGTCGATGTGGCCAGAAGGCGTGCGTTGTTATGATTCTGAATGGTCAGATCGCTAGCAACAATGACAAGAAGCTGCCATGTTTGGAATCCTAGGTGGCTCGTTTCAGCTAGTTTTACCATGTCTTGTTTAGGAGTGTTTTGACCGATGTCACGTCTATGCTAATATGACTAAAATTAGCTAGCTAGCTAACCAACAACTGTAACGATGTATTCGAGAGACGACAAGTGTTATATTGTGAAAATGTATTTATGTTTTCAATAAACAATGGAGACTAAATATAATTTACATGTTATCAACAATCTCAGCCAATCTTGCCTGTTTTTCCCCCCATTGTTGCGCACATGTCGGTTTTGTTGCTAAACAACCTACCTGTCTATAGTTGGTTATGTATACACTCGTTATATCTAATGGTCGTGTTAAATCACAAAGTCAAGCGTTTTCATTCAGGCTCTGTTCATAGGGAGGCAGAGGAAAAATATCTCCCTCAGAATTTGATTTGTTACTCATTTCATCAATTCACCTGCACATCTTTGCACCTCAAATACCCTGCTGTCTCTCTCTCTCTGTCTCTCTCTCCCTCTCTCCCCCTCTCTCTCTCCCTCTCTCCCCCTCTGTCTCTCTCTCCCCCTCTCTCCCCCCCTGTCTCTCTCCCCCCCTGTCTCTCTCTCCCCCTCTCTCTCTCCCTCTCTCCCCCTCTCTCTCTCCCTCTCTCCCCCTCTCTCTCTCCCTCTCTCCCTCCTCTGTCTCTCTCTCCCTCCTCTGTCTCTCTCTCCCTCCTCTGTCTCTCTCTCCCCCTCTGTCTCTCTCTCCCTCTCGCTTTCTCTATTTCTTCTCAAAATCATGTGATTCATACTGAATGCAAAAAAACAAAAACGGAATAACAACTTTTCGCTAAATTCCCCTGACGTAAACATAGCTATCGTGTTTCTATATTTACCACCTGTAATAGGTATCCTGGGGTAACATGTCACCTCTAAATTTGTAGGCTGTTTGTTACAGATACCACCCGCTATGGGTTTCATTAGGTAAAATGCGAACATTCATAAACCTGAAATAACCAGGCCTTGAATCTTGAGCCTTGTTACAGTCTATCACCCTGAACAGGCTTTAGCTGAGGTATAGTGTTAGTCTACCACCCTGAACAGGCTTTAGCTGAGGTATAGTGTTAGTCTATCACCCTGAACAGGCTTTAGCTGAGGTATAGTGTTAGTCTACCACCCTGAACAGGCTTTAGCTGAGGTATAGTGTTAGTCTATCACCCTGAACAGGCTTTAGCTGAGGTATAGTGTTACAGTCTACCACCCTGAACAGCCTTTAGCTGAGGTATAGTGTTAGTCTACCACCCTGAACAGGCTTTAGCTGAGGTATAGTGTTAGTCTATCACCCTGAACAGGCTTTAGCTGAGGTATAGTGTTAGTCTATCACCCTGAACAGGCTTTAGCTGAGGTATAGTGTTACAGTCTACCACCCTGAACAGGCTTTAGCTGAGGTATAGTGTTACAGTCTACCACCCTGAACAGGCTTTAGCTGAGGTATAGTGTTAGTCTACCACCCTGAACAGGCTTTAGCTGAGGTATAGTGTTAGTCTATCACCCTGAACAGGCTTTAGCTGAGGTATAGTGTCTACCACCAATTAAGGGTTATCTGAAGTATTGTACTAGGCTTTGGACCTGCTTAGAAAATGAACAAGGTCCCTGTGAAATAGATGGGAGTTATTACTCTCCTGCTGATATAAAATAAACCAGAATTAGATGGCAGTTTCACCTAAGGTCCTTTGGCTCCCGCTGAGGCTTTCACCTCAGCCACCTTGATCAGAGCTAACAGACGTGAACGCAACAACCTTGAATTGTGTGTATTTTCCTCTTTCCTCAGCAACTTGTCTTACATTTACACCTTTTATTCCCCTACACCACATTTCCACCAAGCAGCATTCACCAGCCGTAAACATACTGTACCGTATCTACTTGAGGACCGAACTACAATTTAAAATTTAAGCCTATCAAGCCATTCATCAATAATACTTTGCTCTACTGAGGCCCTGCTATGCTAATGTTTAAATCCAATTAAAAATCAATTGTAACATGTGCCGAATGCGCCGAACAACAGGAGGAAAACTTACCGTGAAAATCTTACTACAAGCCCTTAACCAACAATGCAGTTCAACAAATAGAGTTAAGAAAATATTTACTAAATAAACTTAAATTGAACAAATCAAAAATGAACACAATAATGGTACATAAGAATAACGAGGCTATATACAGGGGGTACCGGTACAGAGTCAATGAGGAGGCTATATACAGAGGGTACCGGTACCGAGTCAATGTGGAGGCTATATACAGAGGGTACCGGTACCGAGTCAATGTGGAGGCTATATGCAGAGGGTACCGGTACCGAATCAACGTGGAGGCTATTTACAGGGGGTACCGGTACCGAGTCAACGTGGAGGCTATATACAGGGGGTACCGGTACCGAGTCAACGTGGAGGCTATATACAGGGGGTACCGGTACCGAGTCAACGTGGAGGCTATATACAGGGGGTACTGGTACCGAGTAAATGTGAAGGGGTATAGGTTAGTCGAGGTAATTTGATAATAAGCAGTGAGTAGCAGCAGTGTAAAAACAAAGGGGGGTTCAATGTAAATAGTCCAGGTGGCCATTTGATTAGTTGTTCAGCAGTTTAATGGCTTGGGGATAGAAGCTGTTAAGGAGCCATTTGATTAGTTGTTCAGCAGTTTAATGGCTTGGGGATAGAAGCTGTTAAGGAGCCATTTGATCCTAGAGTTGGCGCTCCGGTACAGCCGTGCTGTAGCAGAGAGAACAGTCTGTGGTGACTGTAGACTTTGACAATTTTTGGGGCCTTCCTCTGACACCACCTAGTATACATACAGGTTCTGGATGTCAGGAAGCTTGGCCCCAGTGATATACTGGCAGTACGCACTACCCAAGTCAGATGCTGAGCAGTTGCCATACCAGGCGGTAACACAACCAGGATGCTCTTGATGATGCAGCTGTAGAACTTTGTGAGGATTTTTATTTGACCTTTATTTAACTAGGCAAGTCAGTTAAAGAACATATTCTTATTTACAATGACGGACTACCCTGGCCAAACCCCGACAACGCTGCGCCAATTGTGCGCCGCCCTATGGGACTCCCAATCCCGGCCAGATGTTATACAGCCTGAATTAGAACCAGGGACTTTAGTGATGCCTCTTTGCACTGAGATGTAGTGCCTTAGACCGCTGCGCCACTGCCAAATCTTCTCAGTCTCATGAGGGGGAAAAGGTGCTGTTGTGCCCTCTTCACAACTGTCTTGGTGTGTTTGGACCAAGAGAGTTTGTTGGTGATGAGGACACCAAGGAACTTTAAACTCTCGTCCTGCTCCACTTCAGTTCCGTCAATGTTAATGGGGGCCTGTTCAGCCCTCCTTTTCCTACAGTCCACGATCTGCCCCTTTTGTCTTGCTCACATTGAGAGAGAGGTTGTTGTCCTGGCATCACACTGCCAGGTCTCTGACCTCCTCCTTATAGGCTGTCTCATCGTTGTGTCGTCAGTAAGCTTAATGATGGTGTTGGAGTCATGCTTGGCCATGCCGTCATGGGTGAACAGGGAATACAGGAGGGGACTAAGTACACACCCCTGAGGGGCCTCAGTGTTGTTGATCAGCATGGCAGATGTGTTATTACCTACCCTCACCACCTGAGGGCGACCCGTCTGGAAGTACAGAATCCTGTTGCAGAGGGAGGTGTTTAGTCCCAGGGTCCATAGCTTAGTGATGAGCTTTGAGGGCACTATGGTGTTGAACGCTGAGCTGTGGTCAATGAACAGCATTCTCACATAGGTGTTCCTTTTGTCCAGGAGAGAAAGGGCAGTGTGGAGTGCGATGGAGGATTTTTAGCATGATTGTGTTGATGTGAGCCATGACCAGCCTTTCAAAGCACTTCATGGCTAACCGACATGAGTGCTACGGGGTGGTAATCATTTAGGCAGGTTACCTTTGCTTTCTTGGGCACAGGGACTGTGGTGGTCTGCTTTAAACATGTAGGTATTACAGACTCGGTCAGGCAGAGGTTGAAAATGTCAGTGAAGACACTTGCCAGTTGGTCTGCGCATGCTTTGAGTACACATCCTGGTAATCCATCTGGCTCCGCGGCTTTGTGAATGTTGACCTGTTTAAAGGTCTTGCTCACATCAAGCTATGGAGAGATTGATCACACAGTCGTCTGGAACAGCTGGTGCTCTCATGCATGCTTCAGTGTTTCTTGCCTCAAAGCGAGCATAAAAGGCATTTATGCTTTTTATGACGCGAGCTCCCCCTCGCGTCACTGGGGAGCTCACGGCTGGGTTTCCCTTTGTAGTCCGTAATAGTTTTCAAGCTCTGCAACAATTTGACAAGTGTCAGAGCGGGTGTAGTAGGATTCAATCTCAGTCCTGTATTGACACTTTGCCTGTTTGATGGTTCGTCTGAGAAACATAGCAGGATTTCTTATAAACTTCCGGATTATCTCCTTGAAAGCAAAGCTCTAGCCTTTAGCTCGGTGCAGATGTTGCCTGTAATCCATGGCTTCTGGTTGGGAAATGTACATGTGGTCACAGTGGGGTTGATGTCCGTATTGAGTCACTGGAACTTCCTGCTTTAGTTTTTGCTTGTAAGCAGGAATCAGGAGGATTATGAATTATGGTGAGATTTGCCAAATGGAGGGCGAGGGAGAGGTTTTTTTCCCCTCTACATGCTGGTAGAAATGAGGTAAAACAGATTTAAGTTTGCCTGCATTAAAGTCCCCGGCCACTAGGAGCGCTGCTTCTGGGTGAGCATTTTCTTGTTTGCTGATGGCCTTTATACAGCTCGTTCTCATTGAGAGTGGTCTTAGTGCCAACATCGGTTTGTGGTGGTAAATAGACGGCAACGAATAATATAGATGTGAACTCTTGGTAGATACTGTGGTCTACAGCTTATCATGAGATATTCTACCTCAGGCGAGCAATACCTCGAGACTTCTTTAATATTAGACATCGAGCACCAGCAGTTACTGACAAATAGACACACACATACGCCACTCGTTTTAACAGACGTAGCTGCTCTTTCCTGCCGAAAAACGGAGAAGCCAGCCAGCTCTATAAAATTTGTGTCTTCAGCCAAGTCTTGGTGAAACAAAATATATTACAGTTTTTAATGTCCTGTTGGTAGGATATTCTTCAATTGTAGATCATCCAGTTTGTTTTGCAATGACTGTACGTTGTCCAATAATACAGAGGGTAGAGGTGGTTAACCCATTTGCCAACTAATTCTCACAAGGCACCCAGACCTCCGCCCCCTGTATTTCAGTCTTTTCTTCATGCGAATGGCAGGGTTGAGGGCCCTGGTCTCCGGGAAGCAGTACATCCTTTCCGTTGGACTCATTTAAAGAAAAAATATTTGTCCAGTTCGAGGTGAGTAATCGCTGTTCTGATCTCCAGAAGCACTTTTTTGGTCAAAAGAGACGGTAGCAGTAACATTATGTACAAACTGAGTTACAAAAAAATGCTAACAAAATAGCACAGTTGGTCAGGAGCCAGTAAAATCACTTCCGATGCCATTACACTGTCCGGTGTCAAACAACCTGAGAGATTCTCACAACATCAGCTAGTCAGTGAGCTGAGCAGAGTGTCATATCCAACGGAATATGACTGAAGTCCTAATTCTACTGTGTCGTTGTTTACAATAGCTTTTTCTAAGCAGGCCCTAATATCCTAATGCCATGGGCACATCTTATCTTTAATTGAACTTTCTCCCAAAACCCACATGTGCTCAGGAGGAAGATGCTACAGCGATTTAGGTCAAATCCGTTGTGCTGTGATGTGCTGTTTAATTTGTTTTTAAAGCTACTGATGTTGTTGTTCTTGCTGTTGCTGTTCTTGTTGTTGCTGCTGTTGTTGTTGCTGCTGTTGTTGCTGTTTTTGCTGCTGTTGCTGCTGCTGCTCTTGTTGTTACTGTGTTGTTGTTGCTGCTGCTGTTGTTGCTGCTGTATTTGTTGCTGCTGTTGTTTCTGTTGATGTTGTTGCTGTTGCTGCTGTTGTTTTTGCTGACATTGTTCTTATTGCTGCTGTTGTTGCTGCTGATGTTGTTGCTGTTGTTGTTGTTGGTGCTGCTGATGCTGTTGCTGCTGATGTTGTTGTTGCTGCTGTATTTGTTGCTGCTGTTGTTCCTGCTGATGTTGTTGTTACTGTTGTTGTTGTTGTTGATGCTGTATTTGTTGCTGCTGTTGTTCCTGCTGATGTTGTTACTGTTGTTGTTGTTGTTGCTGCTGTATTTGTTGCTGCTGTTGTTTCTGTTGTTGCTGCTGTTAATTGTTGCTACTGTTGTTTCTGCTGATGTTGTTGCTGTTGTTGTTGTTGCCGTTGTTGCTGCTGTTGCTGTTTTTGCTGACATTGTTCTTATTGCTGCTGTTGTTGCTGCTGCTGTTGCAGTTGTTGTTGCTGTTGTTGCTGCTGCTGTTGTTGTTGCCGTTGTTGCTGCTGTTGCTGTTTTTGCTGACATGGTTCTTATTGCTGCTGTTGTTGCTGCTGATGTTGTTGTTGCTGTTGTTGCTGTTGTTGCTGGTGTTGCTGCTGCTGTTGTTGTTGCTGATGTTGTTGATGTTGTTGCTGCTGTATTTGTTGCTGCTGTCATTTTTGCTCATGTTGTTTTTATTGCTGCTGTTGCTGTTGTTGCTGTTGTTGCTGCTGTTATTGTTGCTGCTGCTGTAGTTGTTGCTGCTTTTGTTGTTTTTACTGTTGTTGTTGCTGCTACTGTTGTTGTTGTTGATGTTGCTGATTTGTTGCTGCTGTCGTTTTTGCTGACGTTCTTATTGCTGCTGTTGCTGCTGCTGTTGTTGCTGCTGTTGTTGCTGCTGTTGTTGTTGCGGCTTCTGCTGCTGTTGCTGCTGTTGTTGTTGGTGATGTTGTTGTTGTTGCTGTTGTTGCTGCTGCTGCTGTTGCTGCTGATGATGTTGCTGCTGCTGTTGTTGTTGATGCTGTTGTTTTTGCTGCTGTTGCTGCTATTGTTGCTGCTGATGTTATTGTTGCTGCTGATGTTGTTGTTGCTGCTGATGTTGTTGTTGCTGATGTTGTTGCTGCTGTTGTTGCTGCTGTTATTGCTGCTGATGTTGTTGTTGCTGCTGATGTTGTTGCTGATGTTGCTGTTGCTGCTGTTGTTGCTGATGTTGTTGTTGCTGATGTTGTTGCTGCTGATGCTGTTAATGTTGTTGCTGCTGATGCTGTTGTTGCTGCTGCTGTTATTGATAATGATGTTGTTGTTGCTGCTGCTGTTGCTGCTGCTGTTGTTGCTGCTGCTGTTATTGCTGTTGTTGCTGCTGCTGTTGTTGTTGCTGCTGTTGTTCTTATTGCTGCCGTTGTTGTTGCTGCTGCTGCTGCTGCTGCTGTTGTTCTTATTGCTGTTGTTGCTGTTGTTGTTGCTGTTGTTGATTTGAGATGGCAGGGAGATTCCATGCTATCATGTTTCTATATGTTAATGTTTTGACTATGTCAATTTACAGTCCAAGTACTTTAGTCTCATCAACAGCCACATTATTCATTATTAGATTCAGCTGATATCTAGAACTTAGGGAATGATTTGTACCTAATACAATGCTCTTAGTCTTAGATATATTCAGGACGAATTTATTACTGACCAACAATTCTGAAACTAACAGCCACACTCTGTTTAGAGTAGCAGTGATTTCACTAGCTGTGGGTGCAGATGTGTATAGGGTTGAATCATAATTTCATTTAACCTTTATTTAAACAGGGAGTGACATCGAGATTGAAAATCTATTTTACATGAGAGCCCTGTAGACATTACAATAAAACAGAATGATAAAACAGCATGCACATAAAGTATGTGTATAAAACAATATAATTCAGCACAATAAACCAAAAAATAGATTTAATAAAAGCGATCACATTCAACTACATAGAGGTCATCAATAATGTAAACTGCCTGAGTGGCACCAACGCACGTAACTGCACTGAACTCTGCAGACTGTTCCACAAATTAGGGGCAAAAAAAACCCATAGATTTTCACAATATGTGCTATCCATTCCTGTGAATGGGTTTGGTAACTTATGATTCTTATTTTAATTCATTAATGATGTTACATATAGAAGGAGTTTCTGTCAGATTGCTTTGTAAATAAATCAAAGAGAATGCAGCTCTCTTCTTACAGACAGAGAGGTCCATCCCACATTTTTATACAGACTACAATGACGAGTCCTAAAATTGTCCCCTGTGATAAAACATATTGCTGAATGGTAGACAGCGTCCAAGGGTTTTAAAATATTGGTTACCACATGCATGTAAACAATATCAACAAAATCCAATACAGGGAGAAGCAATGTTTGAACAATCTTTCTCCTATTTTTAATAGTAAGGCATGATTTATTTCTTGGATCTTGGATCTTAGCTTCTTAGTCAGATTTTCTATATCCGTTACGAAGGACTACTTGTCATCAATCCAGACACCGAGGAATTTATATTGAAGAACAAGCTCAATTTGGGCTCCATTTGTAGCACAAATATTGGTTGCCATATGCATGTCCTCATGGTCAACATTTTATGAGCTAGAGAACAGCATGAGCTTGGTTTTACTTGTATGTAACACTAATTTAAGATATGTAAGTGATTTCTGCATTGAATCAAAGTCATGCTGAAGTTCACGAACGACCTGAGGTGGCACAGGAATATAAAACTGTGTCGTCTGCATTGAGATGTTACAAGTATTAACAGTGTTTCCAATGTCATTAATATACAAAGTGAACAATAATGGACCCAAAGTAGAACCCTGAGGAACACCTTTGAATCTCAAGAAATAAGATTTAAGCCCAATCTCTTAACCCTCCTTTTGTGTTCGTTTCATGTTAATTAATTCTGTGTTCCCAGTCCAAAATGACCGCCCCATTAAAGCTGATTATAAATCCATAATAATACACATTTAATCACCTAATGTTGTGTTAGATCATTTTATCAACTTAAGTTCTTGTGAACATTACAAATTTGTAACTTCTATTTGCTATTTATGGCCTGTAGGCCTCATTGACCTGAGCTTATACAACTCATTTTTGAGTTTAAAAAAAGTATGGATTATTTTGACAACAGCAAATACTCAGATTTAACATATTGTGCTATTTATCACAGACTACTTTGTTTAACAAGGACTCCCTCCTCCTCACCAGTGTCATGATCAAAGATATGATCAAGAGCCTCACATACAGTATATTGTTTGGTCATTGTGATGCCACAGAATGAATTGTGAGCAAGGCCTCAACAAGCTTTATATACCAGAGCTGCAAGAAAATATATGGCCTACAGGCCATAAATAGAAATATTTTTTATATATTTTTATATATATTATTGAAACAATGTTTGTGAGAATGCCATCCACAGCAGGAGGGTTAAGATGGCTGGTGGTGATGCTGGTGGTAGTGGTGGGGATGATGGTGGTAGTAGTGATAGTAATGGTGGTGATAGTGTAGGTGGAGGTAGTGGTGGTGATGGTGGGGATGCTGGTGGTAGTGGTGTGGGTGATGGTAGTGGTGCTGGTGGTGATGCTGGTGGTAGGGGTGTGGGTGATGCTGGTGGTAGTGGTGGGGGTGATGCTAGTGGTGGGGGTGATGCTGGTGGTAGTGGTAGTGGTGGGGGTGATGCTGGTGTTAGTGGTGGGGTGGTGCTGGTGGTGGGTGTGGTGGTGGGGTTGGTGATGCTGGTGGGAGTGGTGGTAGTGGTGTGGGTGATGCTGGTGGTAGTGGTGGTGGTGATGCTGTTGGTAGTGGTGTGGGTGGTGCTGGTGGGGGTGGGGGTGATGCTGGTGGTGGTGGGGATGGTGGTGGTGGTAGTGGTGATGCTGGTGGTGCTGGTGGTAGGGGTGGTTGTGGTGGTGCTAGGGCTGGTGGTAGTGGTGGTGATGCTGGTGGTAGTAGTGTGGGTGAGGCTGGTGGTGGTGATGGTGGTGTTGATGCTGTGGTAGTGGTGTGGGTGGTGATGGTGGTGGTGGGGATGGTGGTAGTGGTGTGTGTGGTGCTGGTGGTGGTGGTGGTGGGGATGGTGGTGAGGGTGGGGGTGATGCTGGTGGTGGTGGTGGGGATGGTGGTGTGGGTGGTGCTGGTGGTAGTGGTGGTGATGCTGGTGGTGGTGGGGGTGGTGGTAGTGGTGTGGGTGGTGCTGGTGGTGCTGGTGGTGGGGGTGGTGTGGCTGGTGGTGGTGATGCTGGTGGGGGTGGTGGTAGTGGTGTGGGTGGTGCTAGTGTTGGGGGTGGTGGCGCTGGTGGTGGGGGTGGGGGAGGTGGTGGTGGGGGTGATGCTGGTGGTGCTGGTGGGGGAGGTGGTGGAGGTGGTGGTGGGGGTGATGCTGGTGGTGCTGGTGGTGGTGGCTTACGTGTGTGTATGAAGGGAGTTCAGGCTGAAAACACCAGGATTCAATCAACATCTCTAGTCTCTGTATCAAATTATACCCTGTTCCCTATATGGGCACCACTTTAGACCAGAGCCCTGTGGCACCCTATTCCCTATACAGTGCACTGCTTTGACCAGGTATCATAGGGCTCTGGTCTAAAGTAATGCACTACATAGGGAATAGGGTCCCATAGGGCCCTGGTCTAAAGTAGTGCACTACATAGGGAATAGGGTCCCATAGGGCCCTGGTCTAAAGTAGTGCACTACATAGGGAATAGGGTCCCATAGGGCCCTGGTCTAAAGTAGTGCACTACATAGGGAATAGGGTACCATTTGGGATGCATCCTTAGATTCTCTCCTCACAGAAGGCTGATTAGAGCTGGGTTTAGTTGTCATCTGGTTTTGACAAGTTCCCCCCCTTTCACTCAAAAAAAGTAATTTAAAAAAAATGAAGCCCTGCTATTTATCCTTTATGCTGTTCTGAGGACAGCCTCTTTTAAAAAGAGTCAGTGGACTAGAGTCTGGTGCTTTGCTGTTTTCACTGAGCAGCCTGGGGTTACTATACTTACAAAGAGCTTCCACAGAGAAAGAGAGAGAGAGAGGAAAGAGAGCAAGAGACAGAGAGAGAGAAGCAAAGAAGAGAGCGGGTGAGAGTGGGTAAGAATGATAGACAGAGAGAAAGAGATTTTTTTTGTCCTGCTCATTTGCCCGTGTAAAAGATGAAGAGCTGCAGTTCAAATGCTTGTCATGTTAATCCCATTAGGAATAATCCCAGACCTAAAATGAGAAACAATGCAGATGTGTCAGACAGGCATTCTCTCTGAGCTGAAGGCCAGTGACATCATCCAGACCATCCACTGGGAAGGAAGGATCTGATTCAGAGCAGAGAGGCACAAAGAGGATATGAGCATCTTGTTTAGTCTCTGTGTTAGTCACACTCCTAGTATGATAAACATATATTGTCAGGGTTGGATGTCCTTGACAGGCTCAGATCTCAGATACTAGCTACAGTAGGCCACTAACTCAACTGAGCTGCTAGCTAGCTAACTTCGAGCACTATTTAGCTTAAGTGAATTAAATGGCATCTGCTAGCTAACATGCTATTAGCTAGCTCTCGTGATGTAATCATTAGCTAGCTAACTTCCTATCAACTAGCTCTTCTGATGTAATTATTAGCCAGCTAACTTCCTATCAACTAGCTCTCTTGATGTAATCATAAGCTTGCTAACTTCCTGTCAGCTAGCTCTCTCGATGTAATCATTAGCTAGCTAACTTCCTATCAGCTAGCTCTCTTGATGTAATCATTAATTAACTAGCTAACTTCCTATCAGCTAGCTCTCTTGATGTAATCATTAATTAACTAGCTAACTTTCTATCAGCTGGCTCTCTTTATGTAATCATTAATTAACTAGCTAACTTCCTATCAGCTAGCTCTCTTGATGTAATCATTAATTAACTAGCTTTCAGCTAGCTCTCTTGATGTAGCTAGCTCTCTTGATGTAATCATTAATTAACTTCTAGCTAACTTCCTATCAGCTAGCTCTCTTGATGTAATCATTGTAAATTAATAACACAGTCTCCAAATGCATTTAGTAGATAACAGCCAGAGAAGAGGGTGACATTGCAGCTCCAGCTGTCAGTAAATGGACAGTAGACTAGTGGACAGGGCAGGTCATATTGAGGGAGGACATTAGGAAGAGATTCTACAGTTCCAGTCCCTAGAGGGGAAAACTTTGAAGAGCGAGAGATAATAGCAAAATATTATTCAGTGCTGTCTAATTTTAGAATAATGAAGACGGTTTTCTTTCTGATGTTTTCTGTCCTCAGATACTGTATGGAAAATGGCTTTAAAAGCCTGTTTGTAGATGAAAAGAGAGGTCCCAATGAATGTCACAAGAGACTAACAGTTTATCCCATATCCCATGGGTTATATGTGTAGGCCTACCTATGTTAGGGTTATGTTGTATACAAATGTTGTATACAAAAATACAGTTAAACATCACACACAATGTATAAACCTATTACACTTGGAGCTGACCAACCCTGCTGGAGGTCTGCTGGGTGCAGGGTCCTGTTTTCAGCCCAGTAATAACACACCTGATTACACTCATCAAATCTAATGAGTTGATAATCAAGTGTGCTATTACTGGGCTGGAATAGAAGTCTGTTCCTCCAGTAGATCTATTACTGGGCTGGAATAGAAGTATGTTCCTCCAGTAGATCTATTACTAGGCTGGAATAGAAGTCTGTTCCTCCAGTAGATATATTACTGGGCTGGAATAGAAGTCTGTTCCTCCAGTAGATCTATTACTGGGCTGGAATAGAAGTCTGTTCCTCCAGTAGATCTATTACTAGGCTGGAATAGAAGTCGGTTCCTCCAGTAGATCTATTACTAGGCTGGAATAGAAGTCTGCTCCTCCAGTAGATATATTACTGGGCTGGTATAGAAGTCTGCTCCTCCAGTAGATCTATTACTGGGCTGGAATAGAAGTCTGTTCCCCAAAGTAGATCTATTACTAGGCTGGAATAGAAGTCTGTTCCTCCAGTAGATCTATTACTGGGCTGGAATAGAAGTCTGTTCCCCCAGTAGATCTATTTCTGGGCTGGTATAGAAGTCTGTTCCCCAAGTAGATCTATTGCTGGGCTGGAATAGAAGTCTGCTCCTCCAGTAGATCTATTACTGGGCTGGAATAGAGGTCTGTTCCTCCAGTAGATCAGAGATCAACGTTGGCCACCGCTGGTATGGAGTTTATCTTGTTCCCCTGAAATGATGCGTCGGTAATAATCGCCTGCTTGTTGCCACTCAATTATATATTGTTGTTTAGACTAAGATTTCACATCTTTAAATACAAGTTAGTTTATCACTTCAAAATGTTTAAATAAAGTGTTAAATCTTTGAAGTGAAGTAATTTTAAACTTGTTTTAATTGTTAAAGTATTATTCTAACTGAACTAGTGTCAATGTTGATTAGTCACATATCACATTCCTGCAATAAAGAGAGGAAGGGGATCTGTCTTTAATGTGTCTGTGTTCCTGTGTTGTTCTTTAATGTGTCTGTGTTCCTGTGTTGTTCTTTAATGTGTCTGTGTTCCTGTGTTGTTCTCTAATGTGATGGTGTTCCTGGGTTGTTCTCTAATGTGTCTGTGTTCCTGTGTTGTTCTCTAATGTGTCTGTGTTGTTCTCTAATGTGTCTGTGTTCCTGTGTTGTTCTCTAATGTGTCTGTGTTCCTGTGTTGTTCTCTAATGTGTCTGTGTTGTTCTCTAATGTGTCTGTGTTCCTGTGTTGTTCTCTAATGTGTCTGTGTTCCTGTGTTGTTCTCTAATGTGTCTGTGTTCCTGTGTTGTTCTCTAATGTGTCTGTGTTCCTGTGTTGTTCTCTAATGTGTCTGTGTTCCTGTGTTGTTCTCTAATGTATCTGTGTGTCTGTGTTGTTCTTTAATGTGTCTGTGTTCCTGTGTTGTTCTCTAATGTGTCTGTGTGTCTGTGTTGTTCCCTAATGTGTCTGTGTTGTTCTCTAATGTGTCTGTGTGTCTGTGTTGTTCTCTAATGTGTCTGTGTGTCTGTGTTGTTCTCTAATCTGTCTGTGTTCCTGTATTGTTCTCTAATGTGTCTGTGTTCCTGTGTTGTTCTCTAATGTGTCTGTGTCCCTGTGTTGTTCTCTAATGTGTCTGTGTTCCTGTGTTGTTCTCTAATGTGTCTGTGTTCCTGTGTTGTTCTCTAATGTGTCTGTGTTCCTGTGTTGTTCTCTAATGTGTCTGTGTTCCTGTGTTGTTCTCTAATGTGTCTGTGTTCCTGTGTTGTTCTCTAATGTATCTGTGTGTCTGTGTTGTTCTTTAATGTGTCTGTGTTCCTGTGTTGTTCTCTAATGTGTCTGTGTGTCTGTGTTGTTCTCTAATGTGTCTGTGTTGTTCTCTAATGTGTCTGTGTGTCTGTGTTGTTCTCTAATGTGTCTGTGTTGTTCTCTAATCTGTCTGTGTTCCTGTATTGTTCTCTAATGTGTCTGTGTTCCTGTGTTGTTCTCTAATGTGTCTGTGTTCCTGTGTTGTTCTCTAATGTGTCTGTGTTGTTCTCTAATGTGTCTGTGTTCCTGTGTTGTTCTCTAATGTGTCTGTGTTCCTGTGTTGTTCTCTAATGTGTCTGTGTTCCTGTGTTGTTCTCTAATGTGTCTGTGTTCCTGTGTTGTTCTCTAATGTGTCTGTGTTCCTGTGTTGTTCTCTAATGTGTCTGTCTTCCTGTGTTGTTCTCTAATGTGTCTGTGTTCCTGTGTTGTTCTCTAATGTGTCTGTGTTCCTGTGTTGTTCTCTAATGTGTCTGTGTTCCTGTGTTGTTCTCTAATGTGTCTGTGTTCCTGTGTTGTTCTCTAATGTGTCTGTGTTCCTGTGTTGTTCTCTAATGTATCTGTGTGTCTGTGTTGTTCTTTAATGTGTCTGTGTTCCTGTGTTGTTCTCTAATGTGTCTGTGTTGTTCTCTAATGTGTCTGTGTGTCTGTGTTGTTCTCTAATCTGTCTGTGTTCCTGTATTGTTCTCTAATGTGTCTGTGTTCCTGTGTTCTCTAATGTGTCTGTGTTCCTGTGTTGTTCTCTAATGTGTCTGTGTTCCTGTGTTGTTCTCTAATGTGTCTGTGTTCCTGTGTTGTTCTCTAATGTGTCTGTGTTCCTGGGTTGTTCTCTAATGTGATGGTGTTCCTGGGTTGTTCTCTAATGTGATGGTGTTCCTGGGTTGTTCTCTAATGTGTCTGTGTTCCTGTGTTGTTCTCTAATGTGTCTGTGTTCCTGTGTTGTTCTCTAATGTGTCTGTGTCCCTGTGTTGTTCTCTAATGTGTCTGTGTTCCTGTGTTGTTCTCTAATGTGTCTGTGTTCCTGTGTTGTTCTCTAATGTGTCTGTGTTGTTCTCTAATGTGTCTGTGGTCCTGTGTTGTTCTCTAATGTGTCTGTGGTCCTGTGTTGTTCTCTAATGTGTCTGTGTTCCTGTGTTGTTCTCTAATGTGTCTGTGTTCCTGTGTTGTTCTCTAATGTGTCTGTGTTGTTCTCTAATGTGTCTGTGGTCCTGTGTTGTTCTCTAATGTGTCTGTGTTCCTGTGTTGTTCTCTAATCTGTCTGTGTTCCTGGGTTGTTCTCTAATGTGTCTGTGTCCCTGTGTTGTTCTCTAATGTGTCTGTGTCCCTGTGTTGTTCTCTAATGTGTCTGTGTTCCTGTGTTGTTCTCTAATGTGTCTGTGTTGTTCTCTAATGTGTCTGTGGTCCTGTGTTGTTCTCTAATGTGTCTGTGTTCCTGTGTTGTTCTCTAATGTGTCTGTGTTCCTGGGTTGTTCTCTAATGTGTCTGTGTTCCTGGGTTGTTCTCTAATGTGTCTGTGTCCCTGTGTTGTTCTCTAATGTGTCTGTGTTGTTCTCTAATGTGTCTGTGTTCCTGTGTTGTTCTCTAATGTGTCTGTGTTGTTCTCTAATGTGTCTGTGGTCCTGTGTTGTTCTCTAATGTGTCTGTGTTCCTGTGTTGTTCTCTAATCTGTCTGTGTTCCTGGGTTGTTCTCTAATGTGTCTGTGTCCCTGTGTTGTTCTCTAATGTGTCTGTGTCCCTGTGTTGTTCTCTAATGTGTCTGTGTTCCTGTGTTGTTCTCTAATGTGTCTGTGTTCCTGTGTTGTTCTCTAATGTGTCTGTGTTCCTGGGTTGTTCTCTAATGTGTCTGTGTCCCTGTGTTGTTCTCTAATGTGTCTGTGTTCCTGTGTTGTTCTCTAATGTGTCTGTGTCCCTGTGTTGTTCTCTAATGTGTCTGTGTTCCTGTGTTGTTTTCTCAAATCAACATTTCCTTGGTGTCCGGTGGTAAGATCTCCAATCTGTTTGATTTGATTGTCTCTCTGTCTCAGTATATCAGCCATGTGAATCCATTGTGCAGCTCATCATATGGCAGGGATCACCAATGCAGCCATAGGCCCGACAGTATGTCATTACTTGCCTTGAGGGCATCTGTGATCTAAAGCAGAGAATAGGTCAAACTCACACATTGTTGACATGTTGAGCTATATGTTCTAATTTTAAAATGAAGCCAGTAGACAATGTATATGAGGCAAACCATATACCAGATGTTGTACATGTCTATTAGGTGCTGACATAAAACCTTGTTTAGTGCAAATCGAACCCACCTGATGTTGGTACAGTATGAAAGTAAGGAGATGACATTTAGGCTACAGGAGATGAGCATTACAGGTATCATATATGAGGTTAATTAAATTAAATTCATTTTTAGCAATGTTGCTTCCAAAATGATTCCAGATGGTTCTGTTAGATTGACAGTACATGGTTGCTCTATGTATCACTAGAAGCTAGTGACGATGCTAAAACTGATAGCCTTTTAGGTCAATAATATGCTGTTTTTATAAAAAATGTATTCGCTTTTTAAATCGTGAGAGAAATTGAACTAGCTAATAGCTTTACACCTCGGTAGCTTACAAGGTTAGCTAACATTTCTCAAAAAACAAACCTCATAGTGGTTTTTGCTACACTTCTTGTCCCTCATGCTAGCCAGATGAACGTGGCCACAATATCGCTCTGAAAAAAATAAAAATAATATTGAATTATGTTCAGCATTGTAGATGATTTAACTCCTCGTGCTTTACGGGTAAATAGCGTTTCGAGTCTGGAGACAGACGAGGACACTGGATCGATGAGGAGGACGACGATTAAGAAGCGAGTGAGAAGATGGCGGGGCAATGGAATATGGAGCTTGAGATAAAACAACGGGGGGGGGGGGGACACAAATTAGTGGAGACGAAGGAGGATGTGAGCCAGAGAGGAAGAAGTGAAGCAAGAGGGTTCATCCGATCCCAAATCTGTCCTGGAAAGGAAGACCGCAAAGTGAGAACACTCACACACACACACCCACATGTCTCCATCTCCCAGACCATGAGGCCCTATACAGGGAATGCTAACATCATCCCAGTTCAAGCGCTGTGCAGGAATAATATTCATCAGTTGATTTACAGAAAACAAGGAGACTAGAACATTTAAAAGAGGGGAAAACAATGAGGTAAAAAAGGATTAGCAGCAGAGAGAGAATACATGACTCCTCCTCTCCCTCCTCATCTCCCTCCTCCTCATCTCCCTCCTCTCCTTCCTCCTCTCCCTCCTCATCTCCCTCCTCTCCTTCCTCATCATCTCCCTCTCCTCCTCTCCCTCCTCTCCTTCCTCCTCTCCCTCCTCATCTCCCTCTCCTCATCTCCCTCCTCCCTCTCCTCCTCTCCCTCCTCATCTACCTCCTCTCCTTCCTCCTCTCCCTCCTCATCTCCCTTCTCTCCCTCCTCATCTCCCTCCTCTCCTTCCTCCTCATCTCCCTGTCCTCATCTCCCTCCTCCCTCTCCTCCTCTCCCTCCTCATCTCCCTCCTCCCTCTCCTCCTCTCCCTCCTCATCTCCCTCCTCCCTCTCCTCTTCCTCCCTCTCCTCATCTCCCTCCTCCCTCTCCTCCTCTCCCTCATCTCCCTCTCCTCATCTCCCTCCTCCCTTTCCATCTCTCCCTCCTCATCTCCCTCCTCCCTCTCCTCCTCTCCCTCCTCCACATCTCCCTCCTCCCTCTCCTCCTCTCCCTCCTCCTCCCCCCTCTCCTCATCTCCCTCCTCCCTCTCCTCTCCCTCCTCCTCCCCCCTCTCCTCATCTCCCTCCTCCCTCTCCTCTCCCTCCTCTCCTCATCTCCCTCCTCCCTCTCCTCTCCCTCCTCATCTACCCTCCTCCCTCTCCTCCTCCCCATCCTCATCTCCTTCATCCCCCTCAGCCCCTCCTCTCGGGGACTCTGGGGACATGTTGCATGTCATCTCAGTGTCTCACTGTGAAGTGAAGCGGTGATGATGTGGTTGGAAGGGGCAGTGTTTGTGTGTGTGTGTGTGTGTGTGCGTGTGTGTGTCTACATGCATGTCTGTGTGCAGCGGTGCGGGGATGATGTGACGGGGGCAGTTCAGAATAAAGTCAAGGTTACAGGGTGATGGGGGAGCTAAACACTGTGGCTGTCTCCAAATAAATATATGGATGAGAGAGAGAGAGAGCGAGAGGAGAGCGAGAGGAGAGGTGTAGGGGAGAGGAGGAAAAGGAGTGATAGGAGAGAGAGAGAAACAGAGAGAGGGATGGACATGATCTTCTCCTCCCATCCTAAACTCTTCCAGACATAACATGATGAACTGTCTTTCTCTCCTTTCTCCGAGAGCAGAAACGAGTTCAGAATAATTACTGTAATCTACAGAGTCAAAGCCTACAGACAGCAGCAGAATTAGTCGCTACTTGTGCATCGGCCTCACTAGTGATGCTATGTGACTTGCTTAGCATCCCTATGTAGTGCACTATTTAGGTCAGGGTTTGTCAACTAGGTTTAGCATTGTGACAAATGCTAGACAGAACACAATTTGTATATAGTATTAGCACAATTAATTGACCTACGCTATAAATTGAACAACATTTTTAGTACATAATACATTCAGTGATTAGGCTCATAAAATCACCATGCCTCTCTTCAATTATTATTTTGTTTGTCTATTTCTCTGTGCGTTGATTGGTGGGGAAAACAGGTCTACGTAGCCTACTATAGGCTGTTTAACGTCAACATTCGTTCAGAACAATTAACTTGTTAGGCAAGACAAAATGTCGCTCTCATAAAGTATCAAAAAGAAAGGTGGATAATGAAAATGGAAGTTTCAGGGAACATGCGTTCATATTTTCCCAATGCCAGTGTGTCTTATATGCAAATAAACAGCAAATATCTCTGTTTGCAAGGAATTCGATCTCAGACAATTATTATTATTAATTATTAATTATGAAGCATGGAACTTTCAAAGTGGCCTTTGATCACCAGACAAGAGGCCCGACACAGAAACATCGAAGCGTTAATAACTGCAAGCTGCACGTACAGCTTTTTTTTGGCCTGACACATTCGGTCACTTAAACGGGTTAAATCTCCAGTCACACGGAAGACGGGGAACAGTCGTGGACATGGTGGGAAAAACTTGAAGCCTTTAACTAGGAAGTTGAAGTGGTTCGATTTGGACTTGTCATCTGAAAGGCTATTGCACTGAAGAAACGACAGGCAGAGGGACCAGGCCGCAGCATGGTAGATTTCATCAATCAGCTGAGGGACAATTTATCCAGCAGCTTTGAAGACTACAGCATGCCCAATGATATAATTGCGTTTGTACGTGATCCTATCACAGTCCGCCCAGGTGGAGAATTCTCCTCCCTTGCTAAGAAAACGATACCCTCGCTGAATTCAAACGGAGCCGATAGAGACAAATCAGGGATGCGCTCAGTAGTCCTTGTGTGCGGTTTGGGTGACATGCTCAGAGGAATACAGCCAATAAAGAAACTCCATTTGACAACTATGTTTGGATCAATTTACACCTGCGAGTCCTCCTTTTCCTCTACGCAGTACACAACTCACGAAAGGAACTTTCACATAAGTAAATCAAGGACTGCCTGCGCATCAAAATCACATGCATCTCACGCAAACATCCACCAGATTGTGTCTGAGGGGTAATGCAACGTCTCTCATTGAATGGGTATAGTGGCCTATTTGACTATATCTAGTAAATACTAACATTCTTTTGAGTGCTTTCTAAGGATATTTAGGTCTCAATCTGTCAGTATTTTCTGTTTGTTCTGTCGTTACAGGAGCAGGCTATACCGATTCAGACATAGAGATCGCCTTTTTTTCTTTCAATTATTGTTTTATGTAGGATGATGATGTTTTTGGCCAGTTGCAATTGTAAAAAAAATAAAATAAATCCCACTTCTATTAGGCCATATATTTTTTGATGGTGAAAGATGCTGGTGAACCTCATAGCCTACCCCAGCCAGCGAGTTATTTTATATAGGCCCAGGCTCGGGAAGAAATACATTCCAATGAAGCCCTCTTGATGTTTGTAAAGTCAAATTAAAATGAAGATTATTGTTTTAAATAAATTGATCGACTGGTGTAGGTTTTCTCCATCTATCGCTGTGCAACACTTGCATAACAAGTTAGCTATATTTTTTGATTGCGCTGTGGTTGTAGCTTTACGTTTCAGCACCACAAAAAATGGTCCCCTGCTTTATTAGTTGACTGTCTCCTGCATTCATTCCTCATGAATGAAATTCAAATGTAACTTTTGCATTATTTAGGCAGTGTAACTTCCTTCTTGGAACATTACTGTCATGAAACAGCAGGGAGCAGGTCTCGAGGCCGAGGTCCGGCGCTATCGACTGTGCCGCAAAAGCATGCTTGCGCGGCAGAGTCGATATCCGTGCTTATAAACCCAGGGTCGTTACATTCGGGAGTTTTTGCATCTCGGGTCCGATCATTTTTTATTATTATATTCATAATTAATTTTGGGGGCTTTGGGGTGGCCAAATAATATTGTTGGCGGGCCAGACTTGGCACGCGGACCGCCAGTTGGGGAACCAAATCAAAATTAAGTAATTGCCATAATAATAATTGCTGTAATAACAAAAAACACCATTAAATCCACCTCAACCAATTATGGCTGGTTCTTTGCGAGATATTCATTAATGTAATTTAGAGTGTTTAAACTCAGTGTTTTTTCCAAGACTCGTCCTGCAGCATTAATGGTCCTAGTTTATTAGGCCCAGGGGCTGGTGTGTGTGTGGGTGTGTGTGCGTGTGAATCTAATGATTCCCTCTACTCTTCACTATTCAAACAGTTCTAAGTAGATCATTTAGTATATTTAATTAAACTAATGGGAAACACTTACATTAAGTTCCCTCAATACTATGTAACTAAACAGTAATAACTACAGTAGTTAGTAATACCTCTATGTAACTAAACAGTAATAACTATAGTAGTTAGAGGTATTACTATGTAACTAAACAGTAATAACTACAGTAGTTAGAGGTATTACTATGTAACTAAACAGTAATAACTATAGTAGCTACATAGGTATTACTATGTAACTAAACAGTAATAACTACAGTAGTTAGAGGTATTACTATGTAACTAAACAGTAATAACTACAGTAGTTAGAGGTATTACTATGTAACTAAACAGTAATAACTATAGTAGCTACATAGGTATTACTATGTAACTAAACAGTAATAACTACAGTAGTTAGAGGTATTACTATGTAACTAAACAGTAATAACTACAGTAGTTAGAGGTATTACTATGTAACTAAACAGTAATAACTATAGTATTTAGAGGTATTACTATGTAACTAAACAGTAATAACTACAGTAGTAAGAGGTATTAATATATAACTAAACAGTAATAACGACAGTAGTTAGAGGTATTACTATGTAAATAAACAGTAATAACTACAGTAGTTAGAGGTATTAATATATAACTAAATAGTAATAACGACAGTAGTTAGAGGTATTAATATATAACTAAACAGTAATAACTACATTAGTTAGAGGTATTACTATGTAAATAAACAGTAATAACTGTAGTAATAACATAGTAGTTACCATGTTATTACTTTGTAAGTGATAGGGTTGTAGGGCTATCAGTTACTACACAATTGGAACAGGGACTGTGTAATTGAAGGTTTTTCCACGTGTGTAATTACACACTTAATTACACAAAATCACCTGTGAATTACCATGTTAATTACTCGACTCACAATGTTACATTGTTATATGTAACTACACTGTGCCGCAATCCAATCCACATGTAATACCAGGGTTGATAAATAGGCCGGTAACAACAATTGAACAAGGCACACCTTGTCACAAGCTAGGTTCACATCCAATCGGCGAGAGATTTTTCACGTGAATATTCTAAAATCTGCATTAAAATACGCCAGAGATGTGTTTCCAGACAGGTAAAAGGTTATGCGTGATGACGTAGATCAAGGTTAAATTAAAACGTACCGAATAACAAATACAAGTTGAGTGGGTTTCCATCGCATTTTCAACTCTATTGATGGTTTTCTCACCCCCCCAAAAAAAGTGCGTAATATAGCGAGTGTGCCCACTCTGTTAAAAAACCTCTAGTGACTCCCCATCCTGGGTCCGGGAGCGTAATCATCGACTGACACTAATTAGCATAACGCAACGGACATAAATATTCCTAGAAAATCTTCCTATTCATGAAAATCACAAGTGAAATATATTGAGACACAGCTTAGCCTTTTGTTAATCACCCGGTCATCTCAGATTTTCAAAATATGCTTTACAAGCCAAAGCTATCGATAGCCTAGCATATGATTTTGTCCAGCTAGCAGCAGGTAACTTGGTCACGGAAATCAGAAAAGCAATCCAATTAAATCATTTACCTTTGATGAGCTTCAGATGTTTTCACTCACGAGACTCCCAGTTAAATAGCCAATGTTCCTTTTTTCCCAAAATATTATTTTTGTAGGCGAAATAGCTCCGTTTGTTCTTCACGTTTGGCTGAGAAATCGCCCAGAAATTGCAGTCACGAAAACTCGAAAAATATTCCAAATTAGCTCCATAATATCGACAGAAACATGGCAAACGTTGTTTATAATCAATCATCAATGTATTTTTCAAATATCTATTCGATAATATATCCACCGGGACAATTGGTTTTTCAGTAGGACCGATTGGAATAATGTCTACCTCTGTATTTTACACGAGAATCACTCTGAGAGCCATCAGGTGACCACTTGCGCAATGTAGCCGCTTACGGGTATTCTTCAACATAAATGCGTAAAACTACGTCACAATGCTGTAGACACCTTGGGGTATACGGAGAAAAAGTAATCTGGTTGATGGCTCATTCACTGCTCAATAGGGACGCATTGGAACGCAGAGCTTTCAAAAGATGAGTCACTTCCGGATTGGATTTTTCTCAGGCTTTCGCCTGCAATATCAGATCTGTTATACTCACAGACAATATTTTTACGGTTTTGAAAACTTTAGAGTGTTCTCTATCCTAATCTCTCAATTATCTGCATATTCTAACATCTTGTCCTGACAAAATATCCTGTTTACTACGGGAACATTATTTTTCCAAAAATGAAAATACTGCCCCCTAGTCACAAAAGGATTTATTAAAGGCACCTGCGTTCTAGCCAACAGCGCATGGATATCGGCGTGCTGTTGTCTAGAATGCATGTCTAGCCTACATGTTGAGATTATTATGGACACAAGAGCGAGATAATTCATATTTGTCAGAAGGCAGCCAAGCATCCGCGATCATGTTACCAGAATAAGACCCTTGATATATATTGGAAAAGAGCAAACGAGCTCATCAGCTTGCATTTTCACCACCATGGGAAGTTCATCATCACTTTTTCATTTAACTAGGCAAGTCCTTTAAGAACTAATTCTTACTTTCAATGACGACCTAGGAACAGTGGTTTAACTGCCTTGTTCAGAGGCAGAATGACAGATGTTTACCATGTCAGCTTGGGGATTCGATCTTGAAACCTTTCCGTTACTAGTCCAACCACTAGGCTACCCTGCCGCCACTTATTTCATCTGTGAGCTAATAAACTGCACGATTTCCCAACGAGTCATAGTGGGAGGATCACATGACATGTAATCGCGTGACTCCAAGTTTACATCGATCGTTATAATGGTTATTATATAAATAATTGCCCATAAGCTTTTCCACTGACATTTCTCACATAATTAATTTTATATACACCAAAAAAAATCCTGCCATATTTTGTTTTGTTGACATTTGGAAAGTTTCCATCTGGCCTTCCATTAAATGTTTTGTTGAGATTTGGAAAGTTTCCATCTGGCCTTCCATTAAATGTTTTGTTGACATTTGGAAAGTTTCCATCTGGTCTGCCATTAAATGTTTTGTTGACATTTGGAAAGTTTCCATCTGGCCTTCCATTAAATGTTTTGTTGACATTTGGAAAGTTTCCATCTGGTCTGCCATTAAATGTTTTGTTGACATTTGGAAAGTTTCCATCTGGCCTTCCATTAAATGTTTTGTTGACATTTGGAAAGTTTCCATCAGCCATTAAATGCTTTGTTGACATTTGGAAAGTTTCCATCAGCCATTAAATGTTTTGTCCGACATGTACTTTACTTACATAAAAAGGTTGGATGGAAACTTGGTTAGTAACTAACTAAAAGGTCATTTTCAAGTAGTTTATTTTTGTGTTATGACCTGGCTCAAAGGCTAAGATACATAGGATATACTTGTATTTGTCATGTACCTACCCAGGAGGAAGCAACTTAATGTAAAGTGAAAACCAGTAGGTTATAACCTTAATAACTACTATGTAGTTACAATGTTACAATGTAGTAACCTTTGTTACAGGTAATGGATTATAAAAATATAAAAAAGGTAACCCAATAATGGTTGAAGAAGAAGTTGAAGTTGCCTATAAATCTTTGTTTTTGCGACAGCAAGTGAAAAATGTGGTCTTGCAAAAGTTGCATAGTGCAAGTCCAGGGCCTGATTAATGCATAAACTTACAGGGGTTGAAGGGGTTTTTTAAAGTATACATATTGTCCATTGTCTATTATAGTGACTACTCTAACAACGGAAATACATTTCCTCAAAGATGGAAGGAAGGAGGGAGGAGGCGAGATCAGGCAGGACCATTCTAGCCAATGAGAGGGCAGATACGCATGTGAACAACAGGTCATAGAGATAGATAGAGGACTCATCTTTGGATCGGTGTCATTATAGCATCTGTGACAGCATGGGCATCTCCATTTTAAAGTACCAACTGTCCTCCTTCATTGGCTGAATGCTTTCAACTCATAGGAATCCCAACCCAGTTGACTACTTTAAAATTGACTACCTCAATGGCAATGTCCATGTTAAACATGTTATATTCATGATGAGGGGCTGAATAATTTTGCACGCCCAATTTTTCAGTTTTTGACTTGTTAAAAAGGTTTGAAATATCCAATAAATGTCGTTCCACTTCATGAATGTGTCCCACTTCATGATTGTGTCCCACTTGTTGTTGATTCTTCACACAAAAATACAGTTTTATATCTTTATGTTTGAAGCCTGAAATGTGGCAAAAGGTCGCAAAGTTCAAGGGGGGCGAATACTTTCGCAAGGCACTGTACATTCATGATGAGCCCTCTGTCAATCTCTATGACAAGTATTTGTTAGTGTTAAAGTGTTACGTGTGTCCACTTATATCTATTTGTAACAACCATACAAACCTTGTTTTCTTATCAAATAAACCTCACGTAGCAAGTTAGCAGTTACATTTCTTGTTGACCAAATCATTGACATCACTGTCCATCTTCGTGGACAGATTTTGGACTGAGTTAAAACCTCTCGTTTCGCCTCTTCCTCTCTGTCTTCATCCAAACCGGAAACCATATGCTATTTACAGAAATTCTTCACTTTGTGGGCTTATCTTCATGGACAGATCTTGGACTGAGTAAAACCTCTCGCTTCTCCACTTCCTCTCTGTCTTCATCCAAAATGGAAGCCACATGCTATTTCTGTAATGTGCAACGGTGCATACTGAACAAAAATATAAACGCATCATGCAACAATTTCAAAGATTTTTTTGAATTACAGTTTGTCGTGTCTGAAGACTGATTTTATCAAAGATTCTCTGTAATTAGTTATTACGCGATTAGACTGATTAATCATGTAACTGTAATGAACTAGGAAGTCGGGGCATCACGGAAAAATATTCAGATTACAAAGTTAGAATTTCCTAAAATAACTTTTCAGATATTTTATCTGATCAATTAGTCCTCGAATTAATAAATTATTTACTGTCCCTCTCATTAGTCTCATTCCAAACGTCGTAAATGGTTGGTTATCTGCACGAACCCAGTCTTCACTATGAGTCATCTATACATCAATTGTCTTAAATCATTTATTTATTACTAAGTAATTCACAGAAATGCATAAACAAACAAACAAACAAGGTAAATGTGGTCACATGAAATGATAGGAGAATGTGCCCCTAGTGGGCTGAACCGGCATCGCGGCTTGTTAGACAAAAGGGGAAGTGGGGGTCGACTAAGTGGGGGTCGACAGAGTGATAATTATAACAATTGAAATGCTAATCCTTTACCCGTGAATGCTCACTCATTCGGGAACAATTGCAATCAATATATATATATTTACGCTCAGTGTGTCATCTTGATCGCTGGTGAAAAGTTTGTTTCTTTTGAAGAATTGTCTCTCTCCCTCTCTCTCTCTCGGTTGCGGATAGAGGGGATTGTTCAGAGTGACATTTATTAAAGAATGGATGTTTCGGCGGTTGTCGTTCTTCGTGTTCATTGATACTGAATTCCTAGCTGCATTCCTAGCTGACTAGTAATTAATATCAAAGGCTTGTTCTTATTCTGTCGGTATCGATAGTCTAAGAGTTTAACCACGTGGTATGGTTAAAAGATTCAGCAATGGTCTACAACCTTTGTACTCCCGTGATTGAGAGAAACATGGTCTTCAACCTTTAGCCATCTCGTAATTGAGGTAAGCTCGGTCTGCTGATCGAAAACCCGAGTGGGGTTTCATTCGGAATGGCCGAAAAAGGCTGTCCCAGGAGGCCTGACCCTAACTGTGCTCAGGGGCGGTCCTCTAATGTAGTTCAAATCAAAAGGGAATTGTATTTTTCTTCATTAAACAGTCCAAAATCTTATTACACAATTATACAAACAGTATCATACTCACTCATTCATCTTATACACCAATTAGATGTAGACCTCCTATCTGAGGCTATTATATAAACAGCGTTATGGTAATGTGGCTACACCGCCTCCCATGAGCTTCCCCAAGTTGTAACAAACGGACCAGTTCGTAGCTGGATTCTTCACCGATCTTTTTATACTTTCTCCGGAACATGAAATTTGTTCGTACCTCAAGTTCTGTGAGGTGGAAGGAATTCCTTTGTTCTCCATGAAAATCTACTCTCTCTATACTGTGTGTCCATGAGGAGATCCTCAGGAATTTACGACATCTCTCTGACCACAGCAACCTAGTTGAAGGAGGAAAGGGGGAGGCAGGGAGAGGGGGATGGGGCTTGCTATACCCAAAGAGGCCAATGTCATGACACTGGCTATTGGCCATGTGGGACGCAAGCGTCCCGCCTACCCCAGAGAGGTTAAAGGACAACCAGCTCTGCAGCACTTCACCAATCAGGCCTTAATGCCAAGCGTCACGTCTGGAAGAAACCTGGCACCATCCCTACGGTGAAGCATGGTGGTGGCAACATCATACTGTGGGGATGTTCTTTTGTTGTTGTTGTCATTATTGGGGACTGTGTGTAGATAAGGGGGAAAAAAACAATTAAATCAGTATTAGAATAAGGCTGTAGCCTGTAAAATGACAAAGGGTCTGAATACTTTCAGAATGCACTGTACATAACTGTTTACATTACACTTGATTCGGTATAGCCTTTGAGCCAGGTCATAGCATGGAAATAAACAAAACATTTACCGGTAGTTAATGACGGGGTGTGCCGAGCAACAATTGTTACTAAGTTCTAGGGAATTAATCAACATTGTATTACATGTGGATTCGATAGTAGTGACACCTTTCTGGTCTTTCATTTCTGGTCAAGTTATTAACATGGTAATTCACAAGTGATTTTCAAAGTGTGTAATTACAAAACAAGTGGAACAAGAAAATGTGTAATAACGTCAGTAATTACGCACGTGGAAAAACCTTCAATTACACAGTCCCTGTTCCAATTGTGTAGTAACTGATAGCCCTACAACCCTATCACTTACAAAGTAATAACATGGTAACTACTATGTTATTACCACAGTTATTACTGTTTATTTACATAGTAATACCTCTAACTACTGTAGTTATTACTGTTTAGTTATATATTAATACCTCAACTACTGTCGTTATTACTGTTTATTTACATAGTAATAACGACAGTAGTTAGAGGTATTACTATTTAGTTATATATTAATACCGCTAACTACTGTAGTTATTACTGTTTAGTTATAGTAATACCTCTAACTACTGTAGTTATTACTGTTTAGTTATATAGTAATACCTCTTACTACTGTCGTTATTACTATTTAGTTATATATTAATACCTCTTACTACTGTCGTTATTACTGTTTAGTTATATATTAATACCTCTTACTACTGTCGTTATTACTATTTAGTTATATATTAATACCTCTAACTACTGTAGTTATTACTGATTAGTTATAGTAATACCTCTAACTACTGTAGTTATTACTGTTTAGTTACAGTAATACCTCTAACTACTGTAGTTATTACTGTTTAGTTATAGTAACAACCCTACTACTGTAGTTATTACTGTTTAGTTATAGTAATACCTCTTACTACTGTAGTTATTACTGTTTAGTTACAGTAATACCTCTAACTACTGTAGTTATTACTGTTTAGTTATATAGTAATACCTCTAACTACTGTAGTTATTACTGTTTAGTTATAGTAATACCTCTTACTACTGTAGTTATTACTGTTTAGTTATAGTAATACCTCTAACTACTGTAGTTATTACTGTTTAGTTACATAGTAATACCTATGTAGCTACTATAGTTATTACTGTTTAGTTATAGTAACAACCCTACTACTGTAGTTATTACTGTTTAGTTATAGTAACAACCCTACTACTGTAGCCATTACTGTTTAGTTATAGTAACAACCCTACTACTATGTGTTTACCTATTTTCATTTTATATGTACCGAACAAATAAACTTGAGGAATTCAATGGGGAAACAATCCAATATACAATGGATCCTTTATATGTCTGTCTTGTTCGTTACACAATATGGAAATAATGTAATTTTCTCTAAATGGAATGTACCTTGGCTAAAGCGACGATCTACTACGGTACACAAGCCTTATTCATCTTCTGTGTGAATATTCATTACCTCAGATCCACACAGGGAGAGTATCTAACACTACAGCACACAACCCCACAGGAAAGAGCTCGATGTTTTTACACATCCTCCTTCCAAAGCAGGGTGTCTAATAATAACAACAGGGTGTCTAATAATAACAACAGGGTGTCTAATAATAGAAACAGGTGTCTAATAATAACAACAGGGTGTCTAATAATAACAACAGGGTGTCTAATAATAACAGCAGGGTGTCTAATAATAACAACAGGGTGTCTAATAATAACAGCAGGGTGTCTAATAATAACAACAGGGTGTCTAATAATAACAACAGGGTGTCTAATAATAACAACAGGGTGTCTAATAATAGAAACAGGTGTCTAATAATAACAACAGGGTGTCTAATAATAACAACAGGGTGTCTAATAATAACAGCAGGGTGTCTAATAATAACAACAGGGTGTCTAATAATAACAACAGGGTGTCTAATAATAACAACAGGGTGTCTAATAATAGAAACAGGTGTCTAATAATAACAACAGGGTGTCTAATAATAACAACAGGGTGTCTAATAATAACAACAGGGTGTCTAATAATAACAACAGGGTGTCTAATAATAACAACAGGGTGTCTAATAACAACAGGGTGTCTAATAATAGAAACAGGTGTCTAATAATAACAACAGGGTGTCTAATAATAACAACAGGGTGTCTAATAATAACAACAGGGTGTCTAATAATAACAACAGGGTGTCTAATAATAACAACAGGGTGTCTAATAATAACAACAGGGTGTCTAATAATAACAACAGGGTGTCTAATAACAACAGGTGTCTAATAATAACAACAGGGTGTCTAATAATAACAACAGGGTGTCTAATAATAACAACAGGGTGTCTAATAATAACAACAGGGTGTCTAATAATAACAACAGGGTGTCTAATAACAACAGGTGTCTAATAATAACAACAGGGTGTCTAATAATAACAACAGGGTGTCTAATAATAACAACAGGGTGTCTAATAATAACAACAGGGTGTCTAATAATAACAACAGGGTGTCTAATAATAACAACAGGGTGTCTAATAATAACAACAGGGTGTCTAATAATAGAAACAGGGTGTCTAATAATAACAACAGGGTGTCTAATAATAACAACAGGGTGTCTAATAATAACAACAGGGTGTCTAATAATAACAACAGGGTGTCTAATAATAACAACAGGGTGTCTAATAATAGAAACAGGGTGTCTAATAATAACAACAGGGTGTCTAATAATAACAACAGGGCTAACTCCCGGACGCTGCTCACCTGTCCTCTCCTGTCGTCTCCTGTCCTCTCCTATCCTCTCCTGTTCTCACCTGTCATCTCCTGTCCTCTACTCTCCTGTCCTCACCTGTCCTCTCCTGTCCTCACCTGTCGTCTCCTGTCCTCATCTGTCATCTCCTGTCCTCTCCTGTCCTTACCTGTCCTCTCCTGTTCCCACCTGTCATCCCCTGTCATCTCCTGTCCTCTCCTATCCTCTCCTGTCCTCACCTGTCCTCTCCTGTTCTCACCTGTCATGTCCTGTTCTCTCTTCTCCGGTCCTCTCCTGTCCTCTCCTGTCCTCACCTGTCCTCTCCTGTTCTCACGTGTCATCTCCTGTCCTCTCCTGTCCTCTCCTATCCTCTCCTGTCCTCTCCTGTCCTCACCTGTCGTCTCCTGTCCTCACCTGTCGTCAAACTCCTATGTGGCACATTGTATCTTGGCAGAAGTAGTTCTCCAAAGTAAGGATAAAGATTCAACTGGAAGCAAAGGGACGCTGAAAATCATATGGGAATCACAGAGGAATCACAGAGGAATCACAGAGGAATCACAGAGGAATAACAGATGAATATCAGATGAATCACACAGGTATCACACAGGAATCACAGATGAATCACATAGGTATCACACAAGAATCACCGATTAATCACAGAGGTATCACACAGGAATCACAGATTAATCACAGAGGTATCACAGATGAATCACAGAGGTATCACACATGAATCACAGATGAATCACAGAGGTATCACACAATCACAGATTAATCACAGAGGTATCACACAGATGAATCACAGAGGTATCACACAGATGAATCACAAAGGTATCTCAGTGGAATTACAAAATAAGGAAAAATGCATAGTTTTTTGGTAACATGATCGCCATTACCTTGTGTTGTTACTGCGTGTAATGACTACTGTGCTAGTAAAAAAACTTTCAGAACTGTGTTGATAAACTGATTAGCTGCTTCAATGAGCCACCAGCATTGTCCTCAAACAGACAGACAGTCAGACATAATGGTATTGGTGACACAAGGACAGAGGAGCAGAGACCAAGTCTGCTCTCCTATCCATCTTGTCATGATGAAATTCTGGAAGTCTGGCGGTAGGGAATTAGTTCCTTTGTCCCGAGCATGCAGCACGGGGCCTTGTGATTGGCTGACACGAGCTCATCTACAGAACATGCTCTCCACATTGCCATAGTAACTGTGGGAGGCTTCTGAGACTAAGGCCAGGAGTACCAGTCAGGACTGTGTGCCCGCTAAGCATGTCAACAGATAAAAACAGAATATCTTACACACACACACACACACACACATACACACACACACACACACACACACGCAAACACACACACACACACACACACACACATACACATGCACACACACACGCACACACACACACACACACACATACCCTCCTACTCGGCGACGCTCTTCTCTCTCTTTCATCTTGCCGAGCTACTAAATGTCTCTGTGCCATCTGGAGTTTGAGAAGGAAAAGAGCTTTCAGGAGACACTTTTATTTTACCGACGACAGACTGTGCAGATCCTCATTCTAATCAAAGATCTCCATCTAGTCATGATATCACCGTACACAGCGGGGCAACTTCCTGCTCACTGTACTATACAGGCGTCAAACAACAAGAGCAGGATGGAGATCTATTCCAAGAACAACACTGTCACCCCTCCACACACACATACACACAGCAGTATCCCATTGTGTAGGTGTACTTCTTGTTCCCTATTCCAGTCCACTAAGTCCAGTATAGTGCAGTCCAGTCCACTAAGTCCAGTATAGTGCAGTCCAGTCCACTAAGTCCAGTCCACTAAGTCCAGTATAGTGCAGTCCAGTCCACTAAGTCCAGTCCAGTATAGTGCAGTCCAGTCCACTAAGTCCAGTCCACTAAGTCCAGTATAGTGCAGTCCAGTCCACTAAGTCCAGTCCACTAAGTCCAGTCCAGTATAGTGCAGTCCAGTCCACTAAGTCCAGTATAGTGCAGTCCAGTCCACTAAGTCCAGTCCACTAAGTCCAGTCCAGTATAGTGCAGTCCAGTCAGAGACTCAGCACAGTACGTGGGTTGGAACCTACCTTCTCATTCATCACAGCCAACGATGTGTGCATGTGCATGCAAAGTCAGTTAAGAACAAATTCTTATTTACAATGACGGCCTAGTTAACAGTGGGTTAACTGCCTTGTTCAGGGGCAGAACGACAGATTTGAACCTTGTTAGCTCGGGGATTCAATCTCGCAACCTTTCAGGTAGTAGTCTAACGCTCTAACCACTAGGCTACCTACCTCCCCAGTGTCCATACAAGTGTGTGTGCGTGTGTGTATCTTTCACCATCACGGTACTCACCAGTGTGCAGTATGTCTCAGGTGGGTCTCCACAGGTGATATTGGGCGGGTCCAGGCTGACGGTCAGGTACTTGGTCATGACTGTAGCTTCTGGTTGACAGGCCATGTAGTCCCACGTTAACCCTTCCTCTGTGTAGATCCGACTCTTACACACGTCATAGTGGGACCAAGCAGCTGGGTATTGCTGCATGGCCACAGACACACTCACGCACACACACACCGCCTGCAGTGTCAAAATCTCCGGACAACGCATCGCAGGTTTCTCTTTTGTCCGTCCTATCGTGACAAAGTGGCAGGTTTTTACTGTCCCTTTGTACTCACACAAAGAGGAGATGGACTGAAAGAAGATGGACAGAGAGAAGATGGACACAAAGAGAAGATGGACAGAGAGGAGATGGACTGAAAGAAGATGGACAGAGAGGAGATGGACAGAAAGAGAAGATGGACAGAAAGAGAAGATGGACAGAAAGAAGATGGACTGAAAGAAGATGGACAGAGAGAGAAGATGGACAGAGAGATAAGATGGACAGAGAGAGAAGATGGACAGAGAGAGAAGATGGACAGAGAGAGAAGATGGACAGAAAGTACTTTGGAAAGACGGTTCCCAACTTCAAAAGGTGGGAAGCGGGGGCTCCATGTTACTGTGTGTGAGCAGCTTCAGACTACAGTTATTCCTCTTCGTTTACTGGTCTTTGTGTGACCAGGGAGATGCTACAGTCACTGCTGTGGGACCAGGGAGAAGCTCCAGTCACTGCTGTGGGACCAGGGAGAAGCTCCAGTCACTGCTGTGGGACCAGGGAGAAGCTACAGTCACTGCTGTGTGACCAGGGAGAAGCTACAGTCACTGCTGTGTGACCAGGGAGAAGCTACAGTCACTGCTGTGTGACCAGGGAGATGCTACAGTCACTGCTGTGTGACCAGGGAGAAGCTACAGTCACTGCTGTGTGACCAGGGAGAAGCTACAGTCACTGCTGTGTGACCAGGCTGTTGTTTTTCTGGTTAAAGGTTGAGAGTGTGTCAGAAGGTAACGTTGTTCAGAAGTGTTGATTGTTGTTCAATGTTTTTGAAGAGTTCAACGATGGGTCGGGGACGGTGTGGAGGGGTGGAGCCAACCTGTTGGCTGTATCTTCATCAACCAATCAGTTTGTATGGTCTCAGGTTGGGGTGTTGTCAATCATTGTTGTCACTGTGGTCAGTCAGTGCTCTGTGGGAGAGAAGAAGAGGAGGTTATCTGACAGTCAGTGCTCTGTGGGAGAGGAGGTTATCTGACAGTCAGTGCTCTGTGGGAGAGGAGGTTATCTGACAGTCAGTGCTCTGTGGGAGAGGAGGTTATCTGACAGTCAGTGCTCTGTGGGAGAGAAGGAGAGGAGGTTATCTGACAGTCAGTGCTCTGTGGAAGAGGAGGTTATCTGACAGTCAGTGCTCTGTGGGAGAGAAGAAGAGGAGGTTATCTGACAGTCAGTGCTCTGTGGGAGAGGAGGTTATCTGACAGTCAGTGCTCTGTGGGAGAGGAGGTTATCTGACAGTCAGTGCTCTGTGGGAGAGAAGGAGATGAGGTTATCTGACAGACAAGGATCCGGTTGGAGTTTATGGGAAAGCAATGGATGGGAAGTGGATTAGTTGATACGTGGTCAGTGATTGTGCACGCACACATACAAGCACACACACACACACACACACACAGTCTTATTTGACCAGTGTTATCTACCCTACAATAATGGCTCAGCTGAAATATACAATTTAAATGTGTCTTTGCTCGGATGTGAAACTTAATCTTCATTAGAATTCCAAACAAAGCGGCCTTTTTTCCACGTGCCGAGTCATTTAAATTGCTTTTCCAGTCGGCCCTTTTTTTATTTGTTGGAATTTCAGAGTTCAGTGTCTACATAGACCCAGATAACACCCTATTCCCTAGTGTGCGCACTACTTTTGACCAGGGCCCTGATCTAAAGTAGTGCACTACGTAGGGGAGAGGATGTCATTTGGCGATACAGGCGCATAGTCTCACAGTTTAACTACTCATATTCTTTTGGAGGTTTTTGGAGGTAGAGAAAATTGGGAGAGGAAAGTGGTGTTGTTTTGCAGCTATCACTGAGAACTACTGTTCCTGTAATGGTACCTGGCAGCCTTCTGTGTGTGTGTGTGTGTGTGTGTGTGTGTGTGTGTGTGTCAAATCAAATCAAATCTTATTTTATTTGAAAAACAGGTGTAGATGAACAGTGAAATGTTAACTTCCCAACATTGCAGAGAGAAAAATTGAAAGATAATAAGGAATAAATACATGATGACAATAACAATAAATTGTCCAAATACAGGAAGTACCAGTACCAAGTAGATGTGCAGGGGGGGGGGGGGGTACAAGGTAATTAATGTACATATAGGTAGGATTAAAGTGACTAGGAAGCAGGATAGATAATAAACAGTAGCAGCAGTGTATGTGACCAGTCATAAGAAAAGTGCAAAAGGTGGACAATAAGTCAAGGTAGTTATAGGTAGTTATAACTATAGTTTCCAGGTAGTTATAGGTAGTTATAACTATAGTTATAGGTAGTTATAACTATAGTTAAGGTAGTTATAGGTAGTTATAACTATAGTTAAGGTAGTTATAGGTAGTTATAACTATAGTTTCAAGGTAGTTATAGGTAGTTATAACTGTAGTTTCAAGGTAGTTATAGGTAGTTATAACTATAGTTAAGGTAGTTATAGGTAGTTGTAACTATAGTTAAGGTAGTTATAGGTAGTTATAACTATAGTTTCCAGGTAGTTATAGGTAGTTATAACTATAGTTTCAAGGTAGTTATAGGTAGTTATAACTATAGGTATAGGTAGTTATAACTATAGTTTCAAGGTAGTTATAGGTAGTTATAACTATAGTTTCAAGGTAGTTATAGGTAGTTATAACTATAGTTAAGGTAGTTATAGGTAGTTATAACTATAGTTTCAAGGTAGTTATAGGTAGTTATAACTGTAGTTTCAAGGTAGTTATAGGTAGTTATAACTATAGTTAAGGTAGTTATAGGTAGTTATAACTATAGTTTCAAGGTAGTTATAGGTAGTTATAACTATAGTTATAGGTATTTATAACTATAGTTTCAAGGTAGTTATAGGTAGTTATAACTATAGTTAAGGTAGTTATAACTATAGTTATAGGTATTTATAACTATAGTTAAGGTAGTTATAGGTAGTTATAACTGTAGTTTCAAGGTAGTTATAGGTAGTTATAACTATAGTTAAGGTAGTTATAGGTATTTATAACTATAGTTTCAAGGTAGTTATAGGTAGTTATAACTATAGTTATAGGTAGTTATAGGTAGTTATAACTATAGTTTCAAGGTAGTTATAGGTAGTTATAACTATAGTTTCCAGGTAGTTATAGGTAGTTATAACTATAGTTTCAAGGTAGTTATAGGTAGTTATAACTATAGTTAAGGTAGTTATAGGTAGTTATAACTATAGTTTCAAGGTAGTTATAGGTAGTTATAACTGTAGTTTCAAGGTAGTTATAGGTAGTTATAGGTAGTTATAACTATAGTTATAGGTATTTATAACTATAGTTTCAAGGTAGTTATAGGTAGTTATAACTATAGTTAAGGTAGTTATAGGTAGTTATAACTGTAGTTTCAAGGTAGTTATAGGTAGTTATAACTGTAGTTTCAAGGTAGTTATAGGTAGTTATAACTATAGTTATAGGTAGTTATAACTATAGTTAAGGTAGTTATAACTATAGTTAAGGTAGTTATAGGTATTTATAACTATAGTTTCAAGGTAGTTATAGGTAGTTATAACTATAGTTTCAAGGTAGTTATAGGTAGTTATAACTATAGTTTCAAGGTAGTTATAGGTAGTTATAACTATAGTTATAGGTAGTTATAGGTAGTTATAACTATAGTTTCAAGGTAGTTATAGGTAGTTATAACTATAGTTAAGGTAGTTATAACTATAGTTTCAAGGTAGTTATAGGTAGTTATAACTATAGTTATAGGTAGTTATTGGTAGTTATAACTATAGTTTCTAGGTAGTTATAGGTAGTTATAGGTAGTTATAACTATAGTTAAGGTAGTTATAGGTAGTTATAACTATAGTTTCAAGGTAGTTATAGGTAGTTATAACTATAGTTATAGGTAGTTATAGGTAGTTATAACTATAGTTTCAAGGTAGTTATAGGTAGTTATAACTATAGTTAAGGTAGTTATAACTATAGTTTCAAGGTAGTTATAGGTAGTTATAACTATAGTTATAGGTAGTTATTGGTAGTTATAACTATAGTTTCTAGGTAGTTATAGGTAGTTATAGGTAGTTATAACTATAGTTAAGGTAGTTATAGGTAGTTATAACTATAGTTTCTAGGTAGTTATAACTATAGTTTCAAGGTAGTTATAACTATAGTTTCAAGGTAGTTATAGGTAGTTATAACTATAGTTTCCAGGTAGTTATAGGTAGTTATAACTATAGTTTCAAGGTAGTTATAGGTAGTTATAACTATAGTTATAGGTAGTTATAACTATAGTTTCAAGGTAGTTATAGGTAGTTATAACTATAGTTTCCAGGTAGTTATAGGTAGTTATAACTATAGTTATAGGTAGTTATAACTATAGTTTCAAGGTAGTTATAGGTAGTTATAACTATAGTTAAGGTAGTTATAGGTAGTTATAACTATAGTTTCCAGGTAGTTATAGGTAGTTATAACTATAGTTATAGGTAGTTATAACTATTTATCTGTAATGAGGTGCGTACTGGCAGCAGAGAAGTCAGGTCCAGGAGAGCGGAACCTGGTTTACAACGGTGTCGTTTAATATCCATAAACCACCGTCAACAGAACAATACAATAAATGGGTCAAACAAAACCCGGTAAATACCAGCATACCGTGCATAAGCACTACAAGAAACAAAGACATGGGGGGGGGGTGGCAGAGGGTTAAATACACAACATGTAATTGATGGAATTGGAACCAGGTGTGATGGAAGACAAGACAAAACCAATGGAAAATGAGAAGTGAATCGGCGATGGCTAGAAGGTCGGTGACGTCGACCGCCGAATGCTGCCCGAACAAGGAGAGGGACCGACTTCGGCGGAAGTCGTGACATTACCAGTCTTATGGCTTGGGGATAGAATAGTCCAGGTGACTATTTGGTTAACAATTTATCAGTCTTATGGCTTGGGTATAGAAACCGTTCAGGGTCCTGTTGGTTCCAGACTTGGTACCACTTTATGTGTGGTAGCAGATAGAACAATCTATGACTTAGGTGGCTGGAGTATTTGACAATTTTTAATGGTCTTCCTCTGACACTTCCTAGTATAGAGGTCCTGGATGGCAGGGAGCTCGGCCCCAATGATATACTGGGTCGTACTCACTACCTTCTGTAGCGCCTTGCGGTCGGACGCTGAGCAGTTGTCATACCAAGCAGTGATGAGGCTCATACCAAATCTTTTTAGCCTCCTGAGAGGGAAGAGGCGTTTTAGAGCCTTCTTCCCAATTGTGTTGCAGTGTATATGGACCATGTTAATTCCTTAGTGATGTGGACACCAAGAAGCATGAAGCTCTCGACCCGCTCCACTACAGACCCCCATCGATGTGGATCCTCCCCCACCCCCCACTCGTTTCTTGTCGTTGGTGATCCGGCCTACCACCTTCGTGTCATCTGCAAACTTAATGATGTTGTTGGAGTCGTGGGTGAACAGGGAGTACAGGAGGGTGTCTGGATTAGTTTCCCACTGCTGTAAAGCGGCAGCTCTAGCCTTTAACTAAAAGCAAATGTTGCCCATAATCCATGGCTTCTGGTTGGGAAATGTACGTACAGTCATTGTAGGGATGACGTCGTCGATGCACTTATTAATGAAGCCAGCGACGGATGTGTTAATTATACATCTCACAATGTTATTGGATGAATCCCGGGAACATATTCCAGTCCTGTAGCTTAGCAACTGCTTCAACGGACCACTTCTGTATTGAGCAAGTCACTGGTACTTCCCGTTTGAGTTTTTGCTTTTAAGCAGGAATCAGGAGGAGTTATGGTCAGATTTGCCAACTGGAGGGCGAGAGAAAGCCTTGTATGACTTTCTGTGTGTGGATTAAAGGTGATTAAGAGTTTTGTCACCTCTAGTTGCACAAGTGACATGCACTAAAATCACCGGCCAGTAGAAGCGCCACCTCTGGATGTGCATTGTCTTGTTTGTTTATGGACGTGTACAGCTCGTTGAGTACGGTCTTAGTGCCAGCAACAGTTTGAGGTGGTAAATAGACACCTATGAAAAATATAGACACACTTCATTGGTAAATTGTAACGGCATTCTTCGTTTGTCAAAAGAGAGTCGGACCGAAATGCAGCGTGGTGGTTAATCATGATCTTTAATGAGGAAATGGTGACGATACATGAAATAACTAATAAATACAAAAACAACAAACGGAACGTGAAACCTAATACAGCCTATCTGGTGAACACTACACAGAGACAGGAACAATCACCCACAAAAGACAAAGCGAAACTCAGGCTACCTAAATACGGTTCCCAATCAGAGGCAACGAGAATCACCTGACAGCTGATTGAGAACCGCCTCAGGCAGCCAAGCCTATACAACACCCCTAATCAGCCGCGATCCCAAATACAACAAACCCCAATACAAAATACAACACGTAAACCCCTGTCACACCCTGGCCTGACCAAATATATATAACGAAAACACAAAACACTAAGACCAAGGCGTGACAGAACCCCCCCCCCCAAGGTGCGGACTCCCGGACGCACCTCAAAACCAAAGGGAGGGTCCGGGTGGGCGTCTGTCATTGGTGGCGGCTCCGGCTCGGGACCCCACTTCATTAATGTCCTCGTTCCTCCCCTTCGCGTCCTGGGATAATCCACCCTTGCCGCCGACCATGGCCTAATAGTCCTCACCCAGAACCCCACAGAACTAAGGAGCAGCTCGTGACTGAGGGGCATCTCGGGACTGAGGGACAGCTCGGGACTGAGGGGCAGCTCGGGACTGAGGGGCAGCTCGGGACTGAGGGGCAGCTCGGGACTGAGGCAGCTCGGGACTGAGGGGCAGCCCGGAACTGAGGGGCAGCCCGGAACTGAGGGGCAGCCCGGAACTGAGGGGCAGCCCGGAACTGAGGGGAAGCCCAGTACTGAGAGGAATCCCAGTACTGAGAGGAAGCCCAGTACTGAGAGGAAGCCCAGTACTGAGAGGAAGCCCAGTACTGAGAGGAAGCCCAGTACTGAGAGGAAGCCCAGTACTGAGATGAAGCTCAGGTAGATCCTGGCTGACTGGCGGATCTGGAAGATTCAGGTTGACTAGCAGATCTGGAAGATTCTGGTTGACTGGCGGATCTAGCTGCTCTATGCAGACTGACAGCTCTATGCAGGCTGACAGCTCCTTGCAGACTGGCAGCTCTTTGCAGACTGACAGCTCTGACCGCTCCATGCAGGCTGACAGCTCCTTGCAGACTGACAGCTCCCTGCAGACTGGCAGCTCCTTGCAGACTGACAGCTCTGACTGCTCCATGCAGGCTGACAGCTCTTTGCAGACTGGCAGCTCCTTGCAGACTGGCAGCTCCTTGCAGACTGGCAGCTCTTTGCAGACTGGCAGCTCTGGCTGCTTCATGCAGACTGGCAGCTCCTTGCAGACTGGCAGCTCCTTGCAGACTGACAGCTCCTTGCAGACTGACAGCTCCTTGCAGACCGACAGTTCCCTGCAGACTGGCAGCTCCCTGCAGGCTGACAGCTCCTTGCAGACTGGCAGCTCCTTGCAGACTGGCAGCTCCTTGCAGACTGGCAGCTCCTTGCAGACTGGCAGCTCTGGCTGCTCCTTGCAGACTGGCAGCTCCTTGCAGACTGGCAGCTCCTTGCAGACTGGCAGCTCCTTGCAGAGTGGCAGCTCTGGCTGCTTCATGCAGACTGGCAGCTCCTTGCAGACTGGCAGCTCCTTGCAGACTGGCAGCTCCTTGCAGACTGACAGCTCCTTGCAGACTGGCAGCTCCTTGCAGACTGGCAGCTCCTTGCAGACTGGCAGCACCCTGCAGACTGGCAGCTCAGGCTGCTTCAAACAGGCAGGAGGCTCCGGCAGCGCTGTAGAGAGAGAAGGCTCTGATAGCGCTGAACAGGCGGGAGACTCCGACAGCGCAGGAGAGGAGGAAAACGCTGGCTGCGCTGAACAGGCGGAAGACTCCGACAGCGCAGGAGGGAAGGAAGGCTCTGGCTGTGTTGAACAGGCGGGAGACTCCGACAGAGCATGAGAGGCGAGGCGCACTGTAGGCCTGATGCGTGGTGCGGGCACAGGTGATACTGGAGCGAGGACACGCACAGGAAGCCTGGTGCAGGGAGCTGCTACCGGAGGACTGGTGTGTGGAGGTGGCTCTGGATAGACCGGACCGTGCAGGCGCACTGGAGCTCTTGAGCACCGAGCCTGCCCAAGCTTACCTGGCTCGATGCCCACTCTAGCCCGGCAAATACGAAGGGCTGGTATGAACCGTACCGGGCTATGCACCCGCACTGGAGACACCGTGCGCTCACTAGCATAACACGGTGCCTGCCCGGTCTCTTTAGCCCACCGGAAAGCACAGGGAGTTTGCGCAGGTCTCCTACCTGGCATAGCCATACTCCCTGTAAGCCCCCCCACAATAATTTTTGGGGGTTGCTTCTCGGGCTTCCTTGCCAACCGTGTTCCCTCGTATCGCCGGCTCCTATCTCCTGCTACCTCTGCTTCCTCCTTGGGGCGGCGATATTCACCAGGCTGAGCCCAGGGTCCTCTTCCGTCTAATATCATCTCCCAAGACCAGAAGTCCTTATATCGCTGCTCCTCATGATTAACAGGGAGAGTTGGCTCAGGTCTGACTCCTGACTCTGCCACTCTCTCCCTGAACCCCCCCCCAATACATTTTTTGGGGTGACTTTCGGGTTTTGCTCTGTGCTGCCGTGAATCCCATGCGGGCTCCTGCACTCTCTCTGGGTCGGCCGCCCACCTGTCGATTTCTTCCCACGTCGTATACTCCATGCAATTGCTGTCCATAACGTCCTCCCATGTCCATTCCTCCTTTCGCTTTTCCTGCGGTCGCTGCCTGTAACCACGCCGCTCGGTCCGTGTGTGGTGGGTGATTCTGTAACGGCGTTCTTCGTTTGTCAAAAGAGAGTCGGACCGAAATGCAGCGTGGTGGTTAATCATGATCTTTAATGAGGAAATGGTGACGATACATGAAATAACTAATAAATACAAAAACAACAAACGGAACGTGAAACCTAATACAGCCTATCTGGTGAACACTACACAGAGACAGGAACAATCACCCACAAAATACAAAGCGAACTCAGGCTACCTAAATACGGTTCCCAATCAGAGGCAACGAGAATCACCTGACAGCTGATTGAGAACCGCCTCAGGCAGCCAAGCCTATACAACACCCCTAATCAGCCGCGATCCCAAATACAACAAACCCCAATACGAAATACAACACGTAAACCCCTGTCACACCCTGGCCTGACCAAATATATAACGAAAACACAAAACACTAAGACCAAGGCGTGACATAAATAGCATGGTCTGCAGCTTATCATGAGGTTCTCGAACTCTAGAAACATCCTCAACCATAGAGATCGTGCACCAGCTGTGGTTAACAAAGTGTGTGTGTGTGTGTCAGTAATGTAAAGCCTGCCAATAGGTGTGGGCAAAAAGAAACCAAAATAGATTATAACATTTGAATGCCAACCTCAGAATGAGTATATAGGACAGCTCTGAGCGAGAGTTAAGGTACTGTTGATTACATGTTGGTAACACCTATATTTGAACTGAAGGTGTTCTGAATTTACAAGGGTATCTTTTTATGAATTTACCATTGCGGTTGGCTAAATATAGTTCTTTGCTGCTTTCAAGACAAAGTCTTCAATTTATAACGACATCTTTATTTTCAAGGGAAATAACTGCTTTACTCTATGGCATCATCAACTATTTAAAATAAATAAATAGATTTATGACCTACAATGACATTCAAAAGAAATAGAATCCTTCAAATAAATCCTTCAACCACATTGACGTTTTCAAATGTACATCTTGACTTGTCTCCTATTCCCTGACACCTTAACGTGTCTCCTATTCCCTGACATCTTAACGTGTCTCCTATTCCCTGACATCTTAACATGTATCCTATTCCCTGACATCTTAACATGTCTCCTATTCCCTGACATCTTAACGTGTCTCCTATTCCCTGACATCTTAACGTGTCTCCTATTCCCTGACATCTTAACATGTCTCCTTTTCCCTGACATCTTAACATGTCTCCTTTTCCCTGACATCTTAACATGTCTCCTATTCCCTGACATCTTAACGTGTCTCCTATTCCCTGACATCTTAACGTGTCTCCTATTCCCTGACATCTTAACGTGTCTCCTATTCCCTGACATCTTAACGTGTCTCCTATTCCCTGACATCTTAACGTGTCTCCTATTCCCTGACATCTTAACATATCTCCTATTCCCTGACATCTTAACATGTCTCCTATTCCCTGACATCTTAACATGTCTCCTATTCCCTGACATCTTAACGTGTCTCCTATCCCTGACATCTTAACATGTCTCCTATTCCCTGACATCTTAACATGTCTCCTATTCCTTGACATCTTAACGTGTCTCCTATTCCCTGACATCTTAAACATGTCTCCTATTCCCTGACATCTTAAACATGTCTCCTATTCCCTGACATCTTAACATGTCTCCTATTCCCTGACATCTTAGCGTGTCTCCTATTCCCTGACATCTTAACATGTCTCCTATTGCATGACATCTTAAACATGTCTCCTATTCCCTGACATCTTAACATGTCTCCTATTCCCTGACATCTTAAACATGTCTCCTTTTCCCTGACATCTTAACATGTCTCCTATTCCCTGACATCTTAACGTGTCTCCTATTCCCTGACATCTTAACGTGTCTCCTATTCCCTGACATCTTAACGTGTCTCCTATTCCCTGACATCTTAACGTGTCTCCTATTCCCTGACATCTTAACGTGTCTCCTATTCCCTGACATCTAAACATGTCTCCTATTCCCTGACATCTAAACTTGTCTCCTATTCCTTGACATCTTAACGTGTCTCCTATTCCCTGACATCTTAACATGTCTCCTATTCCCTGACATCTTAACATGTCTCCTATTCCCTGACATCTAAACTTGTCTCCTATTCCCTGACATCTAAACTTGTTTCCTATTCCCTGATATCTAAACTTGTCTACTATTCCCTGACATCTTAACATGTCTCCTATTCCCTGACATCTTAACATGTCTCCTATTGCCTGACATCTTAACATGTCTCCTATTCCCTGACATCTTAGCGTGTCTCCTATTGCCTGACATCTTAAACATGTCTCCTATTCCCTGACATCTTAACATGTCTCCTATTCCCTGACATCTTAACATGTCTCCTATTCCCTGACATCTTAACGTGTCTCCTATTCCCTGACATCTTAACGTGTCTCCTATTCCCTGACATCTTAACATGTCTCCTATTCCCTGACATCTTAAATATGTCTCCTTTTCCCTGACATGTTAACATGTCTCCTATTCCCTGACATCTTAACGTGTCTCCTATTCCCTGACATCTTAACGTGTCTCCTATTCCCTGACATCTTAAATATGTCTCCTTTTCCCTGACATCTTAACATGTCTCCTATTCCCTGACATCTTAGCGTGTCTCCTATTCCCTGACATCTTAACGTGTCTCCTATTCCCTGACATCTTAACGTGTCTCCTATTCCCTGACATCTTAAACATGTCTCCTTTTCCCTGACATCTTAACATGTCTCCTATTCCCTGACATCTTAACGTGTCTCCTATTCCCTGACATCTTAAATATGTCTCCTTTTCCCTGACATCTTAACATGTCTCCTATTCCCTGACATCTTAGCGTGTCTCCTATTCCCTGACATCTTAGCGTGTCTCCTATTCCCTGACATCTTAACATGTCTCCTATTCCCTGACATCTTAACATGTCTCCTATTCCCTGACATCTTAACGTGTCCCCTATTCCCTGACATCTTAACGTGTCTCCTATTCCCTGACATCTTAACGTGTCTCCTATTCCCTGACATCTTAACGTGTCTCCTATTCCCTGACATCTTAACGTGTCTCCTATTCCCTGACATCTAAACATGTCTCCTCTTCCCTGACATCTAAACTTGTCTCCTATTCCCTGACATCTAAACTTGTCTCCTATTCCCTGACATCTTAACATGTCTCCTATTCCCTGACATCTAAACATGTCTCCTATTCCCTGACATCTAAACGTGTCTCCTATTCCCTGACATCTAAACTTGTCTCCTATTCCCTGACATCTTAACATGTCTCCTATTCCCTGACATCTTAAACACTTAAACATGTCTCCTATTCCCTGACATCTTATTGTGTCTCCTATTCCCTGACATTTTAAATATGTTTTCTGTTCCCTGACATTTAAAATATGTTTTCTGTTCCCTGACATTTTAAATATGTTTTCTGTTCCCTGACATTTTAAATATGTTTTCTGTTCCCTGACATTTTAAATATGTTTTCTGTTCCCTGACATTTTAAATATGTTTTCTGTTCCCTGACATTTTAACATTGCTGCATATTTAACCATTCTTAATAGAACCCAGATGGCCCAGATTTATAAGAACTGGGATCCAAACACATCAAGCAGTACCAGTTTCTACTTCTTTACATTGGCGGACTGACTCCGGAGCCGAAAAGGCTATGAATACACTCAGGTTAAAGGGATACTTCGAGGTTTTGGCAATGATGATCTCGTGGGTACAAATGTGTATGTCTCTGTGTCCAGTATGAAGGAAGTTAGAGGTAGTTTTGCGAGCCAATGCTAACTAGATTTAGCTCAATGACTGGAAGTCTACACTGTTAGAGAAAATGGTTCCAAAATAGTTATTCAGCTGTCCCCATAAGAGAACCCTTTTTGGTTCCAGGTTGAACCCTTTTTGGTTCTACTTGGAACCAAAAATAGTTATTTCATGGGGTCAGTCGAAGATCCCTTTTAGGTTCTAGATAGCACTTTTTTTTTCTAAGAGTGTATAGGTATCTGCCAGCATGTTAGTAGATACACATGACTGAGTCATTGCCCTAAACTCTAGTTAGAATTTGCTCAGAAAAATACCTCCTAACTTTGTATATACTGGACACAGATCCATAAACATGGTATCCATCCATCTGACTCTGAGGAAGCAGATAAATCCTGCCAAAATACTGAGGATCCATTTAAGTCCCCTAGTTTTAACCAGGTCCCCTAGGGCTCTCATCAAAGGTAGTGTACTGTATAAGGGAATAGTTTGGGATGCAGACATTGATGAAAAGAATGAAATATTTCTTTACACTGGAGACACGATAATTTCTACAATTCATCAAATGAAACATGTTAGGAATGTATGACTGACAACCTTGATTAGATATACGTCTATGGGTGAGAAAGGGGAGGAGAAGAGAGAAGGAGGAGGGATTGAGGAGAGGGAGGAGGGAGGATGAGAGCGAGGAGAGGGAGAGGGAGGGTTAGGAGAAAGGGCGGGAGGGAGAAGGGGAGAGAGGAGAGAGGAGGAAGCAGAAAGAGAGGAGGGTGAGAAAGGAGGAGGAGGGAGAAGGGAGGGAGGAGTAGAGAGATGAAGGTGAAACGAGGGAGAGAAAGGGAGGAAGGAGGAAGCAGAAAGAGGGAGAGATTTAGATTAGATTAAATTCAACTTTATTGTTATTGAGGAAGTACAGTACAACAAAATGAGGTTAGCAACTGACCAGAAGTGCAAATAAAACAGTACAACAAAATGTACAAGTGAAACATTTAAGTACAATGTATGTTATTAAGTGATAAATAAATGTATGTTATTAAGTGATAAATAAATGTATGTTATTAAGTGATAAATAAATGTATGTTATTAAGTGATAAATAAATGTATGTTATTAAGTGATAAATAAATGTATGTTATTAAGTGATAAATAAATGTATGTTATTAAGTGATAAATAAATGTATGTTATTAAGTGATAAATAAATGTATGTTATTAAGTGATAAATAAATGTATGTTATTAAGTGATAAATAAATGTATGTTATTAAGTGATAAATAAATGTATGTTATTAAGTGATAAATAAATGTATGTTATTAAGTGATAAATAAATGTATGTTATTAAGTGATAAATAAATGTATGTTATTAAGTGATAAATAAATGTATGTTATTAAGTGATAAATAAATGTATGTTATTAAGTGATAAATAAATGTATGTTATTAAGTGATAAATAAATGTATGTTATTAAGTGATAAATAAATGTATGTTATTAAGTGATAAATAAATGTATGTTATTAAGTGATAAATAAATGTATGTAAATAAAATAAATAAATAATAAATGTGCAATGAAGGCAAATGGCAAGTCTAAATGTGCAATGAAGGCAAATGGCAAGTCTAAATGTGCAATGAAGGCAAATGGCAAGTCTAAATGTGCAATGAAGGCAAATGGCAAGTCTAAATGTGCAATGAAGGCAAATGGCAAGTCTAAATGTGCAATGAAGGCAAATGGCAAGTCTAAATGTGCAATGAAGGCAAATGGCAAGTCTAAATGTGCAATGAAGGCAAATGGCAAGTCTAAATGTGCAATGAAGGCAAATGGCAAGTCTAAATGTGCAATGAAGGCAAATGGCAAGTCTAAATGTGCAATGAAGGCAAATGGCAAGTCTAAATGTGCAATGAAGGCAAATGGCAAGTCTAAATGTGCAATGAAGGAAATTGAAAGTGCAAGGAGGCATGCAACTGAAATGCAGGGAGAGCAGCAATGAGGTTACCGAGGTAGACATGTACATGTACAACTGAATAATGTCCTTAATCAGACTTTGCAAAGCAATGTCAGTCCAGTAGGACCGTGAAGAGTGCAAAGAGAGTAGAGCAACAAGGTCCCTGAGAGGCAGTACTAAGATGTGGTTGGGTGGATATGGCTAGTGCCGTGCCACAGAGTTCAGCAGGGTTACAGTAGCTGGAAATAAACTTTTCTTGAGCCTGCTAGTGCGGGAACGTAGAGACCTGTACCGCCTGCTGGATGGTAGGAGGGCGAACAGTTTGTGGCATGGATGTGAAGGGTCCCTGATGATGCCGCTTGCGCTGGAGGTCTACGATGGCAGGGAGCTGGGCACCAGTGATGTGCTGGGTGGTTTTCAGGACCCATTGCAGGGCCTTTCGGTTGGTCATGGAGCATCCGCCAAACCACACTGTGGCGCAGTTATTCAGAATGCTCTCGACCGTGCAGTCGTAAAAGTTCACCAGGACCTAGGGAGACAGGCAGGCCTTCTTCAACCTCCTCAAAAAGTATAGGCGCTGCTGTGTCTTCTTGACCAGGGTTGAGGTCCTCAGAGACGTAGACACCCAGTAATTTGATGCTGGACACACGCTTCACCTCAGTGCCATCAATGAGAACTGGGGCGTGGCTGCAGCTTTTAGACTTCCTGGAAGACCTCATTCCTTCCTTGGAAGACCTCATCCAGCTGCCCAGCACATGCTCTGAGCACACGACCGGGGACACCATCAGGATCAGCAGCCTTGTGTGCATTCACCCTGCTCAGTGCAGACAAAACATCTGCGATGGATAGTCTGAGGGGGAGCTCATCTGGGGGGAGCTCAGCTCTGATGGCTGGATCCTTGTTGTCCCTGTCGAAGCTGGCATAGAACCTGTTTAACTCGTCGGTGATGAAGACGTAGGGGTAGGGTTTTTTGGCCAGTAATCTGTGATGGCTTGGATGCCCTGCCACATGCGTCGAGGGTCGGAGTTGTTGTTGAAGTGCTCCTCAATCCGCAGTTTGTGGTCATGTTTAACCATCTTGATGCCCTTTTCAGGTTGGCCCTGGATGAGCTGTAGGCTTCCGCATCGCCGGAACGGAAAGGGTGGCCTGAGCGGCAACCAATCTCCAGTCTCTGATGTTGAAACTGGTGCTGTAGTAATGAGTCTGACCCCTCTGGCCACACACTGACTGTCCTCACTGATCACGTGTTTAACGAGGGGTAAATACTTGGTGAGCAGGAACAGTGAAAGGTGATCAGACTGTCCCTGGTGGGGGAGGGGAATGACTTTGTAAGCCTCTGGGTAATGTTTTTATACACGTGGTCTAGTGCATTGTGTCCCCTAGTGGGGCAGGAGACATTTTGGTGGAATTTGGGAGAAACAGTTTTCAGATTTGAGTGGTTAAAAACCCCCTGCGACAATTAAAAGCACCATCAGGATGTGCTGTTTACAGTAACAACAATGGATGTACGCTCCCGAGGCAATGAGAAAGGCCTGCAGCTAATCATCAGGTGCTCCAGATTGGTTGAGCAGTGACTCCCGGTTATGTTAGTATGTACATCATGCTTTGTTTACATAAATGCAGAGACCACCACCTCTGGTCTTACCAGAGTCCTCTGCCGTGAAGACGTCGCTCCCCTCTGGCCTAATAGCGTTGTCGGGCTGTTGTTTAGCCACGTTACCGTGAAAATCATGACACTACAATCCACAATGCTTTTTTGTGAGATGATTCTTAGTCGTATTTCGTTCATTTTGTTCGCCAATGACCGAACGTTAGTGAGGAAAAGGCTAGGTAGTGAAAGCTGATGTGGGGTTAGCTGTTGTCTAGCCCGGAGGCCACCCCGCTTCCCTCTCGACGCCGCCTCCAGGTACTTCCTCTCTGCTATTGTTCAGTCTCCCGGGGCGTCTTCGCAATCTCCAGTAGAAATTGTAAGTTGTGAAAAAACTCTTTGTGCATTGTGTTTCAATATCCAGGAGTTATTGTCGGCTATTTAGAGTGTACGTCAGGCTGTACTGAGTGAATAAACTAAGAACTATTAAGTAAATTACTGCTAATTTGCTAAATCTGGTTAGATGCCGAGCGTCGTGTTGTACCCGCGCCGCCATACAGAATGTGAAAGGTTTGTCTCTCTAAATGTGTTGATATCAATCAAGAAGTCTTGTAACAAGAAGCCAATTACAAATTTGATATCTATCCCAGAACTGAATATGATGAAGTCACCGGCCAGGAAGCTGCCCAGGGGATAAGGGAAGACTGTGATGTGAGATAAAGTGTAGAAAATGGTGTGTTAGTCTGTTTAATAATAACACAAATAAAATGGTGGGTGAGTATATTTGTTCTAACTGTTCCAGGAACTGATAAGGGCTGAGGGGAAATCACCATAATCACCATTTAGATAGAAACCTCCCGCCCATTATCTGATGCTTGAGTTTCATTATTCCACTGGTCAGATTATGTTTCACACTTACCTCTCTCTCTCTGATCACTGGAGTGAATCTGTGGTGCCATGGAGCCGCCTTGCTTCTTATCTGTTTTGCATTAGGAAAAGAGAAATTCAACGCTAAGCGATAGTGGATGGGGCTGACTACATGAATATTGGATGTCATTGAGAGAGAGAGAGTGTGAGTGAGTGAGTGAGTGAGTGAGTGAGATTCTTCCATGGTGGTGGAGTAGCTGAATGAGGACAACCTGATCAAACTAAATGTTGACAGTTTAAAATATGTGGTAATAGTATTATGAAGATATTTTGCAGCTGAATAAATGTTGCTTTTGACGCAAAAACCACACCTTTCTTTTAGTACTAACTTACTCACAGTGTGGTTTTTCATCTCACTAAATAAGATGATACTAATGTCTAGGCTTTAGCTCAGTGGGCTAACACAGTCTTGAGCAACACAGGAGACCAGGGTTTGAACTCACTCGGTCACACACCAATGACTAATGCACTGGGGATAACAACATTTTCAGGGTCCAAAGTTGCAAGAAGAAAATGCTAAGGCTGCTAGGGTGCATTCTATATTAAAATTCATAAATATTTCACCAGATCTCTTTATGTTCGAGAGAGAGAGAGAGAGAGAGAGAGAGAGAGAGAGAGAGAGAGAGAGAGAGAGAGAGAGAGAGAGAGAGAGATGGGGAGACAGACAGACAAACATCTTAAATCCTCTCTTCTGTTGTTTTTTAGTTGTGTGAAACACCCGCTTGTGTCTGCTATCATCCCCATCCTATTGGCCAGTCAGGCATGGTGGACTGTTTAAAGATGGCATTCGGCCACTTTCTCTACATATATTCCTCTCATACCCAAGATGGCGCCGAAGAACATGGCTGACGTTTTACATTCTCCCAACCAATTTTTTTTTTTCCTTTTGTTTAACACATTTTTTCAACTTATTGTGTTCATAATGTTGCTGCTACCGAAAATAACTTCTGGATAAAATCCATTACTCACCGCGGACAAGAAGAAACGTTTTCCTTTCACGAGTCGGACGAGGAGGATATCCTGCTTTCACTGGAACAGGCCCAGATCCACACCTTTTGCGTGAAGAAAAGACGCCGGAAAAGGGGCCGCAGATCGGGAATCCTTCTAAGAATCCAGAGAAGAGCGAGTAAACTCCCAATGCCTTCCATTTCTCCTTGCAAACGTACAATCATTAGAAAATAAAATTGATGACCTAATATTAAGATTATTCTACCAACGGGACATTAAAAACTGTAACATCATATGTTTCACTGAGATGTGGCTGAACGAAGAAACGGACAATATAGAGCTGGCGGGATTTTCCATTCACCGGCAGAACAGAGACGCTACCTCTGGTAAGACAAGGGGAGGGTGTGTCTTTTTGTCAATAACAGCTGGTGCGTGATGTTTAATATTAAAAGAAGTCTCGAGGTATTGCTACCTTATGATAAGCTGTCAACCACACTATCTACCAAGAGGGTTCTCATCTGTATTATAGCTGACTATGTACCACCAAAAGGGAAACTGGCACTAAGACCGCTCTCAACCAACTCTATGCCATAAGCAAATAATAAAATGCTCACCCAGAAGTGGCGCTCCTAGTGGCTGGGAACTTTAATGCAGGCAAACTTAAATCTATTTTTCCAAATGCAACCAGGGAAAAAATAATCCTAGACCACCTTTACTCCACATAGAGATGCATACGAAGCTCTCCCCCGCCCTCCTCTTGATTCCTGCTTACAAGCAAAAACTAAAGCAGGAAGTACCAGTGACTCGCTCAATACGGAAGTGGTCAGATGACGCGGATGCTACACTACAGGACTGTTTTGCTAGCACAGACTGGAATATGTTCCGGGATTCATCCAAGGCATTGAGGAATACACCACCACAGTCATCGGCTTCATCAATAAGTGCATCGATGATGTCGTCCCCACAGTGACTGTACATACATATCCCAACCAGAGGCCATGGATTACAGGCGACATCCTCATCGAGCTAAAGGCTGTCGCTTTCAAGGAGCGGGAGACTAATCCGGACACTTATAAGAAGTCGCGCTATGCCCTCAGACGAACAGTCAAACATGTAGAGAGAGATGTAGAGAGACAGAGAGAGTCAAACAAGCAAAGCATCAAAAGATTAAGATTGAATCCTACTACACTGGCTCTGACGATCGTTGGATGTGGCAGAGCTTGAAAACTATTACAGACGACAAAGGGAAACCCAGAGGCGAGCTGCCCAGTGACGCGAGCCTATCAGACGAGCTAAATGCCTTTTATGCTCGCTTTGAGGCAAGCAACACTGAAGCATGCACGAGAGCACCAGCTGATCTGGATGACTGTGTGATAACGTTCTCGGTAGCCGACTTGAACAAAATCTTTCAACAAGTCAACATTCACAAAGCTGCGGGGCCAGAAGGATTACCAGGACGTGTACACAAACGTACCAATTGTCAAGTGTCTTTACTTACATTTTCTACCTCCCCCTGACCGAGTCTGTAATACCTAAATGTTTCAAGCAGACCACCATAGTCCCTGTGCCCAAGGAAGCGAAGGTATTCTGCCTAAATGATTACCGCCCCGTGGCACTCACATCGGTAGCCATGAAATACTTTGAAAGGCTGGTCACGGCTCAAATCAACAGCATCCTCCCGGACACCCCAGACCCACTCCAATTCGCATACCGCCCCAACAGATCCACAGATGATGCAATCTCAATCTCACCCCACACTGCCTTTTCTCACCTGGACAAAAGGAACACCTATGTGGGAATGCTGTTCATTGACTACAGCTCAGCATTCAACACCATAGTGCCCACGAAGCTCATCACTTAGCTAAGGACTCTGGGACTAAACCCCTCCTTCTGCATCTGGATCCTGGGCTTCCTGACGGGCCGCCCCCAGGTGGTATGAGATGGCAACAACACCTCTGCCACGCTGATCCATAACACTGGGGCCCCTCAGGGGTGTATACTTAGTCCCCTCCTGTACACCCTGTTCACCCACTACTACATGGCCAAACACAACTCCAACACCATCATTAAGTATGCTGACAACACAACAGTGGTAGGCCTGATCACCGACAACGATGAGATGGCCTATAGGGAGGAGGTCAGAGAACTGTCAGTGTGGTGCCAGGACAACAACCTCTCCTTCAATGTGAGCAAGACAAAGGAGCTGATCTTGGACTACAGGAAAAGATGGGCTGAACAGGCCCCCATTAACATCAACGGGGCTGTAGTGGAGAGGGTTGAGAGTTTCAAGTTCCTTGGACTCCACATTACCAATGAGTTATCATGTTCTAAAAATACCAAGACAGTCGTGAAGGGGGCACAACAAAACATTTTCCCCCTGAGAATACTGAAAAGATTTGACATGGGCCCCCAGATCCTCAAAAAGTTCTACAGCTGCACCGTCGAGAGCATCCTGACCGGTTGCATCACCGCCTGTTATGGCAGCTGCTCATCATCTGACCACAAGGCGCTACAGAGGGTAGTGTGAACGGCCCAGTACATCACTGGGGCCAAGCTCCCTGCCATCCAGGACCTATATAATAAGCGGTGTCAGAGGAAAGACCATCAAATTGTCAGAGACTTCAGTCACCCAAGTTATAGACTGTTTTGTCTGCTACTGCACGGCAAGCGGTACTGGAGCGCCAAAGTCTAGGACCACAGCTTCTACCCCCAAGCCATAAGACTGCTGAACAATTCATAAAAATCGCCACAGGACAATTTACATTGACACCCCCCCCTCTTGAACACTGCTGCTACTCACTGTTTGTTTGTTACCTAGGCATAGTCACTACGCCCCCACCTAAATGTACAGATTACCTCAACTAGCCTGTACCCCTGCACACTGTCTTGGTACCGGTAACCCCTGTATAAAGCCTCGTTATTGTTATTCTTATTGTGTTACTTTTTATTTTAGTCAACTTGGTAAATATTTTCTTCTTGAACTGCACTGTTGGTTAAGGGCTTGTAAGTAAGCATTTCACGGTGAAGTCTACACTTGTTGTATTTGGCACATTTGGCAAATAAAATTTGATTCCCTCTCGCTCTCTCTCTCAATTCAATGGGCAAATAGTCAAAGTACAAAAGGGAAAATAAAAACATAAATATGGGTTGTATTTACAATGGTGTTTGTTCTTCACAGGTTGCCCTTTTCTTGTGGCAACAAATCTTCCTGCTATTATTGCCCAATAGATGAGTTTATCAAAAGTTTTTCAAAATTGTATTTGTTTTCAAAATCTTTTTGGATCTGTGTAATCTGAGGGAAATATGTCTCTCTAATATGGTCATACATTGGGCAGGAGGTTTGGAAGTGCAGCTCAGTTTCCACCACATTTTGTGGGCAGTGTGCACATAGTCTGTCTTCTCTTGAGAGCCAGGTCTGCATACGGTGGCCTTTCTCAATAGCAAGGCTATGCTCACTGAGTCTGTACATAGTCAAAGCTTTCCTTAAGTTTGGGTAAGTCATAGTGGTCAGGTATTCTTCCTCTGTGTACTCTCTGTTTAGGGCCAAATAGTATTCTAGTTTGCTCTGTTTTTTTGTTGATTTTTTCCAATGTGTCAAATTGTGTTGCTCTGATTGTCTAATTGTGTTGCTCTGGCCTCTGTGGGGTCTGTTTGTGAACAGAGCCCCAGCACCAGCTTGCTTCGGGGTCTCTTCTCCAGGTTAATCTCTCTGTGGGGTCTGTTTGTGAACAGAGCCCCAGCACCAGCTTGCTTCGGGGTCTCTTCTCCAGGTTAATCTCTCTGTAGGGTGTGTTTGTGAACAGAGCCCCAGCACCAGCTTGCTTCGGGGTCTCTTCTCCAGGTTAATCTCTCTGTAGGGTGTGTTTGTGAACAGAGCCCCAGCACCAGCTTGCTTCGGGGTCTCTTCTCCAGGTTAATCTCTCTGTAGGGTGTGTTTGTGAACAGAGCCCCAGCACCAGCTTGCTTCGGGGTCTCTTCTCCAGGTTAATCTCTCTGTAGGGTGTGTTTGTGAACAGAGCCCAAGCACCAGCTTGCTTCGGGGTCTCTTCTCCAGGTTAATCTCTCTGTAGGGTGTGTTTGTGAACAGAGCCCCAGCACCAGCTTGCTTCGGGGTCTCTTCTCCAGGTTAATCTCTCTGTAGGGTGTGTTTGTGAACAGAGCCCCAGCACCAGCTTGCTTCGGGGTCTCTTCTCCAGGTTAATCTCTCTGTAGGGTGTGTTTGTGAACAGAGCCCCAGCACCAGCTTGCTTCGGGGTCTCTTCTCCAGGTTAATCTCTCTGTAGGGTGTGTTTGTGAACAGAGCCCCAGCACCAGCTTGCTTCGGGGTCTCTTCTCCAGGTTAATCTCTCTGTAGGGTGTGTTTGTGAACAGAGCCCCAGCACCAGCTTGCTTCGGGGTCTCTTCTCCAGGTTAATCTCTCTGTAGATTACAGGTTAATCTCTCTGTAGATGCAATACAGCCTTCAAACAGAAGAGTGCAGGAAGCTTCAAACATCTTCTCCTTTCCTTTCGCACTTTCAGCCATAAGAAATGTATATGCAGCGCAAGCATTTCGTCACTGTCTGATAAAAACGTCCTCTCTCTCAAAACAGAAATTTTTCGGGAAATGAAAAAAATATACAATTATTAACTTGAGAAGCTATTTGGAATACATGTTCTTGGTCCTAGAGTCAGGAAGTGGAATACATGTTCTTGGTTCTAGAGTCAGGAAGTGGAATACATGTTCTTGGTTCTAGAGTCAGGAAGTGGAATACATGTTCTTGGTCCTAGAGTCAGGAAGTGGAATACATGTTCTTGGTCCTAGAGTCAGGAAGTGGAATACATGTTCTTGGTCCTAGAGTCAGGAAGTGGAATACATGTTCTTGGTCCTAGAGTCAGGAAGTGTTCAGAGTACATTGAGGGAAGTTACTGCTTTCAATAAATGAAAAATATATATTAAAAAATAATTAATAAGAATATGTGCAAAAAAGGTTCATCATCAGACATCTAATATATTGATATTCAGTCTGAGATGTAAATCTTTAAATGCGTATAGATGATTTGATTAATTAGTCCACAAAACATTACAATCTCACATAGTTTAAACTAAAAATCTGTTTGCATGTATTGATTCAGCCCAATCCAGCACCTAACATGTTATTGGGCCAATTGAGCTGGCAAATGCTTGTTGTGTGGACTGATGACTGTAAATCCCCCCCACTCCCCCACCACACACACACACACAGATTTCAATTGTCCAACACCCATGCCTTCCCTATGAGCCAGAGCCAGCCAGAGCGTGATCACTTGGCAGGAAACACAGACGTGGCATCCGCTTCCAGCCCCCTTCTGTCTATCTCTGTATTCCTCTACCTCCCGCTCTATCTACAGTACCAGTCAAAGGTTTAGCCACACCTACTCATTCCAGAGATCTTCTACATCAAAACTACGAAATAACACATATGGAATCATGAAGTTAACCAAGAACGTGTTAAACAAAGTGTTAAACAATCAGAAAATACTGGAGACTTGAGTTTCTTCAAAGTAGCCACCCTTTGTCTTGATGACAGCTTTGCACACTCTTGGCTTTCTCTCAACCAGCTTCATGAGGTAGTCACCTGGAATCCATTGTGAGGTATTTTATCAACCAGCTTCACCTGAAATGCTACAACCTCAGCCCTGTCTGTAGTCTATACAACCTCAGCCCTGTCTGTAGTCTATACAACCTCAGCCCTGTCTGTAGTCTATACAACCTCAGCCCTGTCTGTAGTCTATACAACCTCAGCCCTGTCTGTAATCTATACAACCTCAGCCCTGTCTGTAATCTATACAACCTCAGCCCTGTCTGTAGTCTATACAACCTCAGCCCTGTCTGTAGTCTATACAACCTCAGCCCTGTCTGTAGTCTATACAACCTCAGCCCTGTCTGTAGTCTATACAACCTCAGCCCTGTCTGTAGTCTATACAACCTCAGCCCTGTCTGTAGTCTACACAACCTCAGCCCTGTCTGTAGTCTATACAACCTCAGCCCTGTCTATAGCCTGTACAACCTCAACCCTGTATATAGTCTAAACACTATCAGCTATGTCTGTAGCCTGTACAACCTCAACCCTGTATGTAGCCTGTACAACCTCAACCCTGTCTGTAGCCTGTACAACCTCAACCCTGTCTGTAGCCTGTACAACCTCAACCCTGTCTGTAGCCTGTACAACCTCAACCCTGTCTGTAGCCTGTACAACCTCAACCCTGTCTGTAGCCTGTACAACCTCAACCCTGTCTGTAGCCTGTACAACCTCAACCCTGTCTGTAGCCTGTACAACCTCAACCCTGTATGTAGCCTGTACAACCTCAAAACTGTATATAGCCGTACAACCTCAACACTGTATATAGTCTAAACACTATCAGCTATGTCTGTAGCCTGTACAACCTCAACCCTGTATATAGTCTATACACTATCAGCTATGTCTGTAGCCTGTACAACCTCAACCCTGTATATAGTCTATACACTATCAGCTATGTCTGTAGCCTGTACAACCTCAACCCTGTATATAGTCTATACACTATCAGCTATGTCTGTAGCCTGTACAACCTCAACCCTGTATATAGTCTATACACTATCAGCTATGTCTGTAGCCTGTACAACCTCAACCCTGTATATAGCCTGTACAACCTCAACCCTGTATATAGTCTAAACACTATCAGCTATGTCTGTAGCCTGTACAACCTCAACCCTGTATGTAGCCTGTACAACCTCATCCTGTCTGTAGCCTGTACAACCTCAACCCTGTCTGTAGCCTGTACAACCTCAACCCTGTCTGTAGCCTGTACAACCTCAAACCTGTCTGTAGCCTGTACAACCTCAACCCTGTACAACCTAAACCCTGTATATAGTCTATACAACCTCAACCCTGTATATAGCCATACAACCTCAACCCTGTATATAGTCTAAACACTATCAGCGATGTCTGTAGCCTGTACAACCTCAACCCTGTATATAGCCTGTACAACCTCATTCCTGCATATAGTCTAAACACTATCAGCTATGTCTGTAGCCTGTACAACCTCAACCCTGTATATAGTCTATACACTATCAGCTATGTCTGTAGCCTGTACAACCTCAACCCTGTATATAGTCTATACACTATCAGCTATGTCTGTAGCCTGTACAACCTCAACCCTGTATATAGTCTATACACTATCAGCTATGTCTGTAGCCTGTACAACCTCAACCCTGTATATAGCCTGTACAACCTCAACCCTGTATATAGTCTAAACACTATCAGCGATGTCTGTAGCCTGTACAACCTCAACCCTGTATATAGCCTGTACAACCTCAATCCTGTCTGTAGCCTGTACAACCTCAACCCTGTCTGTAGCCTGTACAACCTCAACCCTGTCTGTAGCCTGTACAACCTCAACCCTGTCTGTAGCCTGTACAACCTCAACCCTGTATGTAGCCTGTACAACCTAAACCCTGTATATAGTCTATACAACCTCAACCCTGTATATAGCCGTACAACCTCAACCCTGTATATAGTCTAAACACTATCAACTATGTCTGTAGCCTGTACAACCTCAACCCTGTATATAGTCTATACACTATCAGCTATGTCTGTAGCCTGTACAACATCAACCATGTATATAGCCTCTACAACCTCAACCCTGTACATAGCTGATAGTGTTTAGACTATGTCTGTAGCCTGTACAACCTCAACCCTGTATATATTCTAAACACTATCAGCTATGTCTGTAGCCTGTACAACCTCAACCCTGTATATAGCCTGTACAACCTCAAGCCTGTATATAGTCTAAACACTATCAGCTATGTCTGTAGCCAGTACAACCTCAAGCCTGTATATAGTCTAAACACTATCAGCTATGTCTGTAGCCTGTACAACCTCAACCCTGTATATAGTCTAAACACGGTCAGCTATGTCTGTAGCCTCTACAACCTCAACCCTGTATGTAGCCTGTACAACCCCAACCCTGTATGTAGCCTGTACAACCTCAACCCTGTCTGTAGCCTGTACAACCTCAACCCTGTCTGTAGCCTGTACAACCTCAATTCTGTCTGTAGCCTGTACAACCTCAATTCTGTCTGTAGCCTGTACAACCTCAACCCTGTCTGTAGCCTGTACAACCTCAACCCTGTCTGTAGCCTGTACAACCTCAACCCTATCTGTAGCCTGTCCAACCTCAACCCTGTCTGTAGCCTGTACAACCTCAACCCTATCTGTAGCCTGTACAACCTCAACCCTGTCTGTAGCCTGTACAACCTCAACCCTGTATATAGTCTATACAACCTCAACCCTGTATATAGACGTACAACCTCAACACTGTATATAGTCTAAACACTATCAGCTATGTCTGTAGCCTGTACAACCTCAAACCTGTATATAGTCTAAACACTATCAGCTATATCTGTAGCCTGTACAACCTCAACCCTGTATATAGCCTGTACAACCTCAAACCTGTATATAGTCTAAACACTATCAGCTATGTCTGTGGCCTGTACAACCTCAACCCTGTCTGTAGCCTGTACAACCTCAACCCTGTCTGTAGCCTGTACAACCTCAACCCTGTATGTAGCCTGTACAACCTCAACCCTGTATATAGTCTATACAACCTCAACCCTGTATATAGATGTACAACCTCAACACTGTATATATTCTAAACACTATCAGCTATGTCTGTAGCCTGTACAACCTCAACCCTGTATATAGCCTGTACAACCTCAACCCTGTATATATTCTAAACACTATCAGCTATGTCTGTAGCCTGTACAACCTCAAGCCTGTATATAGTCTAAACGCTATCAGCTATGTCTGTAGCCTGTACAACCTCAACCCTGTATATAGTTTAAACACTATCAGCTATGTCTGTAGCCTGTACAACCTCAACCCTGTATATAGCCTGTACAACCTCAAACCTGTATATAGTCTAAACACTATCAGCTATATCTGTAGCCTGTACAACCTCAACCCTGTATATAGCCTGTACAACCTCAAACCTGTATATAGTCTAAACACTATCAGCTATGTCTGTGGCCTGTACAACCTCAACCCTGTCTGTAGCCTGTACAACCTCAACCCTGTCTGTAGCCTGTACAACCTCAACCCTGTATGTAGCCTGTACAACCTCAACCCTGTATATAGTCTATACAACCTCAACCCTGTATATAGATGTACAACCTCAACACTGTATATATTCTAAACACTATCAGCTATGTCTGTAGCCTGTACAACCTCAACCCTGTATATAGCCTGTACAACCTCAACCCTGTATATAGTCTAAACACTATCAGCTATGTCTGTAGCCTGTACAACCTCAACCCTGTATGTAGCCTGTACAACCTCATCCTGTCTGTAGCCTGTACAACCTCAACCCTGTCTGTAGCCTGTACAACCTCAACCCTGTCTGTAGCCTGTACAACCTCAAACCTGTCTGTAGCCTGTACAACCTCAACCCTGTACAACCTAAACCCTGTATATAGTCTATACAACCTCAACCCTGTATATAGCCATACAACCTCAACCCTCTATATAGTCTAAACACTATCAGCTATGTCTGTAGCCTGTACAACCTCAACCCTGTATATAGTCTGTACAACCTCAACCCTGTCTGTAGCCTGTACAACCTCAACCCTGTCTGTAGCCTGTACAACCTCAACCCTGTCTGTAGCCTGTACAACCTCAACCCTGTCTGTAGCCTGTACAACCTCAACCCTGTCTGTAGCCTGTACAACCTCAACCCTGTCTGTAGCCTGTACAACCTCAACCCTGTATGTAGCGTGTACAACCTCAAAACTGTATATAGTCTATACAACCTCAACCCTGTATATAGCCGTACAACCTCAACACTGTATATAGTCTATACACTATCAGCTATGTCTGTAGCCTGTACAACCTCAACCATGTATATAGTCTATACACTATCAGCTATGTCTGTAGCCTGTACAACCTCAACCCTGTATATAGCCTGTACAACCTCAACCCTGTATATATTCTAAACACTATCAGCTATGTCTGTAGCCTGTACAACCTCAAGCCTGTATATAGTCTAAACGCTATCAGCTATGTCTGTAGCCTGTACAACCTCAACCCTGTATATAGTTTAAACACTATCAGCTATGTCTGTAGCCTGTACAACCTCAACCCTGTATATAGCCTGTACAACCTCAAACCTGTATATAGTCTAAACACTATCAGCTATATCTGTAGCCTGTACAACCTCAACCCTGTATATAGCCTGTACAACCTCAAACCTGTATATAGTCTAAACACTATCAGCTATGTCTGTGGCCTGTACAACCTCAACCCTGTCTGTAGCCTGTACAACCTCAACCCTGTCTGTAGCCTGTACAACCTCAACCCTGTATGTAGCCTGTACAACCTCAACCCTGTATATAGTCTATACAACCTCAACCCTGTATATAGATGTACAACCTCAACACTGTATATATTCTAAACACTATCAGCTATGTCTGTAGCCTGTACAACCTCAACCCTGTATATAGCCTGTACAACCTCAACCCTGTATATAGTCTAAACACTATCAGCTATGTCTGTAGCCTGTACAACCTCAACCCTGTATGTAGCCTGTACAACCTCATCCTGTCTGTAGCCTGTACAACCTCAACCCTGTCTGTAGCCTGTACAACCTCAACCCTGTCTGTAGCCTGTACAACCTCAAACCTGTCTGTAGCCTGTACAACCTCAACCCTGTACAACCTAAACCCTGTATATAGTCTATACAACCTCAACCCTGTATATAGCCATACAACCTCAACCCTCTATATAGTCTAAACACTATCAGCTATGTCTGTAGCCTGTACAACCTCAACCCTGTATATAGTCTGTACAACCTCAACCCTGTCTGTAGCCTGTACAACCTCAACCCTGTCTGTAGCCTGTACAACCTCAACCCTGTCTGTAGCCTGTACAACCTCAACCCTGTCTGTAGCCTGTACAACCTCAACCCTGTCTGTAGCCTGTACAACCTCAACCCTGTCTGTAGCCTGTACAACCTCAACCCTGTATGTAGCGTGTACAACCTCAAAACTGTATATAGTCTATACAACCTCAACCCTGTATATAGCCGTACAACCTCAACACTGTATATAGTCTATACACTATCAGCTATGTCTGTAGCCTGTACAACCTCAACCATGTATATAGTCTATACACTATCAGCTATGTCTGTAGCCTGTACAACCTCAACCCTGTATATAGTCTATACACTATCAGCTATGTCTGTAGCCTGTACAACCTCAACCCTGTATATAGTCTATACACTATCAGCTATGTCTGTAGCCTGTACAACCTCAACCCTGTATATAGCCTGTACAACCTCAACCCTGTATATAGTCTAAACACTATCAGCGATGTCTGTAGCCTGTACAACCTCAACCCTGTATATAGCCTGTACAACCTCATTCCTGCATATAGTCTAAACACTATCAGCTATGTCTGTAGCCTGTACAACCTCAACCCTGTATATAGTCTATACACTATCAGCTATGTCTGTAGCCTGTACAACCTCAACCCTGTATATAGTCTATACACTATCAGCTATGTCTGTAGCCTGTACAACCTCAACCCTGTATATAGTCTATACACTATCAGCTATGTCTGTAGCCTGTACAACCTCAACCCTGTATATAGCCTGTACAACCTCAACCCTGTATATAGTCTAAACACTATCAGCGATGTCTGTAGCCTGTACAACCTCAACCCTGTATATAGCCTGTACAACCTCAACCCTGTCTGTAGCCTGTACAACCTCAACCCTGTCTGTAGCCTGTACAACCTCAACCCTGTCTGTAGCCTGTACAACCTCAACCCTGTCTGTAGCCTGTACAACCTCAACCCTGTATGTAGCCTGTACAACCTAAACCCTGTATATAGTCTATACAACCTCAACCCTGTATATAGCCGTACAACCTCAACCCTGTATATAGTCTAAACACTATCAACTATGTCTGTAGCCTGTACAACCTCAACCCTGTATATAGTCTATACACTATCAGCTATGTCTGTAGCCTGTACAACATCAACCATGTATATAGCCTGTACAACCTCAACCCTGTACATAGCTGATAGTGTTTAGACTATGTCTGTAGCCTGTACAACCTCAATCCTGTATATATTCTAAACACTATCAGCTATGTCTGTAGCCTGTACAACCTCAACCCTGTATATAGCCTGTACAACCTCAAGCCTGTATATAGTCTAAACACTATCAGCTATGTCTGTAGCCAGTACAACCTCAAGCCTGTATATAGTCTAAACACTATCAGCTATGTCTGTAGCCTGTACAACCTCAACCCTGTATATAGTCTAAACACGGTCAGCTATGTCTGTAGCCTCTACAACCTCAACCCTGTATGTAGCCTGTACAACCCCAACCCTGTATGTAGCCTGTACAACCTCAACCCTGTCTGTAGCCTGTACAACCTCAACCCTGTCTGTAGCCTGTACAACCTCAATTCTGTCTGTAGCCTGTACAACCTCAATTCTGTCTGTAGCCTGTACAACCTCAACCCTGTCTGTAGCCTGTACAACCTCAACCCTGTCTGTAGCCTGTACAACCTCAACCCTATCTGTAGCCTGTCCAACCTCAACCCTGTCTGTAGCCTGTACAACCTCAACCCTATCTGTAGCCTGTACAACCTCAACCCTGTCTGTAGCCTGTACAACCTCAACCCTGTATATAGTCTATACAACCTCAACCCTGTATATAGACGTACAACCTCAACACTGTATATAGTCTAAACACTATCAGCTATGTCTGTAGCCTGTACAACCTCAACCCTGTATATAGTCTAAACACTATCAGCTATGTCTGTAGCCTGTACAACCTCAACCCTGTATATAGTCTGTACAACCTCAAACCTGTATATAGTCTAAACAATATCAGCTATGTCTGTAGCCTGTACAACCTCAACCCTGTATATAGCCTGTACAACCTCAAACCTGTATATAGTCTAAACACTATCAGCTATATCTGTAGCCTGTACAACCTCAACCCTGTATATAGCCTGTACAACCTCAAACCTGTATATAGTCTAAACACTATCAGCTATGTCTGTGGCCTGTACAACCTCAACCCTGTCTGTAGCCTGTACAACCTCAACCCTGTCTGTAGCCTGTACAACCTCAACCCTGTATGTAGCCTGTACAACCTCAACCCTGTATATAGTCTATACAACCTCAACACTGTATATATTCTAAACACTATCAGCTATGTCTGTAGCCTGTACAACCTCAACCCTGTATATAGCCGTACAACCTCAACACTGTATATAGTCTATACACTATCAGCTATGTCTGTAGCCTGTACAACCTCAACCATGTATATAGTCTATACACTATCAGCTATGTCTGTAGCCTGTACAACCTCAACCCTGTATATAGTCTATACACTATCAGCTATGTCTGTAGCCTGTACAACCTCAACCCTGTATATAGTCTATACACTATCAGCTATGTCTGTAGCCTGTACAACCTCAACCCTGTATATAGCCTGTACAACCTCAACCCTGTATATAGTCTAAACACTATCAGCGATGTCTGTAGCCTGTACAACCTCAACCCTGTATATAGCCTGTACAACCTCATTCCTGCATATAGTCTAAACACTATCAGCTATGTCTGTAGCCTGTACAACCTCAACCCTGTATATAGTCTATACACTATCAGCTATGTCTGTAGCCTGTACAACCTCAACCCTGTATATAGTCTATACACTATCAGCTATGTCTGTAGCCTGTACAACCTCAACCCTGTATATAGTCTATACACTATCAGCTATGTCTGTAGCCTGTACAACCTCAACCCTGTATATAGCCTGTACAACCTCAACCCTGTATATAGTCTAAACACTATCAGCGATGTCTGTAGCCTGTACAACCTCAACCCTGTATATAGCCTGTACAACCTCAATCCTGTCTGTAGCCTGTACAACCTCAACCCTGTCTGTAGCCTGTACAACCTCAACCCTGTCTGTAGCCTGTACAACCTCAACCCTGTCTGTAGCCTGTACAACCTCAACCCTGTATGTAGCCTGTACAACCTAAACCCTGTATATAGTCTATACAACCTCAACCCTGTATATAGCCGTACAACCTCAACCCTGTATATAGTCTAAACACTATCAACTATGTCTGTAGCCTGTACAACCTCAACCCTGTATATAGTCTATACACTATCAGCTATGTCTGTAGCCTGTACAACATCAACCATGTATATAGCCTGTACAACCTCAACCCTGTACATAGCTGATAGTGTTTAGACTATGTCTGTAGCCTGTACAACCTCAATCCTGTATATATTCTAAACACTATCAGCTATGTCTGTAGCCTGTACAACCTCAACCCTGTATATAGCCTGTACAACCTCAAGCCTGTATATAGTCTAAACACTATCAGCTATGTCTGTAGCCAGTACAACCTCAAGCCTGTATATAGTCTAAACACTATCAGCTATGTCTGTAGCCTGTACAACCTCAACCCTGTATATAGTCTAAACACGGTCAGCTATGTCTGTAGCCTCTACAACCTCAACCCTGTATGTAGCCTGTACAACCCCAACCCTGTATGTAGCCTGTACAACCTCAACCCTGTCTGTAGCCTGTACAACCTCAACCCTGTCTGTAGCCTGTACAACCTCAATTCTGTCTGTAGCCTGTACAACCTCAATTCTGTCTGTAGCCTGTACAACCTCAACCCTGTCTGTAGCCTGTACAACCTCAACCCTGTCTGTAGCCTGTACAACCTCAACCCTATCTGTAGCCTGTCCAACCTCAACCCTGTCTGTAGCCTGTACAACCTCAACCCTATCTGTAGCCTGTACAACCTCAACCCTGTCTGTAGCCTGTACAACCTCAACCCTGTATATAGTCTATACAACCTCAACCCTGTATATAGACGTACAACCTCAACACTGTATATAGTCTAAACACTATCAGCTATGTCTGTAGCCTGTACAACCTCAACCCTGTATATAGTCTAAACACTATCAGCTATGTCTGTAGCCTGTACAACCTCAACCCTGTATATAGTCTGTACAACCTCAAACCTGTATATAGTCTAAACAATATCAGCTATGTCTGTAGCCTGTACAACCTCAACCCTGTATATAGCCTGTACAACCTCAAACCTGTATATAGTCTAAACACTATCAGCTATATCTGTAGCCTGTACAACCTCAACCCTGTATATAGCCTGTACAACCTCAAACCTGTATATAGTCTAAACACTATCAGCTATGTCTGTGGCCTGTACAACCTCAACCCTGTCTGTAGCCTGTACAACCTCAACCCTGTCTGTAGCCTGTACAACCTCAACCCTGTATGTAGCCTGTACAACCTCAACCCTGTATATAGTCTATACAACCTCAACACTGTATATATTCTAAACACTATCAGCTATGTCTGTAGCCTGTACAACCTCAACCCTGTATATAGCCTGTACAACCTCAACCCTGTATATATTCTAAACACTATCAGCTATGTCTGTAGCCTGTACAACCTCAAGCCTGTATATAGTCTAAACGCTATCAGCTATGTCTGTAGCCTGTACAACCTCAACCCTGTATATAGTTTAAACACTATCAGCTATGTCTGTAGCCTGTACAACCTCAACCCTGTATATAGCCTGTACAACCTCAAACCTGTATATAGTCTAAACACTATCAGCTATATCTGTAGCCTGTACAACCTCAACCCTGTATATAGCCTGTACAACCTCAAACCTGTATATAGTCTAAACACTATCAGCTATGTCTGTGGCCTGTACAACCTCAACCCTGTCTGTAGCCTGTACAACCTCAACCCTGTCTGTAGCCTGTACAACCTCAACCCTGTATGTAGCCTGTACAACCTCAACCCTGTATATAGTCTATACAACCTCAACCCTGTATATAGATGTACAACCTCAACACTGTATATATTCTAAACACTATCAGCTATGTCTGTAGCCTGTACAACCTCAACCCTGTATATAGCCTGTACAACCTCAACCCTGTATATATTCTAAACACTATCAGCTATGTCTGTAGCCTGTACAACCTCAAGCCTGTATATAGTCTAAACGCTATCAGCTATGTCTGTAGCCTGTACAACCTCAACCCTGTATATAGTTTAAACACTATCAGCTATGTCTGTAGCCTGTACAACCTCAACTCTGTATGTAGCCTGTACAACCTCAACCCTGTCTGTAGCCTGTACAACCTCAACCCTGTCTGTAGCCTGTACAACCTCAACCCTGTCTGTAGCCTGTACAACCTCAACCCTGTCTGTAGCCTGTACAACCTCAAACCTGTCTGTAGCCTGTACAACTTCAAACCTGTCTGTAGCCTGTACAACCTCAAACCTGTCTGTAGCCTGTACAACCTCAACCCTGTCTGTAGCCTGTACAACCTCAACCCTGTCTGTAGCCTGTACAACCTCAACCCTGTATGTAGCCTGTACAACCTCAACCCTGTCTGGAGCCTGTACAACCTCAAACCTGTATGTAGCCTGTACAACCTCAAAACTGTATATATTCTATACAACCTCAACCCTGTATATAGCCGTACAACCTCAACACTGTATATAGTCTATACACTATCAGCTATGTCTGTAGCCTGTACAACCTCAACCCTGTATATAGTCTATACACTATCAGCTATGTCTGTAGCCTGTACAACCTCAATCCTGTATATAGCCTGTACAACCTCAACCCTGTATATAGTCTAAACACTATCAGCGATGTCTGTAGCCTGTACAACCTCAACCCTGTATATAGCCTGTACAACCTCATTCCTGTATATAGTCTAAACACTATCAGCTATGTCTGTAGCCTGTACAACCTCAACCCTGTATATAGTCTATACACTATCAGCTATGTCTGTAGCCTGTACAACCTCAACCCTGTATATAGCCTGTACAACCTCAACCCTGTATATAGTCTAAACACTATCAGCTATGTCTGTAGCCTGTACAACCTCAAGCCTGTATATAGTCTAAACACTATCATCTATGTCTGTAGCCTGTACAACCTCAACCCTGTATGTAGCCTCTACAACCTCAACCCTGTATGTAGCCTGTACAACCTCAACCCTGTATATAGATGTACAACCTCAACCCTGTATATAGTCTGTACAACCTCAACCCTGTTTATAGTCTAAACAATATCAGCTATGTCTGTAGCCTGTACAACCTCAACCCTGTATATAGCCTGTACAACCTCAACCCTGTATATAGTCTAAACACTATCAGCTATGTCTGTAGCCTGTACAACCTCAACCCTGTATATAGCCTGTACAACCTCAACCCTGTATATAGTCTAAACACTATCAGCTATGTCTGTAGCCTGTACAACCTCAACTCTGTATATAGTCTATACACTATCAGCTATGTCTGTAGCCTGTACAACCTCAACCCTGTATATAGCCTGTACAACCTCAACCCTGTATATAGTCTAAACACTATCAGCTATGTCTGTAGCCTGTACAACCTCAACCCTGTATATAGTCTAAACGCTATCAGCTATGTCTGTAGCCTGTACAACCTCAACCCTGTATATAGTTTAAACACTATCAGCTATGTCTGTAGCCTGTACAACCTCAACCCTGTATATAGCCTGTACAACCTCAAACCTGTATATAGTCTAAACACTATCAGCTATATCTGTAGCCTGTACAACCTCAACCCTGTATATAGCCTGTACAACCTCAAACCTGTATATAGTCTAAACACTATCAGCTATGTCTGTGGCCTGTACAACCTCAACCCTGTCTGTAGCCTGTACAACCTCAACCCTGTCTGTAGCCTGTACAACCTCAACCCTGTATGTAGCCTGTACAACCTCAACCCTGTATATAGTCTATACAACCTCAACCCTGTATATAGATGTACAACCTCAACACTGTATATATTCTAAACACTATCAGCTATGTCTGTAGCCTGTACAACCTCAACCCTGTATATAGCCTGTACAACCTCAACCCTGTATATATTCTAAACACTATCAGCTATGTCTGTAGCCTGTACAACCTCAAGCCTGTATATAGTCTAAACGCTATCAGCTATGTCTGTAGCCTGTACAACCTCAACCCTGTATATAGTTTAAACACTATCAGCTATGTCTGTAGCCTGTACAACCTCAACTCTGTATGTAGCCTGTACAACCTCAACCCTGTCTGTAGCCTGTACAACCTCAACCCTGTCTGTAGCCTGTACAACCTCAACCCTGTCTGTAGCCTGTACAACCTCAACCCTGTCTGTAGCCTGTACAACCTCAAACCTGTCTGTAGCCTGTACAACTTCAAACCTGTCTGTAGCCTGTACAACCTCAAACCTGTCTGTAGCCTGTACAACCTCAACCCTGTCTGTAGCCTGTACAACCTCAACCCTGTCTGTAGCCTGTACAACCTCAACCCTGTATGTAGCCTGTACAACCTCAACCCTGTCTGGAGCCTGTACAACCTCAACCCTGTATGTAGCCTGTACAACCTCAAAACTGTATATATTCTATACAACCTCAACCCTGTATATAGCCGTACAACCTCAACACTGTATATAGTCTATACACTATCAGCTATGTCTGTAGCCTGTACAACCTCAACCCTGTATATAGTCTATACACTATCAGCTATGTCTGTAGCCTGTACAACCTCAATCCTGTATATAGCCTGTACAACCTCAACCCTGTATATAGTCTAAACACTATCAGCGATGTCTGTAGCCTGTACAACCTCAACCCTGTATATAGCCTGTACAACCTCATTCCTGTATATAGTCTAAACACTATCAGCTATGTCTGTAGCCTGTACAACCTCAACCCTGTATATAGTCTATACACTATCAGCTATGTCTGTAGCCTGTACAACCTCAACCCTGTATATAGCCTGTACAACCTCAACCCTGTATATAGTCTAAACACTATCAGCTATGTCTGTAGCCTGTACAACCTCAAGCCTGTATATAGTCTAAACACTATCATCTATGTCTGTAGCCTGTACAACCTCAACCCTGTCTGTAGCCTGTACAACCTCAACCCTGTCTGTAGCCTGTACAACCTCAACCCTGTCTGTAGCCTGTACAACCTCAACCCTGTCTGTAGCCTGTACAACCTCAACCCTGTCTGTAGCCTGTACAACCTCAACCCTGTCAGTAGCCTGTACAACCTCAACCCTGTCTGTAGCCTGTACAACCCCTCTCTGCTCAGTATGAACCTATAAATAAATGTAACATACTTCGGATGACCATGGCTCACCATATAATTTGATAAACAAAAATGTAACAAATTGGCCTATTTAAATCAGATATTTTTTCACATTTGGAAAATAGTTGATTATTGCACACAATTTTGTTCTAATTCGCAAGAGCATGACTACTTGTATTTCAATTAGAATCACACTTTAGCAACGGAATACTCAGAGGTTTCCCAGGTGGACTAGAAATGACCTGTCGTAACCATTCAAAAAGTTCAGTATGCAACCTTGGAACGGGTTTGTGCTTAACGTAGTTTAATTACCGAATTAGTGTGTTGCAAGAGGTCATGGGACAGATTGCAATATCTGATTTAGTCCTTGTCACACTCCCATTTTGAAAAAGTCTTTGTAAAATCGAAATCTATATCACAACAGGCAAACGAGTCCTATGCGTAAAGCGCGCATTCAGAAAGCAACAGACAGGGTAAAACACAACTCTCGTCCTAAAAACGATAGAATATTAAATGAAGAGCTAAAATACCGATACAGCTCCTCAACTTTTGTTTTTTTTAAACTTCATAATCGGTTATTTCTCTACTTCTTCTTACCTTGGGAATATCTTTTGCATCGCTCCTTTTCATGCAGAGCGGGACCTCCCGGGAGCGCAAACAACCTATTCTCTCTAGGTCTCTCTCGTCTATTACCGCTCAGACGCGACTCCTGAGACACTGGAATCACCCCGAGACACGGGAAACCTCCCAGTTTATCCTCAATCATCCGCTTCTTTTACGCAACGCAGACCTCCTCTCAGGGATGCAGATGATATATTGTGTCATTTCACCTTGCGGGCGTTCCTCTGGTCTCGGGAGCATTCGTGATAACCTCATAAAACCCACCTATCTACCTCGTGATCTCTGCTCACTGATTCGCGAAGGAACAGAACCACAGAGCGCCAGACAGACAGCGTATTCCGAGTGGGTAATCGCAGGCTTGCACCTGCCTCTGTACCACTTGTATCTGCCCAACAAGAGTCAAGAGTGACGGACTAGACTGAAGATAAGCCATATATGTTTTCCTAATGTGAGGTAATTAGGAACGGCGATACGTATTCTGGTTCAACACTTGTCTCTCCCACTCTTCTGGGTCCTAGAGAGAACCACTACCAAAGGGGAGAGATAAAATCACCCGAGATATGGACTGATAAGAGATAGGAGAATATTCTTTATACATGGAGTAGCCTAACCGAGTTTATACCGGGGAAGACATTGGGGGGATGATGAGATGAAGGGGTATAATATCAGTGGCATCGCATTCTTGACCAAATTTGTCCATATCTATAAAATGTGAAAATGTCTATTTCACGTGTGGTTTCCACTATATGTGTCAATGGAATAATATATATATTATTCTATAATATTATTCTATTATTCTATAATATATATTATATTATTCTGAAATATATATATATTTCAGAATAAAACCTCACAGTAATTGATTATCTTCCGATAACAATTGATTGAGTTCGTGTAAACCAAAATGTAGCTGTTTTTCATGCGTAATTTGAGGCATACCAACACTTACCTTGCTAATCTGTCAATTATAAAATGTAGATAACAAGACAGATATAACAATATCAATAGATATAAACAACTCATCATCAGCATATCAAAGGACTAATGTATTACATGATCACTGGACATGCAAGTGTCATTCCCTAGCCTACTAGTCATTTCTCTACACATGAGAAACGCAGACAGTAAAGAAACGCCTGTTACACATTGTTCATGTATTCTTGAGGCCAATAAAGAAATCAAGCGCTTACCTTTCCTTTCCAAGTTCAACAGTCATTGAAAGAAACTCAAATGGGAACTCCTTGAAATAGACCATGTAGAATGTGATGACTTTTGAGCGTTTTTCCGGGCACAGAAGCAGGATGCGGTGGTGCGGGGGTTGCTGTATGTGGCTCCCCGCGGTGAGGAGTCATCGATGTCACATTCACCCCTACAGGGTGCCGAACAGTGGAACAAGTGTCGTGAGGAGTGGGTTAGAACAAACCGCTTAATGTTGTTGTATTGCCAAATCCGGGACGGAGAGATAACCGAACCGAATCGGATGGTCAACCTCATAAAACTGTGTCCGCTAATGACGAATAGAGCGTTGAAGTAGCCTATAGTATACGTTGTTTTTTCTTCCTAGGATACGCAAGTATCTTTCAGTGACCGTTTGAAACCCCGGACAGCACCACAACAAAAGCCGTGGTTTGTTATTTTCTGATATTTTCATTTTTTTTGTTGTCCTGTATTGACAGGTGGCTCTTCACAAACCCTGAGCACATCAGCAAAACATCGATTACAAACTTAGAAGAAAAAAAAACCTATAACTTGGTTCAATATGGCATACATCATGTAAATGTATAATGATACACGAATAAATCAGTCAATCAGAAAATCCACTATATCCTACTGGTTTGAAACCATGCAATACCTTGTCAGTCACATCTCATATTATAATTTCAAATTGTGTAAATAAGTAAAAAATAAATCATGAATCTCTTCAGAATGTCAATTGATAATATACCCACAGAGGATTGGGTGATGAGGAGGACGTGTGTAATCGAGCAAGAAGTGTGTGTGTGTACATGCACGCAAGTGTGTATCTTCAGCAAGAAGTGTGTGTGTATGTGCACATGTGTGTTTTTGTGTGTGTCGGTGTGTGTGTATGTGTCTGTGCATCTAGAGCAGAATTTGTTGTGCTGTATCCTGGGGACAAACAGAGGAGCAGTACAATACTAGAGAGAAGCAGGAGCTGGGCCAATGCTCTGAGTGTGTAAGAGATGTGTGTTTTGTGTGTGTCGGTGTGTGCGTGCGTGTGTGTTTCTGTGTGTGTGTCGCGTGCGTGTCGGTGTGTGTGTGTGCGTGTGTATGTTTCTGTGTGTGTGTGTCGCGTGTGTGTGTGTGTGTCGGTGCATGTGTGTGTGTGTATCGATGTGTGTGTGCGTGTGTGTGTTTCTGTGTGTGTGTGTCGAGTGCGTGACTGAACCTCCCTTGGTCCTTCGTCCGCCTTGATATATTTAACTCACTTTATTTTCAAAACATGTAAGCTAAGTTTCAAGGTCTTCAGTGCACATTTGTACCGGTCCCCAAAGATGGTCAGTCTAATCGAATTCCTGCAACGAAAGTCCCATTAACGAGATTCCATTTCCATATTGATAAAGGGAAATCTTGGACCAGGCCAGACTGCAATGACAATCAGCTTCAAATGATGTCGGAGGTGAGTAGATGATTCAGTGTGAGTGGATCCCAAATGGTAGCTTATTCCCTATGTAGTGCACAACTTATAAACTGGAGCCTTATGGGGTTTCGGAATGTCTTGGAAGAAAAGTAGTGCACTAAAAAGGGATGAGGGTGCAATTTGGGAAATAGCTATGTATCAGGGGATTCGGTGGCTCCCTGATCGGAGCAAGTACCAATCTTGTAATTTCTATAAAATCACAGGTCCTGTATTCTACGGAGCAGATCTTACTAGTGAGACACAGAAAATAAAGCCATGTGAGCTAGATACAACTTTACCAGTCAGGTACAACTTTACCAGTCAGATACAACTTTACCAGTCAGGTACAACTTTACCAGTCAGATACAACTTTACCAGTCAGATACAACTTTACCAGTCAGGTACAACTTTACCAGTCAGGTACAACTTTACCAGTCAGGTACAACTTTACCAGTCAGATACAACATTACCAGTCAGATACAACTATACCAGTCAGGTACAACTTTACCAGTCAGATACAACTTTACCAGTCAGATACAACTATACCAGTCAGATACAACTTTACCAGTCAGATACAACTTTACCAGTCAGATACAACTATACCAGTCAGATACAACTATACCAGTCAGATACAACTTTACCAGTCAACTTTACCAGTCAGATACAACTTTACCAGTCAGATACAACTATACCAGTCAACTTTACCAGTCAGATACAACTTTACCAGTCAACTTTACCAGTCAGATACAACATTACCAGTCAACTTTACCAGTCAACTTTACCAGTCAGATACAACTTTACCAGTCAGATACAACTTTACCAGTCAACTTTACCAGTCAACTTTACCAGTCAGATACAACTTTACCAGTCAACTTTACCAGTCAGATACAACTTTACCAGTCAACTTTACCAGTCAGATACAACTTTACCAGTCAGATACAACTTTACCAGTCAGATACAACTTTACCAGTCAACTTTACCAGTCAGATACAACTTTACCAGTCAACTTTACCAGTCAGATACAACTTTACCAGTCAGATACAACTTTACCAGTCAGATACAACTTTACCAGTCAACTTTACCAGTCAGGTACAACTTTACCAGTCAGATACAACTTTACCAGTCAGATACAACTTTACCAGTCAGATACAACTTTACCAGTCAACTTTACCAGTCAGGTACAACTTTACCAGTCAGATACAACTTTACCAGTCAACTTTACCAGTCAGATACAACTTTACCAGTCAGATACATATTTTTTGGGGAAACCAATAGATTTCTTCCTGAAACCAAAATTTTTCCTCCTGTGGGGAGACATGTAGCAACCATTTGAAACTCTTTTTTTATTAAAGTTATCCACCCTCCATCACCCTCTCAGAGAGCTGTCTGAGAGAAATGGAGAGGCTTTTGATCCTGGTCTCTGATGCTCAGAGAGCTGTCTGAGAGAAATGAAGAGGCTTTTGATCCTGGTCTCTGATGCTCAGAGAGCTGTCTGAGAGAAATGGAGAGGCTTTTGATCCTGGTCTCTGTGGCTCAGATAGCTGTCTGGGAGACAGTAAGAGGCTTTTGATCCTGGTCTCTGATGCTCAGAGAGCTGTCTGAGAGAAATGAAGAGGCTTTTGATCCTGGTCTCTGTGGCTCAGAGAGCTGTCTGAGAGACATGAAGAGGTGTGTAATTCCGGTCTCTGTGGCTCAGAGAGCTGTCTGGGAGACAGGAAGAGGCATTTGATTCTGGTCTCTGTGGCTCAGAGAGCTGTCTGGGAGACAGGAAGAGGCGTTTGATACTGGTCTCTGTGGCTCAGAGAGCTGTCTGGGAGACAGGAAGAGGCGTTTGATACTGGTCTCTGTGGCTCAGAGAGCTGTCTGAGAGACATGAAGAGGTGTGTAATTCCGGTCTCTGTGGCTCAGAGAACTGTCTGGGAGACAGGAAGAGGCGTTTGATTCTGGTCTCTGTGGCTCAGAGAGCTGTCTGGGAGACAGGAAGAGGCGTTTGATACTGGTCTCTGTGGCTCAGAGAGCTGTCTGGGAGACAGGAAGAGGCGTTTGATTCTGGTCTCTGTGGCTCAGAGAGCTGTCTGGGAGACATGAAGAGGCGTTTGATACTGGTCTCTGTGGCTCAGAGAGCTGTCTGAGAGACATGAAGAGGTGTGTAATTCCGGTCTCTGTGGCTCAGAGAGCTGTCTGGGAGACAGGAAGAGGTGTGTAATTCCGGTCTCTGTGGCTCAGAGAGCTGTCTGGGAGACAGGAAGAGGCGTTTGATTGATTCTGGTCTCTGAGGATGTATTGACTGCTTCAAAGACCAGTCCACCTGCCATCACTTTCATCATCTATTCACAGTATCTGGTTGCAGCAGGGACTCTTTGTGTGTGTATGTGTGTGTATTGTCCTTTCCAAATTCCAGTCCTATTGAGTCTGTCATGTGTGTGACAGTTGACTCTGTCTGTCCTGTATGTGACAGCTAACTCTGAGTCTGTCCTGTATGTGACAGGTAACTCTGAGTCTGTCCTGTATGTGACAGGTAACTCTGCGTCTGTCCTGTGTGTGACAGGTAACTCAGTCTGTCCTGTATGTGACAGGTAACTCTCTGTCTGTCCTGTATGTGACAGGTAACTCTGAGTCTGTCCTGTATGAGACAGGTAACTCTCTGTCTGTCCTGTGTCTGACAGGTAACTCTGAGTCTGTCCTGTATGTGACAGGTAACTCTCTGTCTGTCCTGTATGTGACAGGTAACTCTGAGTCTGTCCTGTATGTGACAGGTAACTCTCTGTCTGTCCTGTGTGTGACAGGTAACTCTGAGTCTGTCCTGTGTCTGACAGGTAACTCTGAGTCTGTCCTGTATGTGACAGGTAACTCTGAGTCTGTCCTGTATGTGACAGGTAACTCTCTGTCTGTCCTGTATGTGACAGGTAACTCTGAGTCTGTCCTGTATGTGACAGGTAACTCTCTGTCTGTCCTGTATGTGACAGGTAACTCTGAGTCTGTCCTGTATGTGACAGGTAACTCTGAGTCTGTCCTGTATGTGACAGGTAACTCTGAGTCTGTCCTGTGTGTGACAGGTAACTCTGAGTCTGTCCTGTATGTGACAGGTAACTCTGAGTCTGTCCTGTATGTGACAGGTAACTCTCTGTCTGTCCTGTATGTGACAGGTAACTCTGAGTCTGTCCTGTATGTGACAGTTGACTCAGTCTGTTCTGTATGTGACAGGTAACTCTGAGTCTGTCCTGTGTGTGACAGGTAACTCTGAGTCTGTCCTGTATGTGACAGGTAACTCTGAGTCTGTCCTGTGTGTGACAGGTAACTCTGAGTCTGTCCTGTATGTGACAGGTAACTCTGAGTCTGTCCTGTATGTGACAGGTAACTCTGAGTCTGTCCTGTATGTGACAGGTAACTCTGAGTCTGTCCTGTATGTGACAGGTAACTCTGAGTCTGTCCTGTATGTGACAGGTAACTCTGAGTCTGTCCTGTGTGTGACAGGTAACTCTGAGTCTGTCCTGTATGTGACAGGTAACTCTGAGTCTGTCCTGTATGTGACAGGTAACTCTGAGTCTGTCCTGTATGTGACAGGTAACTCTGAGTCTGTCCTGTATGTGACAGGTAACTCTGAGTCTGTCCTGTATGTGACAGGTAACTCTGAGTCTGTCCTGTGTGTGACAGGTAACTCTGAGTCTGTCCTGTATGTGACAGGTAACTCTGAGTCTGTCCTGTATGTGACAGGTAACTCTCTGTCTGTCCTGTATGTGACAGGTAACTCAGTCTGTTCTGTATGTGACAGGTAACTCAGTCTGTCCTGTATGTGACAGGTAACTCTGAGTCTGTCCTGTATGTGACAGGTAACTCTCTGTCTGTCCTGTATGTGACAGGTAACTCTGAGTCTGTCCTGTATGTGACAGGTAACTCAGTCTGTTCTGTATGTGACAGGTAACTCAGTCTGTCCTGTATGTGACAGGTAACTCTGAGTCTGTCCTGTGTCTGACAGGTTACTTTTAACAGTGGCCTACTCATGTGACAGGTAACTCAGTCTGTCCTGTATGTGACAGGTTACTTTTAACAGTGGCCTACTCATGTGACAGGTAACTCTGAGTCTGTCCTGTGTCTGACAGGTTACTTTTAACAGTGGCCTACTCATGTGACAGGTAACTCTGAGTCTGTCCTGTGTCTGACAGGTTACTTTTAACAGTGGCCTACTCATGTGACAGGTAACTCTGAGTCTGTCCTGTGTCTGACAGGTTACTTTTAACAGTGGCCTACTCATGTGTCAAGTAAGTAAAGTAATAAACTATCCCTGGTAACTGCGTAGTGTAGCTGAGAGGTTTTTTGAAACCTGAAATCAGGCTAGAGCCAACCCACCAGGAAGCCAATGGGGCCCCTTGTCTCCTATTTCCTACCAGAGAGGAATCATGTTGTCTATGAAATAATTCTAAAAGCTAGAGATCTTTCAGTGGCACACGTTCAGCGGGGTAGCTGAGCACCTGATTGGGTGAAATCAGTCCATTGCCAGCCCAGACAGCTGCTGGATGGGGCCACCTGTCTCCCCCCAGGCTATGATGAGGGTATGGTCTGTCTCCAGCTAGGGTAGAGGAAGAGGAGGGTAAAGTGGGCATTCTGCCAGCCACACCTCACAGGGTGTGCTACATATACACACGTAAACACACACACACACACACACACACACACACACACACGTAAACACACACACGTAAATTCAAACACACACTAACAGACCCTTGGGCTGCGGGACACAGTGAATTGTTCCCCACCTCACTGTTCCAGACAGCGAAGGAATGTCTGTCACACACACACACACGCACACAGACAGACAGACAGACAGACAGACAGACAGCAATGCACACACTTAATCACACACTCAACCACAGGTAGCTCGGCTTCACTGCAAAGGTCATTTGTAACCGTAGCTTAATACAACTACAGGGTTATTGACACTAGATATTATGTTTATATTACTGATTTTACTCTTTCCACCACTGTTTTAATAAAAACAAAACGGACATGTCTAGGATGTCCGTTCATTCCCTCTGTGGAATTAACACTCTCTACCACTCTCTACTCTCTATCATCAACTACTCACTACTCAGTCTGGCTGCTGCCCTTAGAGTGGAAGTCGTCTGAAACACCTGAACTATGGCTACAAGCACTCTGAAGAAGGCAATACACAGCCAAACGTTGGTATCTTTCAACAATAAAGAAGCATCTACGCTTCATGCATCTGGAAAGTGGAAATGATGATCATGCAGACAATAGTACCTGTTGTCATGGTTTGTCACTGAGCTTGTTTGTGTTTTATTCAGACAAGACCTTCTGGCAGATGAAACTCTGGTCTTTCACTCTCTCTCTCTCTCTCTCTCTCTGCCTTGCTCTCCACTCAATTCAATTCAATTCAAGGGCTTTATTGGCATGGGAAACATATGTTAAAAACCTCTTAAGGATCGGCCCCACATACCCAAATCTAACTGCCTGCAGCTCAGGCCCTGAAGCAAGGTTATGCATTGTCTTGGTACCATTTGGGAAGGAAAGACGCTGAAGTTTGTGGAAATGTGAAAGGAATGTAGGAGAATATAACACATTAGATCTGATAAATGACCAACTGTTTTTTTGTATTTTTTTTGTACCATCATCTTTGAGATGCTAGAGAAAAGTGATAATGTATTATTCCAGCGCTTGTGCAAGTAATACATTGGCCACTAGATGGTAATAGATGTAATCCAATGAACCGTTGCATTTCTGTTCAAAATTTTGTATCAAGACTGCCCCAATTGTGCACTCTCCTCAAACAATAGCATGGTATTATTTCACTGTATTAGCTTCTGTAAATTGGACAGTGCAGTTCGATTAACAAGAATTGTAGCTTTCTGCCAATATCAGATATGTCTATATCCTGGGAAACGTTCTTGTTACTTACAATCTCATGCTAATCGCATTAGCTCAACTGTTACTCTGGGGACACACCAACCCGAAATACGTTTTTTAACTAGCCAAGTGAAGTAGATAATAAACAAAAGTGAAATAAACAATAAGAAGGAACAGTAAACATTACACTCACAGAAGTTCCAAAAGAATAAAGATATTTCAAATGTCATATTCTGTCGATATATGGTGTTGTATCGATGTGCAAATAGTTAAAGTATAAAAGGGAAAATAAATAAAAATAAGTATGGGTTGTATTTACAATGTTGTTTGTTCTTCACTGGTTAACCTTTTCTTGTAGCAACAGGTCACACATGTTGCTGCTGTGATGGCACACTGTGGAATTTCACCCAGTAGATATGGGAGTTTATAAAAATTCTGTTTGTTTTCGAATTCTTTATGGATCTGTGTAATTTGAGGGAAATATGTGTGTCTAATATTGTCATACATTTGGCAGGAGGTTAGGAAGTGCAGCTCAGTTTCCACCTCATTTTGTGGGCAGTGTGCACATAGCCTGTCTTCTCTTGAGAGCCAGGTCTGCCTACTATGGTCTTTCTCAAAATCAAGGCTGTGCTCACTGAGTCTGTACATAGTCAAAGTTTTCCAAAGTTTGGGTCAGTCACAGTGGTCTGGTATTCTGCCACTGTGTATTCTCTGTTTAGGGCCAAAAAACATTATAGTTCGCGTAGTTTTTTCGTAAATGATTTCCAATGTGTCAAGTAATTATCTTTTTGTTTTCTCATGATTTGGTTGGGTCTAATTGTGTTGCTGTACTGGGGCTGTACTGGAGCTCTGTGAGGTCTGTTTGTGTTTGTGAACAGAGCCCCAAGACCAGCTTGCTTAGGGGTCCAGGTTAATCTCTCTGTAGGTGATGGCTTTGTTATGGAAGGTTTGGGAATCACTTCCTTTTACGTGGTTGTAGAATTTAACAGCTCTTTTCTGGATTTTGAAAATTAGCGGGTATCGGCTTAATTAATGCATTATTTGTTGTTTTACGTTGTACACTGGGGATATTTTTGCAGAATTCAGTATACAGAGTCTCAATTTGGTGCTTGTCCCATTTTGTGAATTCTTGATTGGTGAGCAGACCCCAGACCTCACAACCATAAAGGGCAATGGGCTCTTTAACTGATTCAATAATTTTTTTCCAGATTCTAATTGGTATGTCAAATTTGATGTTCATTTTGATGGCATAGAAGGCCCTTCTTGCCTTGTCTCTCAGATCATTCACAGCTTTGTGCGATTTACCTGTGTCACTGATGTTTAGGCTGAGGTATGTATAGATTTTTGTGTGCTCTAGGGCAACAGTGTCTAGATGGAAATTGTTTTTGTGGTTCTGTCAACTGGACCTTTTTTTGGAACACCATTATGTTTGTCTTACTGAGATGTATTATCAGGCCCCAGTTCTGACAGAATATGTGCAGAAGATCTAGGTCCTGCTGTAAACCCTCCTTGGTTTGTGACAAAAGCACCAGATCATCAGCAATCAGTAGACATTTGACTTCAGATTCTACTAGGGTGAGGCCGGGTGCTGCAGACTGTCCTAGTGCCCTCACCAATTCATTGACATATATGTTAAAGAAGGTGGGGCTTAAGCTGCATCCCTGTCTCACCCCACAGCCCCGTGGAAAGAAACGTGTTTGTTTTTTTGCCAATTTTAACCGCACACTTGTAGTTTGTGTTCATGAATTTTATAATGTCGTATGTTTTTCCCCCAACACCACTTTCAATCAATTTGTATAGCAGACCCTCATGCCAAATTGAGTCAAAGGCTTTTTTGAAATCAACAAAGCATGAGAACATTTTGTCTTTGTTTTGTTTTGTTTGATTGTCAATTAGGGTGTGCAGGTTGAACACGTGGTAATTTGGTAAAAAAAAACAATTTGACAATTGCTCAGTACATTGTTTTCACTGAGGAAATGTTCGAGTCTGAGGTAAATGATAATGCAGAGGATTTTTCCAAGGTTGATGTTGACGCATTTGCCACGGTAGTTATTGGGGTCAAATTTGTCTCCACTTTTGTGGATTGGGGTGATTAGTCCTTGGTTCCTAATATTGGGGAAGATGCCAGAGTGAAGGATGATGTTGAAGAGTTTAAGTATAGCCAATTGGAATTTGTTGTCTGTATATTTTATCATTTCATTGAGGATACCATCAACACCACAGGCCTTTTTGGGTTGGAGGGTGTGTATTTTGTCCTGTAGTTCATTCAATGTAATTGGAGAATATATTGGGTTCTGGTAGTCTTAATAGTTTAGATTATTAAGATTCTTAAGATGATAATTATTTGATCATGTTTTTGCTTTTCATTTCTTTTTATAGGGACAAAAAGATTGTAGCATGAGAAGACTTTGCCTTTGTTTTGGTTTGTTTGGTTGTCAATTAGGGTGTGCAGGGTGAATACATGGTCTGTTGTACGGTAATTTGGTAAAAAGCCAATTTGACATTTGCTCAGTACATTGTTTTCATTGAGGAAATATACGAGTCTGCTGTTAATAATAATGCAGAGGATTTTCCCAAGGTTACTGTTGACACATATTCCACGGTAGTTATTGGGGTCAAATTTGTCTCCACTTTTGTGGATTGGGGTGATCAGTCCTTGGTTCCAAATATTGGGGAAGATGCCAGAGCTAAGTATGATGTTAAAGAGTTTTAGTATAGCCAATTGGAATTTGTTGTCTGTATTTTTGATCATTTCATTGAGGATACCATCAACACCACAGGCCTTTTTGGGTTGGAGGGTTTTTATTTTGTCCTGTAACTCTTTCAATGTAATTGGAGAATCCAGTGGGTTCTGGTAGTCTTTAATAGTTGATTCTAAGATCTGTATTTGATCATGTATATGTTTTTGCTCTTTATTCTTTGTTATAGAGCCAAACAGATTGGAGAAGTGGTTCACCAATACATCTCCATTTTGGATAGATAACTCGTTGTGTTGTTGTATGTTTAGTGTTTTCCAATTTTCCCCAGAAGTGGTTTGAGTCTATGGATTGTTCAATTACATTGAGCTGATTTCTGTTCCTTCTTTTTCCGTAGTGTATTTCTGTTGTGTTTTATTGATTCACCATAGTGAAGGCGTAGACTCAGGTTTTCTGGGTCTCTGTGATTTTGGTTGGATAGGTTTCTCAATTTCTTTCTTAAGTTTTTGCATTCTTCATCAAACCATTTGTCATCGTTGTTAATTTTCTTTGGTTTTCTTTTTGACATTTTTAGATTTGATAGGGAAGCTGAGGGGTCAAATATACTGTTTAGGTTGGAACGTTTTGTCCACGAAGTTGTCTAAAAGGGATTGAATTTGTTGTTGCCTGATAGATTTTTGGTAGGTTTCCACACTCTCTCTATGCCTTTCTTCTCTGTCTCTCTCTCTGTCTCTCTCTCTCTGTCTCTCTCTCTCTCTGCCTCTCTCTCCACTCTCTCCCTCTCTCTCTCTACCTCCCTCTCGCTCCACTTTCTCTCTGCCTCTCTCCCCCTCGCTTGCTATCTCTCTCTCTCTATATATACGCCTTCTGCCTCTCTTCCCTCTCCTCTCTCTCTCTGTCTCTTCCCCCCTCTCCTCTCTCTCACTCGCTATCTCTCTCTACTCCCTCTCCTCTTTTCTCTTCCCCTCCCTCTCCTCTCACCCTCCCTCCCTCTCCTCTTCTCTCCCACTCCCTCTCCTCTTCTCCCTCTCTCTCCTCTTCTCTCCCACTCCCTATCCTCTTCTCCCTCTCCTCTCATCTCGCCCTCCCTCTCCCCTTCTCTCCCACTCCCTCTCCTCTTCTCCCTCTCCTCTCCTCTCCTCTCGCCCTCCCTCTCCTCTTCTCTCGCCCTCCCTCCCTCTCCTCTTCTCTCCCACTCCCTCTCCTCTTCTCCCTCTCCTCTCCTCTTGAGAACTTTGAACAGCCATCACATAGTAGAGAGGTCCAGTCTGTCTGAAAGCTCTTTAACCCATCATGATCCTGTTAACCATAACAGACCAAGCAGTAAGAAACAAATAGCACAAACAGACTGGAACTCAGGCTATCAAACCAACTCTGTGACTTATTGTCATACCAGACATGTCTGGGACCAGGCTAGGAAACTAAGTAGAAGGGTTTTAAATTAAAGCCTACAATACAGAATACTCATCCTGGCCAAAAGCCAAGTTTAGCTAATTCCCCCTTCCCCCCAATCCTTAATTTGGCGGGGCATGGACTCTACAAGATGTCGAAGCTGGCCCATGTTGAATCCAGTGCTTTCCACAGTTGTGTCAAGTTGGCTGGATGTCCTTTGGGTGGTTGACCATTCTTGATACACACTGGAAACGGTTGAGCTTAAAAACCCAGCAGCGTAGTATTCAAACCGGTGCACCTGGCACCTACTACCACACCTCGTTCAGAGGGACTTAAATATTTTGTCTTGCCCATTCACCTTCTGAATGGCACACATACACAATCCATGTCTCAATTGTCTCAAGGCTTAAAAATCCTTCTTTAACCTGTATCCTCCGAAAATAACTTCTGGACATCAGGACTGCGATTACTCACCACAGACTGGCAGAATCCTTTTTCCCCTTTAACGAGCCTGACGAGCCCGACGCGAACAATATACTGCTTTCTCGGGAACAGGCCCAGATCCCCGTGATTTGCATGAAGAGGATTTTACATTAACTTACCTTTCACAGGTTATACCTGTTGTATTCGGCACATATGACTAATACAATTTGATTTAATTTTGATTTTGTCATGGAAAGAGCAGCTGTTCCGAATGTTTTGTCCACTCAGTATATATATATTAGGATATTCCAACCTAAGACAGCTGAACAACATGCACTATGTTAGGAACATGTTTACTTCAGGCACTTCCTTGAGATAGGATGATTTCCATATTGGATCAAATAAAAAACATGAAATGTGAAATATGAAAAACACGTATCATTTTTTTTTCAACCAATATAACTGTGAAAAAAAATAAAAAATCAGCTACCTCCATCTCCGGTCTATATAAAACATTTCCTGATTGGATCCAAACTGTCAGAACGATAGTTAGTTAGCAAGTCTCCAGCAGCGAACAGCTGGGAAATTGTCATAAAAACATCTTGTTGATCAAGCTGATGAAAACCTCTTTTCTTTTTTTTTATGTGTTATGTAGGGTTGCTTATGACTGGCAATCATTATTATGACGCTGAAGCACCTGGCAGACAGAAGCAAACTGGGAAAAACTAACTATACGCCTCTTCTCCGTTGTGCACTAAATAGTGAATAAAGAAGATGCCCTTTCGTGACGTATTCCTGCTCTGTTACCATAGGGACTCAGTAACAACGATGTACAGGGGACTTCTGTATCAAAGATAAATCAAAAGTAAAGCTCACTAAATGTACAGGGCTCTCTGCATCTTTCCTGTTCACAGTGTTTAAATGGCATTTCTCTTTTCATACCTCAGTCTATCCCTGAACACCACAGGGGCTTTGGAAAATAATGGGCCAGTTTTCTAGGGGAACAGGGGCTTTGGAAAATAATGGACCAGTTTGCTAGAGGAACAGGGGCTTTGGAACATAATGGGCCAGTTTGCTAGGAGAACAGGGGCTTTGGAACATAATGGGCCAGTTTGCTAGGAGAACAGGGGCTTTGGAACACAATGGGCTAGTTTGCTAGGAGAACAGGGGCTTTGGAACATAATGGGCCAGTTTGCTAGGAGAACAGGGGCTTTGGAACATAATGGGCCAGTTTGCTAGGAGAACAGGGGCTTTGGAACATAATGGGCCAGTTTTCTAGGGGAACAGGGGCTTTGGAACATAATGGGCCAGTTTCTAGGGGAACAGGTGCTTTGGAATATAATGGGCCAGTTTCTAGGGGAACAGGGGCTTTGGAACATAATGGTCTAGTTTTCTAGGGGAACAGGGGATTTGGAACATAATGGGCCAGTTTTCTAGGGGAACAGGGGCTTTGGAACACAATGGGCTAGTTTTCTAGGGGAACAGGGGCTTTGGCATATAATGGGCTAGTTTTCTAGGGAAATGCACATAATTAAAAGTTCTTGCACTGTGACCGTGATGAACAGAATAATGTGTGTGCGTGCGATAATGTGATGTGGTCTGTGGAACATGATGTGCCAGTGTTTTAGGGAAACCGGTGATTTGTAACATAAAGTCATTTTTTGTTGTCCTTGGAACCAGATAAGAACACTTTACCTGGACAAAATGTATGACCAGGGTTTTGTAGAATAGATGAGTTTTGGTTATGTAGTGTATAGCTGTGGGTTTAAAAAGCTCTGCATTTTCGTTGTGTAGGATCAGACCAACTCTGGCTCAACTTTGGCTTAAATGACAAACCCAAATCTAACTGCCTGTAGCTCAGGACCCAAATCTAACTGCCTGTAGCTCAGGACCTAAAATGACATACCCAAATCTGACTGCCTGTAGCTCAGGACCTAAAATGACATACACAAAATTAACTGCCTGTAGCTCAGGACCCAAATCTAACTGCCTGTAGCTCAGGACCTAAAATGACATACCCAAATCTGACTGCCTGTAGCTCAGGACCTAAAATGACATACCCAAATCTGACTGCCTGTAGCTCAGGACCTAAAATGACATACCCAAATCTGACTGCCTGTAGCTCAGGACCTAAAATGACATACCCAAATCTAACTGCCTGTAGCTCAGGACCTGAAGCAAGGATATGCATATTATTGATACCAATTGAAAGGAAACACTTTGAAGTTTGTGGAAACGTGAAACTAATGTAGGAGAATATAACACATTAGATCTGGTAAAATATAATACAAAGAAAAAAACATAAATTGTATTGTTAGTTTGAAAAAAAATCCCCATAATCTTTGAAATGCAAGAGGAAGGCCAATTTATGATTTAGGAATCTAGGCGCAATTTAAAGTTTGGCAGATAGATGGTAGCAGTGTATGTGCAAAGTTGTAGACTGATTCATTGAACCATTGCATTTCTGTTCAAAATGTTGAATCAAGACTGCACAAATGTGCCTAATTGGTTTATAATAAATTTCCATAACGGTGCACTCTCCTCAAACAATAGCATGGCATTCTTTCACTGTAATAGCTACTGTAAACTGGACAGTGCAGTTAGATTAACAAGAATGTAAGCATTCCGTCCATATCAGATATGTCTATGTCCTGGGTTATTTTCTTGTTACTTAAGTTATGCTAATCACATTAGCCTACGTTAGCTCAACTGTCCCACGTGGGGAGGGGGGGGGGGGTTGCACCAATCCATTAGAGGTTTTAAACAACCCTGCATTTTCATGACATGAGTTGCTGATGGTTTGCAATAGGGGACTATCCGTCTTTATCCGTATTGACACATGTATTATGTACATGTGCAAAATATCATACTGTTCTCGAGTCCTTCTGACAATGAGTTATTTTTAGGGACGGTGGTGGCTTGACATGTTATGTTTATTTAACCAGGAATAACACTGGCCAGAGCCTTGGTCAAAAGTAGTGCACTATATTGGGAATAGAGTGCCAATTGAGGTCTAAAGTCGTGCACTATATAGGGAATAAGAGTGCCAATTGAGGTCTAAAGCAGTGCACTATATCGGGAATAGAGTGCCAATTGAGGTCTAAAGTCGTGCACTATATAGGGAATAAGAGTGCCAATTGAGGTCTAAAGTAGTGCACTATATAGGGAATAAGAGTGCCAATTGAGGTCTAAAGTAGTGCACTATATAGGGAATAGAGTGCTAATTGAGGTCAGAAGTAGTGCACTATATCGGGAATAGAGTGCCAATTGAGGTCTAAAGTCGTGCACTATATAGGGAATAAGAGTGCCAATTGAGGTCTAAAGTCGTGCACTATATAGGGAATAAGAGTGCCAATTGAGGTCTAAAGTAGTGCACTATATAGGGAATAAGAGTGCCAATTGAGGTCTAAAGTAGTGCACTATATAGGGAATAAGAGTGCCAATTGAGGTCTAAAGTAGTGCACTATATAGGGAATAGAGTGCCAATTGAGGTCAGAAGCAGTGCACTATATCGGGAATAGAGTGCCAATTGAGGTCTAAAGTCGTGCACTATATAGGGAATAAGAGTGCCAATTGAGGTCTAAAGTAGTGCACTATATAGGGAATAGAGTGCCAATTGAGGTCTAAAGTAGTGCACTATATAGGGAATAGAGTGCCAATTGAGGTCAGAAGTAGTGCACTATATCGGGAATAGAGTGCCAATTGAGGTCTAAAGTAGTGCACTATATAGGGAATAAGAGTGCCAATTGAGGTCTAAAGTAGTGCAGTATATAGGGAATAGAGTGCCAATTGAGGTCAAAAGTAGTGCACTATATAGGGAACAGGGTGCCAATTGAGATGCACACACTGACACGTGTTGTAATCTTGAATGATTATGAGTGGTAGGAAGCCAGACAGGCAGGTGAATTTGTCCAGTCCTCTTCCCCATTTTTCTAAGTTATATAACACTGTCAGATGTAATTGTTCTTCAAAGTGAAACATTTCTTATCGTGAATTTGGATCTGAATTCGGACTAATTTGTATTGTTGGTCTCTCTCTCTCTCTGAAACCCAGCATGACATACACACTCATTGCTTCATTCCCTTCATAGCAAGTCCTGCAGCCTGTATTCAAGGTTGAACGTAGCAGTGTTCTGCTGCACTATTTATGAATAGGGTGCCATTTGGGATGTAGATAGAGAGTTGGAGGACAGACAGCAGCTTATTCTAGGCCATTCATAGTTCAGTACTTTTTTAGCAGAGCCCTATACAGGTGTGGGATCTTAATTTGACTAGTTTCTCACAGCAGGGGAATAATCCTGCAGCAACAGGAAATGTGAATTATTATGTGATTATAATTAATTAACATTTTTGTAGAGGTTGATATAATTTTAGTTAGGGGCAAATCAAGTCTGACATTTTCAAGTGGAAATTACAAGCTATGGGAAGCCTACATTTTACATTTTAGTCATTTGGCAGATTCTATTATCCACCACCACTACCACCACAACCACCACCACTACCACCACCACCCACTACTACCACCACCAGCATCACCACCACTACTACCACCACCACTACTACCACCATCAGCATCACCACCACCACCACTACCACCACAACCATCACCACCACCACCACGACCACCACCACTACCACCACCACCAACACAACCATCACCACCACCACCAACACAACCAACACCACCACCACCACCACTACCACCACCACCACTACTACCACCATCAGCATCACCACTACACCACAACCATCACCACCACCACTACCAGCACCACCACCACTACCACCACCACCACAACAACCACCACCACCACCACTACCACCAAAACCATCACCACCACCACCACCAAAACCATCACCACCACCACTACCAACACTACTACCACCATCAGCATCACCACCACCACCACTACCACCACAACCATCACCACCACCACCACCACCACTACCACCACCACCAACACAACCATCACCACCACCACCAACACAACCAACACCACCACCACCACCACTACCACCACCACCACTACTACCCACCATCAGCATCACCACTACCACCACAACCATCACCACCACCACTACCAGCACCACCACCACTACCACCACCACCACCACTACCACCAAAACCATCACCACCACCACCACCAAAACCATCACCACCACCACTAACCACCACTACTACCACCAGCAGCATCACCACCACCACCACTACCACCACCACCACCACAACCATCACCACCACCCACAACAACCACACACAACCACCCACCACCACCACTACCACCAAAACCATCCCCACCACCACCACCAAAACCATCACCCACCACCACTACCACCACTACTACCACCCACCAGCATCACCAACACCACCACTACCACCACCATCACCACCACCACCTCCACCACTACCACCACCACCACCACCACTACTACCAC